>NC_083350.1:138572023-138947023 GCF_030254825.1 Meriones unguiculatus | reverse complement strand
GGGGGAGGGTATGTGTGTGTGTCAGTCTTTGCATTCTACCTTATTTGAGACAGGATCTCCTGTTCACTGTTGTACACACCAGAATATCTAAACTGTGAGCATCGTTATCCTCCTGTCTCTACTTCCCTTTTCCTGGAACGGCAGTCCGGAGCTTACAAATGTGTGCACTACTGAGCATGGCTTTTAAGTGGGTTCTGGGAAGCTTAGCTCAAGTCAAGAGGAGTATGCAGTCCATTGGGGAAATTCTCAATCAGTAGATCTAACCTGGGTCCGAGGCAGGAAGTGCCTATTAAAGTAATGAAAGTAGAACACTGTGAAGTAGGCATTTGCCAAATACACAGAGGAAGATGTAAGAGTCTGTCTGGAGTTCCTAAGATTCCTAAGATTCCCTGCACTCTGCCCAAAGGTTGCCCATTGACTAGATCAGAAGGAAGGAAAAGAAGTCCTCCCCTATCAGTGGACTTGGGGAGGGGCATGCATGCAGAGAGTGGAGGAAGGGAGAGATTGGGACAGGAGGAGGGAGGGAACCACGGTGGGGATACAAAGTGAGTAAAGTGTAATTAATAAAGAAAAATAAAATAAATCAAAAAAGAAAAACAATATACTATTTGATGATATTGTATAAAATTCCCTTTAAAAGAAATAAAGTGAAAATAAACCAATCATACTTATTAAAAAAAGAAAAGAAAAGAAAAAAGAGCTACCAAAAAAAAAAAAAAAAAGAGTCTGTCTGTGTGAATCAGATATGGGAGGAGAAAGGAGTACACTGGGGAATGTAGGGAAAGTATTTCAAACTGATGTCATACACAGATTCCACGAAGTTTGTGTACTGAAGGAATGAACACCACCTATGACCAGAGGATAGACAACAGACAGGGAAAGAGTAACAAGCAGACCAGAGGCAGAGCCAACTTAGCAAAACCTGAAGCTCTTCTTAAAGCTATGGTCTACACATGTGACTAAAGAAAGGACTGGAAATAAAGCCAAGCACTGCCAAGTCTGAGCAGTAAGAGTGGCTTGAATAATGTCTCGTCTTTAGATTTTCTCTTGCCTCAGAAGAAAGTTCTATTTGATTCTAGGGGACAAACATAGAAGGCAGGCATGGCCACAAAACTGCTAAGTGTCTCACCACCCTCGTGATTCTAAATGTTTCTGGCCTCTTTCCCATGCAGACGTCAAGCCTTTTAAATTCATAGGAGAAAGTCAAGTAATGTAATTGAGTGTCCCTTGTATATGAGATTCCAGGCTGAGCTTTTAAAAGCATGTTGCTTTTTTCAAATTCCTATACCGAGTGTCAGAGAACCCCCCCGGGTCCACAATCTCCAAGCTATGGACATGGACGGCAGAAACCTCAGCCTTTCTGCCATGTCAAGCAGCACTCCAGTAAGACTGGGTGAGCACTTTAAAGAGTGGGGACTTTTGGAAGATTGTCGATGCTACCATACTGAAATATGGAGACTGCAAGCAGAAGAATTGAAGCCTACCCAGGTTTTCTTTTGTGGTTTGCTCTGTTTTGCTGGGAAGGCAACTCTCTCAGCTTCTCACCTTTTCATTTTAAACTGAAAAGTTATTTCTGTCATATATACATTATGAATGCCTCCAGCTTGATTTCTAACCCAGACTGTTAATCTTCGCTCCCTAATGGACCCTGACCACAGCAGTCTAAATTCCCAAGAGATGGTGGCATGCCCTTGGGGCAAAAGGAAAAGCCTTCATTACAAGAGAGTGTTTGTAGGTGTTTGCAGGCAGCATGGCTTTGTCCAGCCTTGCCCTTCTTTGCTTCCTCTTCCTGCCCTCAGTGCAGCCTCACTCACTCTGCTACTGTTCCTTTCCATTCCCTTCCCTCTTGCTTCTCCTTGGTTCAGCCACTGTGCACATACCATTATACAGCTTTCCACCAGCCCCAGCCCGAGGGCATGCTGCCTGTGACAGGGCTGCCTAGGCACCAGAAACTCTGCATCATTCTTGTTCCTCAAACAGCAGATAAATGAAATGTTACTTCTAGGATACATACAGGAAGTCTCCCAGGAGGCTTCTCCTGAAGATTAAGGTAGGTGTCGTGTGTGTGTGTGTGTGTGTGTGTGTGTGTGTTTACTGTCTTTGTCTGTAGAATGTCAATAGCAAATACGTGAAAGGACTCACCTTTCTGGGTTCATAATGGGGATTATTAAATGGTGCTTTTTGTTAGTGCTTTTGTCTGGTGTTTTTTTTTTCTTCTTTCATTTTTGCTACTTTCATTAACAACGCATTACACATTTTGAAAAGACTCTTCGTACTTCATGTGTTAATAAGGAAGGGAAGGGGGAAGGCTACATTTCTCAATAACCAGGGAAAATAATTAAACTTTATAAAAATAAATGTTCTAAACCCACAAGAAGCAGAGCATTACCTCAGAATCAAACACACACACACACACAAAATCAGTTAAAAAATAACTTAAGATTCTGAACCTGAATACAAACCTGCTAATGTGTTGACTGTTCATGGATATTAGCCAACTCCTGATTTGAGGCCATATATCTTGGCATGCTATGCCAAATTGGCTTTTATAAACAATTCTGAACCATGGTAGAAATTGGTATAAAAAAAATAAAAGCACCTTGAAAATGTTTGCAGTGTCTAGAATGCAAATATGTATTGCAACTGACATGTTTGTGAGTACACGTGTGCCCCTGGGCACCAATTTCCTCAGTCTGTTTCTGTAACTTTCTGGACATTGTCCTATGTAAGGCACAACCTCTTGTTTCTTTACTTAATAGTAAAGACAGCATGAACATTGTTGCAACAAATGCCATGTAGTGAGGCATACACTGTCCTCTACATTGTCATGGAGAAGACTTTCCCAAGTAGTCCCAATCAGTTGAACCAAAACAAAGAATTTGTATTAATCTACACTGAGAAGACTTCTGGATATTTTATAAACATGTAAACTATGACAGTTTACATGTTTTTGTTCTCAATACCCAATACATTTAAATTGATAGGACTTTTAAATCTGCAGCCAAGAACCAGGGACTTGCCAATATTCCTAATGGAAGACTCCAAAAGTACACAACAATACATATATTGACTTCTTGTTTCAATGAGTATCAAGATTAATTGTCCCTGTAAAGGTAAATAAATATTGACAGAGGTTTTACTTTGGTCCATATTTTCTACTTGAGTCAATAAGTCTTGGTTTTCACCTCAACTGAAGTCAATATCAGATGATTATTAATTCATGCCATACTGAAGCTACAGTTTAACATATAGAATGTGGTCTTTAATAACAATTTATGTTCAAATAAATCCTGGGAATGAAAATTTGCCAATCACTTTGTATGTGTAATGGAAACAAAAATATGTCAATAGATAACAAGCATATGATAGAATCTGTGTTGTTCCATTGTGTAAATATGTCTAAAAAAGGTAATTTCTTTTATCTCACAATTTGGCATTTTGCTTTACGTGCTGAACTCCAACCCCATTTGCAGTTACTGGTAAATTTGCAGTGTATAAAAGTTCAAATCGAGGGGACAAAGTATGAAGAAGAAAAGACAGAGGAGAAAGAAAAACAAAAGAGAAGGAAGACAGAAAAGAAGGAAGTCAAAGAAAAAATTGAGGGAGAGGAAGACAAGAAATAAATAAAAAGAGAAGAATGTAACAGAAAATCAGGGGGATATAAAATAAATGATCACAACTGATTAGCTGTGTGTTTTCGTAAACTTCAGTGAAAGATTTGTATCTGCAATACTTTTCTCCAATTAAAAAGGTAAATTCCATTGACTCATCGACTTAAACATCATGAATAATCTGGTTTTCCATTCAAGATCTAAAATACACAAAGTTACTAATTTACATAACTAATTCAAAGAAAATTTAGAATTAGTTTTTTACACATTGAATTTGGAAAACTCATTGAGGTTTCTAGAGATTGAAATATTTCCACTGAAACTGAAAACAATTAAATATCACAAGGAACCGATCATCAACACTAGAAAATGAGAAGTATATCAGGAGTTACTGAACTTTGAAATGCGCCAGACCACATACACTTGGAAATCAGGCAAGCACCATCTAAGGCTGCTAATATTGGCTATTCCAGTCTACCCTGGGAGGGCTTTGCCTCTTAGCATGGCCTTAAGATCACATTCCTGAAGCACTGCATTTCTGATCTTTATTGTTGTTCTTTCAAATCAAAACAAGGTTTAAAATATCTGTCTTTGCCTTGCAAATGTTGGTATTTGCCAGAACTTTTCTGATTAGTGTTTATTTTAGCTGATCTCTCTATAGTCAATGAAAGATTTTTAGATGCAAAATTACACTCTACATAAAACACTGTCTGAGATTTTCAAGCCCTTCATTAACTATTTATTAATCAAAAATAATTGACAGTGACTTCGAACAGGTTACACCAAACATGTCTAGAACTCTCTAGAATTCTCTTGAAATTCTTAAATTCTACAAGAACAAGTAATAAAAAGAAAAATTGTAGTTGATCTCATTCAGTGTTTTTAGTTCAAAAATAAAAAGCCAGAGCAAGGAAGAAGATGGTCAACTATATTGAAAGCAAATAAGAACACACATCTCATTTTGCTAAAAGGCAATTGCTAAAAAGGCAATATGATCAAAAATATTTCTTTTATCACCCTAGAAAAGCATGTTTGGCAACAAACTATAAACATATTAGACAGCTTATCAATTCTTCCGTAGATATGACTTCAAATATTATAGTACATATGTTTTTAATTATGTTTATTCATGTGTGAGGTAGCACAAGTGAATGCAATTGAGTACGAATGTCAGAGGAGGGCATCAGACCCCCTGGGGCTGCAGGCCACCACACTCGGATACCCTGCAACAATATACACTCCTAACTGCAAAGCCATCTCTCAACCCCATCATCAACTATTTTGACTGGTGAATCATACAATATTTTTAAGTAACACACAGTTTTTCCTTCAAATGTATATTTATTAAACCAGAAATGCTACCAATTTTGTTGTGGTTTGGGATATAGAAATATGAATAATTGAGGATTTAAAACATGTTAAACTTTCTGAGTTACTTGTTCTTCAAAGACAAACCAACCAACAACATCAAAAGGAGGACACCATTGAACCTGGCCATGGAAGCATGTCTCCAAGTGCTAAAATGAGTCTTGAATTCAGTGAAGGAAGATAGAGTAGCAGCTAGAGGCTAGACTTCTTGACTAGCATGCATGGGTCTATGGGCAAATTCTCTAGCTACCACTGAAAAATAAGAACAGTATAGCTTTGCCAAGCAGAGGTCAATTAATTATGAAGCGCATGGGATAATGTCACAGTCTATCACAAAACTGTAGGTTGGTCAGCCTGCAAGTGACATGTCTCCAAAAAAGAAGAGTTCCGATTGGAAAACAGCAGGATTCTGAGTTTCTGAGTTTGTTTCACAGCCTTATGCGGGGTTAAGACGATCAGCTCTTTGAGAAAGATCCAACCTGAGGGGAAGTAGAAGACAAATCCATCCTGGATCTGTTGAAAGATAGTTGGCTTGCAGGGGGGCAGGCACACTGTTTACTTGTGTTCTGTTATGCTGTTATGTGTGAAGGAAAAGAGAACACCTTGATAACTAATTGATTTGGGTTATAAAAGCCAAAGAGCTACTGCTTGGAGTTTAGGTTTCGAGTAGAGAATAACGCAACAAATTCTAAGTGCGAAGTTGAAGCTGGGCTGAGCTCCTGGACTGCAGTCTATAGCACATAACTGTCCAACAGCAGCAATCCCCATATGAGCTGCAGCCACTCTTCAGACTAAGTTTGTAAAAATAAGCTTGTAGGCCACAGCTATAAAACACACAAGGAAGTTTTCAGAGAGCATAACAGTCACAAGGAGTGTCTGATGATATCAAAACACAGCAAATAATACGTATAAATCTGAACAATCCTTCATTTCCTCAATATCGTGTGGAATAAGCTTAATGGAGATGACAAAATGTTGACTTAATAATTAAAATGCAGTATAAGAACCCAAAGCCAAAAGAAAAAAATATTTTTAAAGAACCAAACAGAACTTAAGGATTTCAAAACTATGCCTCTTACAGGGAAACATCTATAAATGAGCTAATACCCACAACAAAAGGAAATGACTTGAGAGAAAGTTCTAGAAAAACATGACTCCAGAGCTATAATAAATCAACAGTACCACCCTCAATAACACAGAAGCTTTAAAAATATAGTAGCATTGTGAGCCTGCTCAGAGGAAGTAACTGTCAGCCTTTAATTGTGTGGTCTACAAAGCTGGTTTTGAAGGATGGGTATAAAATAAAGCCACTTTCAGACAGCAAACACAAAGAAACTTTCCTACTCAAAGATGGCCGAAAGAACAGTAAGGAAGAAAATAGGATAAAAGAAACAACTATGAGAAAACTGATCAGTATGTAACATGCATTGATCTAAATGATAATTGTTTATAGTAACAATCATGATTATTTTGCAAGATTAAAGCCTTAAATAATAATCATACGTGAAGTGAGGCTGTGAGAATCTGAATTGATGCACTCTACAGTATACATAGGGTACAGACAGCACAAACATTGTTTAGAGTAAAACCTTACTGAGCAGGCAAAATAAACACCCATGAGTGCTTATTAAAAGAGCACAAGTAGAATGTAATAAAGGGAAATTTAAAAATCCTGAGTCTTTAGCATGGAGAGATGGCTCACAGTTTAAGAACGAGTATTGCCCTAGCAGAAGACCCAAGCTCAGCTCCCAGCACCATATCTGCTGGGTCATAATCTCCTGAAACCCCTCCACATAGACACATAATTCAAAATACATACACAAGTTTTTTAAATACTCAATCGTATATACTTAGGAAAGAAGAAAAAATAGTGCAGTTGCCTAATTCAGGATCAGTTGAGCCCAGATCTTAGAGACTATCCTGAATAATATTAGAAGAGAGGGAGAGAGAAAGATGGGGAGGGGAGAAGATTAATGAAGAGAAAAAAATTTAAATAAACCAAGTGGACAAAATATAAGAATAAAGTGAAATAAATAAATCCAAATAGTTCCTAACCAAGATAGATATAAATAGAAACAGTATGTAGGTTCCATCTAAGAAACAAAATCTAATGGGCACAGATGTGTCACATTATGCCCTACAGACATGACAATCACCATATATATGATTTTATATATACACATATGTATAATCAATTACATATGAAAAAATAGCACCCAATTAGTGAAGAAAGTCTTACTACAGAGGAGAATAAAATGACATACAACTATATATTGTCCAGTGTCCAGGAGAGATGACTAAAGGGCTATATATAATTTGGAAGCAATGTCTCAAAACAAATGTAATCGTGAAGCATAGTATAATGAAAATGCAACAAATTTTCCATAATTATAAATTTTAGACAATTTTAAATAATATATATATAATTTAAATTTAAATAATATATAATTAAATTTTAAATAATATATATAATATAAAATTTAAATAATATATATAAAATTGTAAACTAAATCTTATGAAAACACTAAATACAAAAACTCAGAATGAGGTTAAGTCAATACTAAAGCAAATGTGTAGCTTTTTATATACATTTTAGAAGTAAATCAAATGAAAGCAAATGAATTCAATTTAAACATTTAGAAAAAGATAAACAGGGAAAAATAAAAAATAAACCTACAAGATGAATAGACAAAACTTTTTCACTCAAATTAATCAAAAAGAAGAAGACATGATCAAAATCACCCAAAACTTAAAAGAATGAAATGATACAGGAAAGACCTTTTTCACTGAAGAAGGAAGATGCAAGGAAAGCCCTCTCAGTGCCCGGAAGGGAAATGAAGAACTTTATGCCAATAAATTTTCAAAGCTAGACAAAAAGAGTAAATTGGCTTAAGGGAAAAAGAAAGAGCAGAACAGATTTGAATGCAATGTTTAAAGTCCTGAATGTGTAGCTGATTCTCCAAAGAGTCTAGTGCTTGGGACACATTCTCAACAGACCCTTCTAGGGCCTGCCACGCCCTCCTTCAGAAACCACCCAGAGAACAGACACAGCATCACCCATAAGCCTCGATCAGCCCCGATGGAACAGAATCTTCTGGGACACTTGATAGTGGATCATAAAACTCATCTGAAAGGACAACCGACTATAACAGTTGAGGAAGAGGACATGTGTGCCACCCAGAACCAGAATTGTTCTAAAGAGGTAGTGATACCTTTCAGAGGCCCTCTGTGGTAGGTTCCTGTCCTATTCCCTGTTTTCTCCCTCCTCCGATGTTCATCCTTTCTAAATGGGGATTGAACATCTTAGCCAGAGTCCTCCTTCCTGATTAGCTTCCTTAGTTTGTTTATCATGTATTATATGTCTAATATCCAATTATGAGTGAGTATATACCCTGTGTGTCTTTCTGATACTGGGATACCTCACTCAGGATGATCTTTTCCAGTTCCCACCATTTACCTGCAAATTTCATGATTTCCTTATTTTTTTTATAGCTGAGTAATGTTTCATTGTGTAGATGTACCACAATCTCTGTATTCATTCCTCAACTGAGGGATATCTGGGTTGTTTCCAGCTTCTGGCTATTACAAATAAAGCTGCTACAAACATGGTTGAGCAAATGTCTTTGTATACTTGAGCCTCTTTTGGATATATGCCTAGGAGTGGTACAGCTGGATCTTGAGGAAGCACTATTCCTAATTGTCTGATTGATTTCCAAAGTAGTTGTATAAGTTTACATTCCCACCAGCAATGGAGGAGGGTTCACCTTTCTCCATATCCTCTCCAGCATGTGTTGCCACTAGAGTTATTCATCTTGGCCATTCTGATGGGTGTAAGGTGAAATCTCAGGGTCATTTTGATTTGTATTTTCCTTATGACTAAGGACGTTGAACATTTCTTTAAGTGTTTCTCTGCCATTCAATATTCCTCTATCAGGAATTCTCTGTTTAGCTCTGTACCCCATTTTTTAATTGGATTATTTGATTTGTTGCTGTTTAACTTCTTGAGTTCTTTATATATACTGGATATTAGCCCTCTGTCAGATATAGGGTTGGTGAAGATCCTTTCCCAAATTGTAAGCAATCGTTTTGTTTTGACAACAGTGTCCTTTGCTTTACAGAAGCTCTTCAGTTTCATGAGGTCCCATTTATTGATTGTTGCTCTTAGACCTCTGCTGTTGGTGTTCTGTTCAGGAAGTTGTCTCCTGTGCCAATGAGCCCTGCAGGGTATTAAGGCAGGTGCTGAGACTCATACCCAAACTTTGGGCAGAGTGCAAGGAATCTTATGAAAGAAGTGGGAGATAGTAAGACCTGGAGAGGACAGAGCTCCACAAGGACAGCAACAGATCCAAAAAGTCTGGGCACAGGGGTCTTTTCTGAAACTGATACTCTAGCCAAGGACCACCCATGGAGATGGCCTGGAACCCCTGCACAGAGGTAGCCTATGGCAGTTCAGTGCCCAAGTGTCCTCCATAGTAATGGGAACAGGAACTGTCTCTGACATGAACTGATTGGCTTGCTCTTTGATCACCTCTCTCTGAGGGGGAGCAGCCTTACTAGGCCACAAAGGAGATAATGCAGCCACTCCTGAAGACCTGATAGACTAGGGTCAGAGGGAAGGAGAGGAGGACCTCTCTTTTCAATGGACTGGGAGAGGGACATGGGTGGGGAAGAGGAAGGGTGGGGCAGGGAGGGGAGGAGGGAGGGAGCTACAGGGGAGATACACAGTGAATAAACTGTAATTAATAAAAATAAGAATAATAAAAAAGAGGTAGTGATGGTTAAAATGGATGGGTGGCATCCGAATAAAGAAATAGACCAACCAGCCAGAATGGAGACCCTGGAAACAGACTACCGATTTGTGTGAACTCTGTATAACATTATGAATCAGTATGGAGAAGACTAACTGTTTTACAACTCAAGCCAAGAATAATTGGTGAGTCATGTAATATGAAAAAGACAGCATTGCTATCCAATACCAAACACAAAAGAGAACCTCCAATCAATATTAGATGAAAGTATGTAAAGCTGATGGGAATTTCTTACAAAGAAAACACCCTATATTAGCCAACATTGACTAAAAAGAAAAGTTACAAATACACATGAAACATAAAGACATAAAAATATTTAAAGGATATTCATAGGTTTGATTACATCAAAAATAGACATTCCTGTTAAACATAGTTTACTACAAGCCAAGAGAGAAACAAAACCACAGCCTAGGAGAAAATTATGCGGTGTGTGAGAAAGAGAGCATCAAATGCAACTTAAAAAGCATTCCTGCAAATGATGTGAACACAAATCGCATGAGGCAAAGGACACAGAGTGGCCAGTGAGGAGGAAGCAATGCTCAACTTAAAGTAAAATAGCCAAAACAAGGCCTTGGACATTGCTGGCAGCACAGGAAGTACAGACCACGGAAAATGCACAAGGGGCACACATCGACTCCTGTGGCCTCTCACAATACATAAAACGCTGTAACACAGAATAAGAATTTCAAACTAGAGAAAAAGCCTTTCAGTAAAATCAGTCTATCTTCATGGATACCCATCTTCTTGCTTTGTCTCTAAAGAGCAAAAACCTCCTAGCAGACGGCAAGGAGACATGAGCCAACATTTGGGAAATGTGTATTTCAGGCACACTGTGAACACCCAGTGACCAGCCAGTGGCCAGACTCCCCACAAAACTAGGGTAAGGCGTGTTTACAGCCTCGAGTAGACTCAGGAGTATGTGGCACATTTTCATTTTCTTCGGTATGCTTTCCTGTTTCGCTGACTCATGAGAATCCAGCTGCTAGAGCCCAGCGTACAGTGTGCACTGACCACTCCATCACCTTCATCTGTGTCAGCTTTGGAACGTCTGGTTTGCAAATTCAGGAAGTAAAAATCCCACCCATTTGCCTACATCTTACCTTTCTCACTTTGTTTAACTCAGTAGAGCATGCCCACAGCACCTTTAAATATTAGAAAAGCCATGTAATTTGGGACTGGTATTCTTTGAAGCTTAGCCTCTAGTTTGCTCTGTAGTCTTCCCAGTTTGGTACATTAATACTGTCTTCAGTCTTCCCCAGTTGCAGATATGCATTCCGTTTCCTGGGGTCAGTGACAAGACCCCAGCCACTGTGAGGAACAGCTTGACAGCAAGAGTTAATGCACAGAATGGAAAGTATATGACCACGAGCCTGCTTGTATTTTGCAGCAGTCATTGGAGAGGGAGCTAGAAAGAAGGAATTAGGTCTTCATGGAAATCGAAGCATACCTTGTCAGTCAATGCAATGACAGCAGCAGCCAAGGCAGTTGTATGACAACAAACCCTGCTGAAAGAACGGGTCCCTGCTCCCTTCGCTATTGCGTCCAATTCCAAAGCCAGTTGGTTTAGCCAAAGCCAGTGTGACACCCACTGAAGATTGTTCTGGAATTTCTATCCTGAATCAACCATTTTAAAAATACCAAAAAAAAAAAAAAAAAAAAAAAAAACAAAAAACAAAACCTCTACCTTCGATGTAAGTGAAAAATAGAAAGTAATTATCTGCTGTAAAAAATCACCAAAGCACGCACTGAATAACACTGCCATATATATAATCTATGACACCACCCCTGGAGAAAGAGTGGGTGGAGTAGCACCAAAGTGCCCCCCCAGCATACCTATCTCTCCTTATTTAAATATAAACACCAAAACTAGCATGTATCCAAGTCACCATTGTTTGTGACTTTTCCTTTGCCCTCAACCATGCCATAAACTTCCCAGGCCTTCAGAGTAGCGGTTAAGCATTATGTGGGTAGCTGGTTCCCAGGCCCTGAGGCTCAGTCACAGAGCTGACAGCTAGAAGTTACGATGCACCCCATCCTTTGACCAGGCAACACACTTAATAAAACCTGATTTTAAATGTCTATGCAATATCACACTATGTTGTTCCTTTTCTCATCTTTAAACTGAAGAAAGAAAAAATGTTAATCTCTTACAAAACGTGAAAGGTCTGTCTGTCTCTGTTCCCAGACAGTGCCAGGATCTCACGCCAATCACAAAATCACAAAGCCTGATGATACATACACTTTGCATCCTGCTTTGAGCATTCTCTTGCATAGGTTTTTTTTAATATATGCTGGACAACTCCAGCTCCTCGGATGGAAAATGATTTAATCTGCGGTAACATCTGACTGTGCATGCTACGCGCTGACATTTTATGAATAGGGAAATGAGAGCGCATTAAAGGAGGCTTGACAGCAAGAATGAAAGGCGAGATTCAACTTCAGCTGTTGAAAGCCTAACAAGATAAAGACAGGCAGGAGAGAGGGCCTCCTTAAACGTGACGAAATAAGGCCTGAAGGGAAGGGACCGCCGAGAGATTGACGAGTATACACTTTGAGACACAAGATGAATGTGTTCAACCTGACAGTAACATGTGGTTAAATTAATCAAAGTCCCAATAGCCTTGAAGGGTGGGAGAGAATACAGATTTATGCACCCATCACCAGTGATGGTCAGTGTGAAGCTGAAGAAGGATCAGAGAGATGGGAGTTTGGATATGAGCTGTTAAAACTACCAGCAGTCTCAGGGTGTGTGGGCATGACTTGATAACTCTTCTCTGCTGGGTGGCCTCATGCTTTATTGCCACTGTTCTGAAATGGATTGCCACCCATTATTATGACCCAAAGATCATATGCAATTTGGGGTGGTTTTCCTCTTATAATTTTCAAGGAAAGATTTCTGAGGGCGGAAATTTTCAGAGGAAGCACATCTACAATTAAGAAATCGGGGAGCTGGAAGGTTGGCTCAGGAGGGAGGTGCTTGCGGCCATTCAAGCATGAGGACCCCTGTTCAGATCTTTAGCATCTTATATAAGAATGTGATGTCACAAATTCTATCCCCTGAGGGGATTATTAAGGCAAGGAACAGATCAAATGTTTCCAGAAGCCTCAAAGACTCCCACTAAGATGAATTAGCTCTCAGGAGGTGACAAAAAGAGCCTGTGAATGCACACCTCACACAGCACTGGGGTAGTCCTATTTGTTCACCCATCTTCATGAACTGACGGCACAAACCTTTTAAGGCAGTTACTCCACCAGCATGTAGACAGTAGTGATAGGGCCCAAAGCACCAGCATTTTAGAGGCTACCTGTGGGCACTGATACATCTCAATCCTCCAAGCTCCCAACCGAGCCTCACAGGCTTGGTAGGAAGATGGTGTCTTTCTTGATAAGCTCATCTGTAGATTGCATGCTTTACCCTCACTGTCTTCATTAACACTCAACAGTGTTGATAAGAGAAAGAAGAAGAAATAGTCTCAGGAGGAGACTTCTCTCTCTAAGACATTTCTAGATTAAGCCTTTCCTGTTGCACGTTAGTTAGTTACTCTTCTGCTGATTTGACAGACGCTTGCTCACCATGCTTTCCCTAGTAGTCCTTCACATAGTTGAGGACAGCTATTAAGTCACCTCTAAACCTTCTCAATACCAGGAATCCTAATTCCATTCATCCCTCTTCATCAGCACTGTTTTCCAACCCGTTAATCATTTTCATTGCTCTCCCCTGGACCCTATCCAAGTTCTCCACGTATCTTTAAGCTTCTGTGAGTTATGTGACCGGTTTATAGCTTCGATAAGCCTGGATTGTGGAAAAGGTGGAATCCCATCATAACACACTATAAATGTATATGGGGGATGGGGGTGAAGGATCAGTTTGACCATGTGGGAAATGTCAAAGCAAATGTGACACAGACTTAAGCATCTATTCTTTTATAACTATTTGCAAATACACCACACCCTAATACTGTGAGCTAATATCTAACTCTCTATCTTTATGGTGTTTAAGTGCCAGTCTGAACCTGGTTCTTTCAGTTAATGAAGAGAAGAAACTATGGTTTTTCAAAAGTTGATCATTTCTTGTGCAGAAATAGCTTTTCTAATTTTTAAAAATTTCTCATTATTGTATGTGTGCATCGATGATGTTGGGTGTGGGCATTCATGTGACAGTGCTTGTGAGAAGGTCTGAGGACAACTTCGTAGAAGTGGCTGTCTCCTTCCAACCCTTATATGGTATCCTTCCTTCCAAGGCACATACTCAGGTTAGCAGGCTTGCCTGGCAAGAACTTTTACCCACCGATCCATTTTGCCAGCCCTTGATTAGAAATAGCTTTCCAATGGCAAAAAAAAAAAAAAAAAAAATGCTATTTATAGACCTCTGAGAAAGAGTCAACTCTTTCACAGAGGTCACCCAAGACTGTCAGAAAAAACAGATATCCACGTTATGATTCATAACAGTACCGAAATTACAGCTATGAAGTGGCGATGAAAATAATTTTGTGGCTGGGGCCAGCACCACAGGAGGAACTGTATTAAAGAATCACAGCTTTGGGAAGGTTAAGAACTGCTGCCCTAGAGAATGCTTGTTATAGCGCCAATCTTCCTCCTGCTCTTTCTTTTTCTTCTTCTTCTTCTTTTTTTTTTTTTTATTAAAAGATGAGCTTAACAGTTAATGCTGATTGTCAGCTTGTCGAGATCCGGAATTACCTAGGAGACAAACTTCTGATCAGATCTTTCCAGAAATGTCTAGATTGGGTTTAACTGAGACAGGAAGACTCGGGCTAAATGTGTGTGATACCATTCAACAGGCTGTGCCCTGCGGGAGTGAGACGAGAAAGCCGTGTGGCCCAGCATTCGTCCCTCTCTGCTTCCTGACTGGTGACACCCTATGGCCAGCTGCCTCCAGCTCCTCCCACAATGCTCTCACCATCATAGATTATACCGTTAAACTCTAAGTCTTGTTGGACATTTTGTCACAGTAATAAAAGAGTAGCTTACACATGGCTCAAGCCTGAATACCTTGGTAGTTTGCACATGCTTGAGTTTTCTTTCTATGGCCATACCACCCTGAAGATGCCTGATCCCGTCTGATTTCAGAAGCTAAGCAGAGGGCCCGGTTACCGTGTAGATGGAGGACATAACCAGTTTCAGAGATATGAGCCAGGCCAACTTAGGGACAGCAGCATAGCAGCAAAGGGTATTTGTTCCAGCCGCTTAAGTTAATAATGATCAGCAATTTGGGACTTTTCTCCTTTCAAGAGATACAATGTGCATTACAGGACTAGTGTGAGGGCCTGGTATAAGTCAGTGCAAAGTCTTCAGAACAAAATACACAGAAGTTTAGGACTAGCAAGTATCCACTGACTTGAGCTGCAATCCATAAACTTGAAAAGTAAATATGGATACTCCAAACCTGTTCCCCAGATATAAATTTTTTGAGACATAGGAGACTCCTCAAGGAAGATACAGAAGAGAGTAAGAGGGAAACTGAACAAAGAAAACATTCAGAGGTCTCACTATTGTGGCCTCAGCAACAGTTAACTAAATACTGTAGACAACTAGCGCCTGTGAGAGCCTTAAAGAGCCTTGAAGAGAGATACCACGCCCATCTTTAGAAATGAGTTCTCGTGCCAGGACTGAGCACAAATATGGAAGTTATTATTATCACCCTTTGGCTTGGGCTTTGGTGTAAAACATGTGTTGGTATTTGTAATCTCAAAGAGAAATTTCCTCACATTTTCAAAAACTTGATCATTTTTATTTAAAAATTGCCCTGTCCATATCCACTTGAGATGAGTTGTCAACTTCATATGTTTTCCCAGGAAGCCCATTCCCTTGCTTCCTTAAGGCAGGGCTGTTCTTCGTGAAGGTTATCGGCAAGCTAGCCACTACTCTGGTCTGTGCCAGGCACTCTTCCTGACTGGTCATTTCCCCTCTAGCTGGAGATAACCTCACAATGACTCAAAATTCTTTCATTCCACATCTGATTCCATCTTCACCCTCAAGCCTTCCCTAGGTGGGGCTGAACCTCAACATTCCCGTGTTCGTTCCCAGATCCCAAGCTGACTTTTGGTTGAACTTCAGTGGAAAATATAAATCATGTGAAAGTCTAAAGGGAAGCATCAGCTTGTCCTGACTCCACTTTCTAACTGAAGAGTAATGAGCAATACTTAACAGATACTGATGACTAATGTAAGTTTGTCTTCAAGACACACATAAACTAGGCAAAGGGCCTATAAACCACAATTACCCAGAGGCCTTAAGAGAGATTTTAATTCTCCATTCACTCAAACTCTTAATTTGCTTCTCACTTTTTTCGCCAACATTCTCCCTAAAAAAAGCAGTCTATGTGCCCTTAGCATGTTAGAATGGACATGTGTTTTAGACCCTGAGTCCCTGGCAGTCTGATTGTATACTGGCACTCACTCTACCATTACTCTCCCCTCCAACAGTCATGCTTGACTGCCTCCTCCTTCCCCAACACTGAAAACAATCCTTGCTGATTCTTCGCTCACCTTGCTGCTCCTCATGACTCCGAGTACTACAACCCCATCCAGGTCTGCCTCACTTCTTCCCATGCCTCTTCCTCCACAGCCCACTAGCTCTATCCTCAAGCTCTTTGCTCCTACAGCCATCCTGTACGTCCTTTCCTAACGAAGCACAGGTCTGATGGCATCTCTTCTTATTTCACATACTCTAGTGGCTATAGAATTCACCTGCTTATGAAATAAACCCACCCAAAAGTTCCAAAGATAAATTTTTTTTAATTGATTCCCTATGTAGATGACCCCAAATAGAATTACCTCTGCCTGCACCGTTATAAGGTTTGAGGGCAGCAGACAACAGCTGGAGGCCCACACAGAGAGAAAGAAGAAATTATCCCTCATCATAAACACTTAACAAGTAAGTTCATGTATAAAAAGATGAACTGTAAATGACAATAAGAGGGCTAAGAAGGAGACAGAAATAGAAATAACTAAAAAAATCTGATAAGTAATATATTTAAATGACATTAAAATTCTCAAGAAAGAAAAGGAGGATTACCAAAATGAAGATAGAATTATTATAATACTAAACCAAACAAATTAAAACTCTTAACACAGAAAATTATTAAGTGAATTTTTTAAATGTAAGCAAAGTATAATGCAGATAAAGCTGAAAAGAAAATTAATGAACTAGATAAAAGTAAAGATAATAAAAAATATTAAAAAGTGAATTGAAATAAAGTAATGGTGCATTTGATCATGTTTACATTTGTTTGTATAGTTGAACATTTGAGTATCTATGTGTATATACGGACTAGAATTGAAAAAAAGTGGTATGTGAAAAATGGTGGCTAAAAGTTTTACAAAATCAAAAGGAGGCAAAGAAAGAAACTTAGTCTTATGAAAATTAAAGTCAAACTATTTCTGAAAGACATACTAAAAAGAAAACTCCAACCAGGAAAAGATAAAGACAATAGAGGGATAGAGAAGTGGAAGACAGAGTCAGAGAGGTAAGTCAGTAAAACATGATAATATAGCTAAAGTATTAATTACCTTAAGAGGAGCTAAAATTAAAATTTTGAAAAACGATAGCGATGTAAAAGGGCAGCAAAGCTGTGCCTCTGATATATAGAAAATAAGAACACTAACTAAAAATCTTTTCTGTTAAAAAAAAAAATCTACAAATTTTAGTATGTGCTGACAGATAAGTAATTGACCGAAAGAGTATAAAATCCTGGAACATGGTAACGTTGCCTCGGTTTTCTTTCCATGACCTTCTAGCCTCTCTTGCTATATCTCTAGAAGAGACATTTTTAAATCTTGTTAAAATCTTATTTTTAAGAATGACTATGACAAATCTATATCTAGCCCAATACTCATCAGAGAGGCTTTCTCCAGCAGCTTACAGGAGCAGATGCAGAGCCACATCCAAACGTTAGGGAGCTCAGGAAACCCTGGTAGGAGAAAGAGAGGAAGGACTGTAGGAGCCACAAGTGTCGAGGACACCATGAGAACATGGCCCACAGAATCAACGAAGCAGGGCTCATAGGAGCTTATGACATTGAAGTGGCAGTCACAGAGCCTGCATGGGTCTGCACCAGGTCTTCTGCATGTATGTCATGGCTGTTTAGCTTAGAGCTTTTGTGGAACTCCTAACAGTGGGAGTGGGGATGTCTTTGACTCTTTTGCCTGCTCTTGGGACCCTTTTCCTCCTACTGGGTTGTGTTGTCTAGCCTTGATATGACGGTTTGTGCCTACTCTTATCGTATCTTGTTATGTCATGTTCAGTGATATCCCTAAGAGATCTGTTCTTTGCTGAAGGGAAATGGAGGAGGGGTGGATCTTGGGGAGAGATAAAGGGGAAAGCGGGGTACTGGAAGGAGTGGCAGGAGGGGAAACTGCAGTCAGATACATTGTATGAGATAAGAATAAATACAAAGAAAAAAGAAAAGTATAAAATAAAATGAAATGAAAATACTGTAGAACTTCCCAGCCAGCCAGAACAGCATTTAATCAATAATATTTTATAGTTTTGTAAATATTTAATAAGACAATAGTAAAAATAAGGGAATAAGCTTTAAAATAACCAAATGAAAACATGGGGGAGGCTGAGGTACGGTGGTTGGTAAAAGGCAAGCACTAGGATCTGAGTTCAATCCTCAGGACCCACATGAAAGCTAGGTGAAGTGGTACATGACTGTAATCCTAGTGCTGGCCTATGGAGAGCCTGAAGCTCACTGGCCACCCTTCCCAGTTGAATGCATGAAACTCAGCTTCATTGAGAGAACTTGTTTCCAAAATTAAATGTAGAAAGGGACAAGAGGAAGCATTGACGTCTACCTCAAGCCTCCATGCACATGTACACAAACCATACCATATACACTAAACAGTAATTTTTAGAAAGGATATATGTGTAAAACAAAGTTATTAAAAGATCCATATTTATAAACTATATGTATAATTCTTTTAATAGTTAAACATATATATATGCATAAGAATCTACCAGTGAATGCTGTTAGAAAATTATGTCTAAGCTGTTCATGGTGGTGGATCTCTGAGTTGGAGGCCAACCTGGTCTACAAACTGAGTCCAGGACAGCCAGGACTACACAGAGAAACTCTGCCTCAAAAAAACAAAAAACAAAAAAAGAAAGGAAGAAAGAAGGAAAGAAGGAAGGAAGGAAAAAGGAAAGAAAGAAGAAAAGGAAAATTATGTCTGAATGTGAAACCCAGATGTAACCTTTCACAACAAAAGTATCATGACAGTGATGAAAGATTCCATCTTTTCTTTCTAATCACATTTATAAAATTTGAATTAGTAATTAATTATTCAAAGTACAAATAAACTACAGGTGAAATCTGCTCATGTCTAAACAGATAAAACTATTTTGAAAATAAATACAGAATAAATTGAATTCAGCATTGGAATTAAGTATACTTCTAAACAGACACTTGTTTCTTAGTGACATGATCAAAAGTGATTCTCTTCCAAACATTTAATTTGTACAAATAGTATTGTTGGTATTGCTTTATCAGTAGATAAAAACAAATCTCTGAAACTGCTAACATATCTGCATTAATCTACATCAAAGGCTTAAATTTCTACGCAGTTATATAATTTTAAAGAAGGCTTTCGAAATCCAAATAGAATTCTTCCAATATAAAAGCAGTTTTAATTGATCAGATGATATATTTAATTATTCACCTACATGAGTAATTTGATGCCATATGACATATCACTTGTAAAAAACAGGGCTGATTCCAGTTACGAAAATTAATCTCTTTCATTCACATATCAAAAGTTCTTGTGGGACTGAACAGAATTTCTAATAGTTCAAGGGAAGATCAACTTCTTCTTAGTTGAATCAGAAAATAAGTTGAGTTTGATCCTCTTCCAGATGGCCCATTCACTCTGTGTATCCAGTCTATGATTCTTGAGAAATGTACCTTGTATTCCTCGCTAAGGATCTACACTTCCAGGCCCCTCCAGTGTTAAGAGAAATTTGCACGTTTGGAAGGGAAAAATGGAGATTATTCTCCTATTTCTGACTATAACTGAGTAATCCTAGAGTTTGCATAGAACCCAAGTCTATATGAGTCTGTGTGAGTCTGCATGAGTCTGTGAGTCTATATGAATCTACGATAGTTTACACATGACTCCATGTGAGTCTACATGCATCTGTGAATCTCTGTGAATCTACATGAGTCTAGGGGAGTTTACATGAGTCTACACAAGCCCAGAAGCCTGAACTAAGCATATAAGTATACAGAGCACCCCACTCTGCAGGACTCTGTAGTGGAATGAACATGAAAAGATTCCCTACTTCCTGTATCTCAGCCAAAGATCAGAAAACAGACACAAGGATTTTAAGGAGGAGGCTACCTGATCTCCTAATTACTGAAGAACGTCGTATGCTCAAGACACAATGACATTTTGCTTAGTAGTTGGTACTCCCAACTAACAAAAGCAGAGGGGCTAGGCGTGTGGTCTTGCGATTAGCAAGCACAACTTAAGGCCTCAGTTGGATCTCTTGGAAGGAAAGGGATGGTAAAAGTGAGAAAGACCTGGGGAGAGAGGAGACAAAAAGAGATGAAAGGGAGGATGAATGGAAATAAGAAAATGGAGAGGAAAAGGACAGAGGAGGCAAAGAAGTGGGCAGCACAATGGCTCCGTAGGCAAAGGTATTTGCTGCCAAGGCTGATAACTTGAATTTGATCCCTGGGACCAAAGAGATGAAGGAGAGAATCAACTCTCAGAAGTTGTCCTCTGACCTCCATATTTATGCTGTGGTATTTGTATGCCTGTGTGTGCGCACAGACACACACACACACACACACACACACACACACATACATACATACACACGAGAGACAGACAAACAGAGAGAGAGAGGACGGTAAGTACATGATAGAGATAACAATGATAGATAAATAGATACATAGATAGATATAGATAGAGAGAGAGCTAGATAGATAGATAGTCTAAAACTGAAGGAGGAGGAAGAAGAGAAGGGAAAAAGGAGAAGAGAGGAGAGGAGACAGAAAAGGAGAAAAGGGGGAAAGAGGAGAAGCACAAAACAGAACCTGAAAGTCTTTTGGAAAGGGCTTGTTTATATGAGGCTCTAAAGGACTTGTTTTAATGAGGAAGTTGATCATTTACCAATTTTCATTATTCCAAACCTAACATAAAAATTATTCATATGTGATGTTTCCTTTAACTTCATGAGCTAGAATTTTTCTAATCCTTAAGTAGACAATCAGTTTGAGATTTTCAGTAGGAAACTGTAATTGCATTTATTTGCTTTTTATTTTTAAGTTGTAATTACACTTCAGGATATAAGCCACCCTGAAGTAACTACACAATGGGATGGCCAGGTTCACATCCACTGATTATACTACCCCATATCTAGAGGCAATTACAGATAGCAGTGCCACTCAGGGTATCAGACGACTTAGCATTCCCTCATATATCATGTGATATGATAGCCACCAGTTGTGGGAAAAGCACCATTATTTATGATCCTCATTGTAGCTAGCATCCATTGTTTTCATGTAGCCCGTGGTCTACTTCCTTTTCCTAAACTGCTCTGATTTCCTTTGAGGGTTTTTGCCTATTACTCACAGGACATGGACAAAGAAGACAAAGTCCATCCTTTCCATATCTGTAGGTATGATAGAGAAGCCAGGCCAATTGCTATCAAGTTGACCTTATACAGAAGAATAAAGACACCAGAAATGCTAAGAAGGTTTCATGTTGGTGGCAGAATCCAAGCCAGCTTGTTCCTGCACCCTGTTTGCTGTCTCCAGCTGCTTAGAAATGCCTCGTTTGATTCCTTCCCCATCTCCAAGCCTCAGTCTCTAACCCTTCAACTCTGGCCTTCCTGTCCTGTTTCAGTGAATTTTCTTTTGCCTGATTTAGCCTAGAGCATTTACTTCCGGTTGAAACCAGAGAGCTTTGAAACATCCTTTTCATATAAGATACAGAAATACTCAACAATTTCCCAGGGTTGTTCAACAAGTAAGCAAGTGGTGAAGTCAGGACCTCCTGTCCAGCACTCTTCCCTGTCACATACAGATGAGGGTGTTTATCTAGTACTTTGTAGGAAAGAGCTTGATTTTCCAATGATGGAAGTATCTTTGAAGTTTTATATTCTAGGAGTAATGTCTCCTTAGGAAAACAAATAAGTATAAACAAGTGTGCACACAGATCTGGAAGAGCCATGTCTGCTTTCCCCCAAGACACTTTTATATTTGCTTTGTTCTATAGTTGTCTGAAATAGGATCTTGCTCTCTAGCCAAAGGGCCCTGAACTCACTATGTAGCACAGGCTGGTCTGTAACTTGCAATCGTTCTACCTACCTCAGCCTCCTTGTTTGCTAAGATTATGGGTGTGCACCACCACACCTATCCTGATATTTTATAGGGGAAAATGAGATTACATTTACTTCAAATACTGGATTATTAACATCTACTATTGACTGGTTTAATCAAATAATACTGAGTTTGGAGTTTTCAGATTTAGTGTGTGTGTATGTGTGTGTGTGTGTGTGTGTGTGTGTGTGTGTGTGTGTGTGTGTTGTTTACATGTCTGTATAGGCACTATGTATATGCCTGGTGCCTGCAGAAGTTAGAGGAGGACATTGGATCCTCTAGAACTAGAATTGCAGATGGTAGTGAGCTACCATATTCCAAGCTGAGACTGAAATCTTGGTCCTCTACAAGAGCAAAAGTGCCCTTAACCACTAAGCCATCTCTCCAGTCACTGCTCCCAAATACTTCTGTTTTGAGCTCAAATTCCATATAAAAAAAGCATTGCAAATTAAGGGAACTGAAGCTATCCACAATGATAGTATTCGCGTTTGGTAAATGCTTTGGGCACTTATCAAAGTAAGAATTAATTAGAAAGAATTAGATAAAATAATCCACTGGCCTGCATTAATTCGGGGTTATTAAGTCCCTGCGTAGGTTTTCGAGGTCAAGGTCAGCTTCCCACTTTAAAGTAGATGGTACTGGCACTTGTAGGTATTGAGTAACCTGAGCAAGTCGCATACTGGAAGAGCAGTAAAGCTCTTCTGTGGAGCCCTCATTCTTTGCACAAGGTCCCCTGCCCTCTCACACTAAGAGTATCGGAGCACGCCCTTCCCCCTCTATTTGCCACTGGCTTTACCATGAGAAGGAGAGCGACATGGCTAGACTCTGCCAACCACTGCACAAAGGCTAGCCACTGGCTAGCTAAGTTTGTCTGCAGAGTTTAGAAAATCATAAAATATACATGTTCGAAGAGGTTTGGAATATGGCAATGACTGAAAAGACAACATTTCATTCTATTCAATGCACTGTAAGCCAAAAGGCCTTGCGAAAGAAAGAAAGAGAGAGAGAGAGAGAGAGAGAGAGAGAGAGAAAGAAAGAAAGAAAGAGAAAGAAAGAAAAGAAAGAAAGAAAGAAAGAAAGAGAAAGAAAGAAAGAAAGAAAGAAAGAAAGAAAGAAAGAAAGAAAGAAAGAAAGAAAGAAAGAAAGAGAACAGAAACTGTCCTTTTAGACTTACAAGAAGAAAGGAACCTTCATTTTCTCTCCAAAAATTCTTTACCCTCCTGGCCCGACACATTTCAAGAAATTTAACTTACATATCAATCAGAATTTCCATTTTAACATATGTACTGCTCAAACTCAATATGTCTATGCCACCTTTTGCAAAAGCTGCCTAACCTAATAGTGAATGCAAAAATAGTTATGTGGAATATTTCTTTAAAACCTTTAGCAGTTTAGAAAAAAAGAGAAAGAGAGAGAGACACACCTAAGCTTATTTTTCCCATCTGGCTCCAGAGTTTCAGTTCATGGGCAAAGTATATGTATTTGTATTGGCAGGATGAAGCGTGAGATTTCCCAACATCACCTAGGAGCGCCGTCGAATTGACCGTAGAGCTAATGAGGCATGGTGGTGAATATCGTTCTTGTAATAGTATCAATTGTTTCAATATGTAAAAGTCTGTTTTAAACTCTGTACTGAATAGTCTCAAGTCTGGTCACCCTGAAGATGGGCCCACACATTACTTAATCAGTGAAAGCTTTTGACCGTCTTTGAAAAAAAGTCAAAGATCTACGCCGTCGAAGATGTTTCTGAGAAAAACTGACAGAAAATCTAAACATTCCCCCTTTTCAAAGTTGAGTAACTCTACAGCCTGATGGAGAGTGTATCTAGATTTGCCACTCAGTCCTAGTGGAGAGTGAGAAGGTACCTCCGTCTTGCGGAGCTCACCTAACCCCAGCTGGAGTTCTGACTCCATGAGGACACTGAAGCAAGCAGGCTGTACCACAGCGGTGTGCATATAGCTAAGATGGCTGCTGATGTGCCTGGCACGTGTGTAACTATACTACTTTCCTACTTGATGACTCTATTTCTCATAAAGAGACTGGATTTTTGTATAGTGTGAAAGTTTCACTTGGGCTGATGACATGGCTCAGTGGCATGCTTGCCTGGAAAGTACAGGAGCTTGAGAACTACGAGGGAAAAGATTACATAATGGCTATTATGTGCACCTAACAATCACTCTATTGCACTTTATTTTTATGTTATATTGTTTAAAGAACTCACAAGCCAGATACATACTCATAAACCCAAATTTCTTTCATAGTACATTATTTGTCTTTAGCTCAAGCCAACAAAATCGTCCTAATTGCCCACCGGCCCCGCTGCCTACACGTAAGACTTAAGGGGCCCTGCCCCAGGGTGATAAAAGCAGTTGAACAAAGGACATTCTTTCATACTTTGAATTCAAAAATCTGAAGTATCATGTTGGATATGTGTAGAATGTAAAGGGAGACCCCTCCATTTGTGATCCCCAAAGTTGCCATAACTCTCACATTCTCAACACCAACATCATCACTGGTTGATTGCATCAGGATTCCTTTACCTGTAACCAGTTCCTAGTCCAAAAGTGACGGTGCCCCAGAAGGTAGGCGTGTGAGCGCTCCATGACACAGCAAAGTTCCCTGTGCTCTGAAAAGCAGAGAATAGCTACAGAAAACAAAACAACCAAGCTCTTCTGCTCATGAGCTCCTTCTTTATACCAGATGTGGTAATATATGAAGGTTCTTTGCTCACACAGTAATAACAATTCAGATTCCATTAGACTGAAGTATACCCTAAAATTTTCAAAATGCTAAGAGTCTGCAGAACCTGTAGGAGGTAAGACCTAACTTCTACAAGTCAGGAAACAAGGAAGGAGCCTCAAAAGTTATGCCACCCCTTTCCCCAAAACCCCCTGTGCTAGCCTGCTTCCTGACTCACGATAACAAGACAAGCCGGTGCTGCACACTGCCCCTGTCTCTCTATGGGCCACAGTCCTCTAAAAGCATGAGCCAAAATAAACCTGCCCATCCTTTTCTGTCAAGTAATTTGGTCACAGAGTCATAAATTAATGCACAATGACATACCAAAACATCACAAACCCCAGTTCTCATGGGTTTTTTTCCCTAGCTTTATCAGTATATAAAATTTTATAGGTAAAAAAAATAATAGAAAGTACATATATTCAAAGTTGCCCAAACTTGATGTTTTAGCATACACACATACTGTAAAATAATTGCCATAATCAAAGTAGACAACACGTCCAATTACCTTATATAATAATTGCATATGTGCACGAACATGTGTGGATGTGTGTGTGTGTGTGTGTGTGTGTGTGTGTGTGTGATAACACTTACAAGGTACCTTCTTAACTGGTCAATTCCAGCCAAAGGATAATAGGAAGAAGCACATGGTGCCCTTTGGAAGCTAATGTAGGCGCCTCTTCATCAGAGTCATTTGCGAGTAAGTCTCTCCATCCACCATTATCCTGAGGGTGGACTGCTGGTGTTTGAAAGCCTCTCACTGCTACCTTTGCAGGCAGCCCGAGCCTCACATCAGTCAGAGGAAAGAGTGCCCCCACAGGCCATCATTAACCTGCCAATTCTGCCTCCAAACAAGGAGGACAAGAGCTCACTAATTTGAAGATCAAAAAGCCACTTGTCCATTATATAATTGGAATGAAAGGCAAAATGTTGCTGTTCTGAGGAGCACAGTAATTACTAGCTGTTAATTGCTCTCTCGTGGTGGCTCAATTTTAATTAAAAAGAACAGCTCGTTGCGGGCCGATAAGCAGTTGTGGAGACCACTGGTTTAATCAACAAAGCAGAAAAATTTGTTTCTGCTGCAGCCAACAACAGCTTGAGAAATCTTCAGATGTCCAATTGAGATTAAAAAAACTGTCTATTTAGTGCAGTCAGATTTTATTTTAACCAAGGAAATGACTATTTGAAGTCTCGCAGTGCGAGCGTCCCCGCCACAGCCCCGCTGGTGCCATGGGGACTAATCGCAGACTGACGTTGTGATCACTCAAGTAAAGAAATTTAGCGACTTTGCTCTTAACTTCATCATTCTTAGGTAATTGGCCTGTCTGAGGTGAGTACTCTTTTTCTTGGGTTTTTTTTTTTCCTTCTTCTTCTTCTTTTCTTTTTAACAAAGTACTTTAAAGTATAGAAGGCCCACAGACTGTGCATTTAATTACTGTTCATATTTCATGCCGTCAGACGGAATTTCATTTAAAAAGAAAATGATTTACCTATCTTTAAAAAGACTTATAATCTCTGCTATGGCTCAGTTTGCCCCACCTTCGCCCCTGCCCACCCCCCGGATACATATGCTTTCAGGGGTTATCTACTTACATTTAAAAATACACACACACACACACACACACACACACACACACACAATAATTAAGGCCTCAAAGTTAATTCTGTAAGATGTTCTCTGTCTTTTCTAGTCTCATCCAGCAGCTGACAAATGACAGCTAGCCTATGGGGGTAGGGACAACCTTTCTGGAAAGATAATACCACATTTGGTGAAAGGGGTTTCCCGGGTTAAGCAGAATTATGTGGTCTTAATTTGCGGGCATCTCCAACTGTGGATAGTGTGCCTCTTTCCTTCTGCCTCATCCAAGCCGTGGCAGCTGGACAGCCGATAAGTTTAGTCCTTCATCAACAAAGCAGTGTCTTCTCTGTTACCTAATCACAAGACTCATCCCCCTGAGTTGTCTGGATAAGATTTTAAATGTCTCAGTCATAGTGGTTGTAACAGGAACTGTGGACCACCTCTCTTCTCCACCCATCTGTTGGGTTAGCGTTATTTCTCCAGCACAAAATGGCTCAGACATAACCCCTGGGAAGATCTATGTCCTCGGAAATACTAACGTCTCAATTTAACAATGCTCCTAGAAATACAACTTTACAAACATGTGTAGGGAAATGGATGGTTTAATTGGGGTGACAAAAACTTAATCCATTGTGAAATTAATTTGTTAACCTTTATCTTTTCTTTGAACACAGTATCCGTGTCAGGCTGATGGAGGCTGGTACTTCATACATGCCCTTGCAGCTGTCTATTTGAAAGCGTGTAGCTCTCCCTCCTTCTAGGGAATTCATCATTGAGTTTTAAATTAACTTTCTTGTTATGATGGTGTCGCCTTTCAAGAGAAAGAGGTAGCAAAAGAAAAGAGAAATTCTGTGGGGCTTTCTTTTATTTTTACCCAACAATTATGTTCTACCATTGCAGCAAATCTAAGACCGATTCCGTTTTCAGACTCAACCCTGCCGTTTCTCAGTGACTAACCATGAGAGAGTTCTTAGCCTCTTCAATCTCAGTTCAATCTCAATGACCATGGAGAAGGTCTCTTTCCAGGAGTTGTTACCAACTAGGTGAAAAAAGCATTGCGAACACAGTAGGTGCACAATAAATGAGAGTTGCCTGTGAGAAATGTTCAAGTTCTAAAATGATGCCCTTACTCAGCTCTCTGCAGACTTTCAGTACGGTGGTCAGACCCAAAAAAGACAATCCCAAAATTACCGGGCCACCACTTGCTCTCATCTTCATTAGGTATGTCATTAAAAGCTTGCCTAGTGACATGAAGAATTTGATGGTATGTTTGGTTGCATGAAAAGGTGTTGGGTAAGGAAGACAGAATTATTTTCTCAAGTTTAGGTCCCTGAAAATTTACCTCACTGTTACTGAGCAAAAGAAATGTCTGTATGCACACATTTTTGCCAAATGCCTTCTGTCTGCCTATCCTGTCAATCCCAGAAGTGGGGTTGGGGGGGGGGGGGAGATAAGTTTAGTCAAGTGATAAACCTCTCCTATGTGCAACGGCATCTCCTGGTTCCAAAGGCTATGTGTGATAGTTATTTTCATCATCTCCTGGTTCCAAAGGCTATGTGTGATAGTTATTTTCATCATCTCCTGGTTCCAAAGGCTATGTGTGATAGTTATTTCCATCACCAGCCTGACAGAATTTAGAATCCCCAAAGATGTGCCTGTGAGGAAGTTTCCAGAGACGTTTAACTGAGAAGGGAAGACTCCCCCTAACTGTGGGTAGCACTGTCCTGTGGACTCATTTGTGGGTTCACACACATTGTGTTTATAGCGTCATCTGCTCATGGAAGACTTGGAGAACTCCCACTTTTTTTTGTAATGTTGTATAAAATGCTATTAGTAACTATCTTTTAGGCAGAAACATATATATAACTCTTTGCAAGAGTCAGTGAGAATTCAAACACATTCCAAAGGCTACTGACAAGCAGCCTATCTGTCCACCTCAAGCCCTTGTTTTCAGCTGAGCCAAGAAAATTGGCACAGCATCTCTTTATTCCCGTTATTATTTACTGCACTAATGACTAGAGATGCTCAGCTCTCTTCTGATAAAGCCATTCATTCAGTCTCTTTGGATCAATTACACACTAAGTCAAAATCCTCCCACACACTGCTCTGTAACACTCTTGGTGCTAATTAAGGTCAAACAGGGTGTTCCTTTTTGGGCTTTTCTGTACACTTACCTCTCTTGTACCATCCAGAGCACCAGACCAGCACACCCTGGTGACTGTAATCTCCACCAAAGCGGCTTCAAGCCCGCACATTCACCTTGTGATTTAGAATAGAGGAAGGGAGACTTTTCCCCTATTTCCTGTTTCTAATTCTCAGGCAGCACCTGTCACCAGCAGTCTTGACTTTCTCAGGTTTGCTTTTGAGCCTCTTTGCTTTCTTCCTCGTCCTTGCACTAAGGTTTATCAGAGGAAACACTTGCCCTGCCAAGGATGGCCTCCATGCTGGGACAGATTAATCCAAGTTGAGTGAACTTCCTCCAGACAGAGGACACTAATTATTACGAAGGCACTTAGAGCACAATGCAAGCTGACATCTCACAGACCATTCCCTGCCAACTCTGCATTGTCTTAATGTCAGACCCTGTCAGTTCCCAGCCTTAATTACATCCTGTTTACAAACATTAGGCCTGACTTCACATGAAGCCTTAACAAAGGTTGACAAAGGTCAGGGTCACATGGCAAGGATGTTATCTGTCTGTACTCTGCTCTGATAAACCAGAGGGAGCCGGCTGATGCCAGAGATAGCTTCAGAGCACAAAAGTGCAGGGTGGCCACCGGGATATCTAATCTCTGCGGACACATTTTCATCCAGTCTGCTCAGCTTTGGGGGCAGCAAGAGGGAGCCCAGTGCAGAAGGCCAAAATGGTACTCCCTGATATCTGAAATCCCTGAAAGACAGACAAAAGTGTTGGGAAACCTACTGTCCCAGGAAGGCTCACGTCATCCTAAGCCACTGAATCAGGAAAAACAAACACAACACACACACACCCCAGCAAGCGGTAAGTCCCAGGAGAGATGGAGACTTGCTTTGTTTCGGGTAATCCTCATTATTTTTATTGTGTGTGCATGTGTGTATTTGGGGTGTGACGGGGCTGTGGGGGTGTCAGCTGCACCCGTGTGCATGTGCAAACCAGAGGACAACCTCCAGTGTCACTCCAAAAGAGCTTCCCACTTTGTGTTTTAGAACAGTCTCTCATTAGCCTAATGAAGCTGGGAAAGTCCACATACGTGTGAGCCTTCAAAGGTAGTTCTCTCACCCCTAGACCAGGGATCATGCCCCTATTCTGGGGAGTTAGCTTTTCTTGTTGGCCTTTTGCCTTGTTTGTATCCATGTGAACAGCCAGTGACTAGAGAATGTGTAACTGACAGCATTTGCTCCTTCTGACACACTCCCTCCCCAAACAACTGCCACCTTTCCCTGAGGTAGCTCCCTCTCTTCTGACACAGAAATTTCCTTAGATGGTCCTCTCTGAATACACTGATCTAAACCTTGAAATTCCCGTTATGATCCACAAAAGCATGCAGAGATAAGCCAGGGAACGGTTTGGGCCTTACTCATTTGGTTTTCTTGCAGTATCAAGGCTTTTGCCATGCCAGGCCATCTCGTACTTGAGTCCAGTTCCAAGCTGTTTGCAAGGCTGCCTCTGACTGACTGAACTCTCCTGACTGTACAGCTGACTGACAACGTTGTTCTCATTGGATTCCTAGGAGGACACTGTTCTTAGCAGTGGTGTCTGTGCTCATTCTTGCCCTTTCTGCCTTGCCACACATCATGTTTTGTGCTACCAAAACCTAGACCAGGCCAACTGCTTATTCACCTCCCAAGCTCATGCAATCCTAGAGCAGTGGTTCTCAACTTCCCTAGTGCTCCAATCCCTTCAAACAGTTCCTCAAGTTGTGCTGACTCCAGAACATAAAATTGTTCTATGGCTACTTCATAACTGTAATTTTGCTGCTGCTATGAATTGTAATGCAAATATCTGATAGGCAGGAGATCCGACATGTGACGCCTTTCAGGGGTTTCGTCCCACAGGTAGAGAGACACTGCCCTAGAGCTTTGATATATTGCCAAAAATGGGCAAGTCTGTGTTCTCCAATAGCCTTAACTCCTTATCTTTCTTCCCCATCTCTGTGAGGTACATCAGTGACACACTGCGCATAATGACATAAAGAGGCTGAGGACGGCCACCACGGGGGCTTTCTTCCTTCCCAGGCCTCTCCTCCTGAGTGGAAGAAGCACCATTCTCCCGATCCCCGACTTTCAGAGCACCCTTTTTCAGACTCAGTATAAGCGTGAGGACCTGAGTCTGGATGCCCAGCATCTCTCTCTCTCCTCTCTCTCTCTCTATCTCCCTCTCCCTCCATCTATCTATCTATAGATATAGATATAGATATAGATATAGATATAGATATAGATATAGATATAGATATATAAAGAGGCTGAGTGGTATAGCATGCTCTGTACCCCAGTGCCTTGGAAGAGTATAAAGAAGCAGATGCTTGGGGTCTGCTCAAAGTCTATCCTATCAATGGGCTCCAGTTTTAACGAGAGATCTTGTCTCAAAGAATAAGGTAGCATTTCATGACACTCTTCTTCATCATCCAGCTCTTAAGCTCTTTTTGTTTTTATTGGTTTGGGGGGGGTGTCTCACTGTGTAGTCCCAGGTGTTCTGGAACTCAGAGCTCCAAGCTGCTGTGCCTCACTACTGCAGAGGTGCATACCACCACTGCCTCCCTTGGCTCTTAAATTCTTTCTGCCCTCTCCTCTGCAATGTTGCCCAGGCCTTCCTTTGGAGGTTGGGGATGACCAGAGCGACCCATTTGCGGCTGAGTGCTCACTGGTCACTTATTCCCAGCAGTCTGACTAGATACAATGGTATGCATTAACCATCACCTTCTGCAAAACTGAGCTTCACTGTCCAAAGCTAAGAGCACCACTAGTCTATGGGTCTAAACATAATATGGAAAGGACTCTCCCATGATATGATATCAATGTTGCAACCATGAACACACACAAACAAACACACTTATCTGCACAATTCCTTCAACTTTCTATCATAGAGAGGGTCCTATAAAGCCTCATCCCTTCCTAAGAAATTAAAGACTGTTAACAGTTGCTGAAGAAGATGTTAAGAAGAAGATCTCTATCTAATTCTGTAGCCACAAGAGGACTAGATGGGAAACAGTTCAGGGAGAAAGAACCGGTGATGCTGCAGGGTACCAGAAGGGTAACGTAATCACAGTATACTGCATCTATGACTGAAACTGCCAAAAATAGAGAAAATGATGGACAGCAACCAAGAAAGATGCCCAGGATCAACTTCTAACCTCTACGTGTATGTTACACACACGTTCACAGACACACACGAGCACACACATCCATGCACTCACTGTCAATCAATCAATCGATCCATAAGCAATAAATAAACGGATGAAAATCTCAATGAATGAACCCATTAATTTGTAAACGGATTCTGTAAAAATCGCTGGTTTTATCATTTCTTTCTCCATGGTATACCGGTTCCTATTTGTCACTTTTTTCTCCCCACCAACCCCATTTTCAAGGATTCACTGCCGGGAGTCCGTATTACCACAACTATGGTGGCCTTGGCTGCCTCAGTTTCTACCACCTAATCCCTCCCAACCACAGCTCAGCACAGATCAAAGCACTAATCTACACACATAATACTTCAGTCTTACCTAAAAGCACAGACCCTTCGCAACCATCCTATCACATTTTCTAACTTGTCACATAAAAATGTCAAGTAGTTCTAGGCCCAGATCCAGCTCCTGCCAAGTGTGACCTATTCTGTTGCCCCAGGATGACAATGAAACACTGTTAACTACCTTTCGACTGCTATCCTCAGAACAGGTGTGCACCCATAACACTCTGCGCTCCAGACCAGCTTTCCTAACCCATGGGAGATTATGTCATGAAGAACCCCATCCAAGCTTGGTGTAAAGACGCATTGCAGCCTTGTTGCTCATGCATGGAGCACATGCACAGAGCAAAGGCAGATGAATCGGCCCATCAGGTAGCGTGTGGTGCTCTCAGACAGCAAATGACTTACAGCAGTGAAATGAGGGGTTTAGCAAAATTGAACCAAAACGCCCAGGTGTGAGACTCTTGAAGCTGCTGTGATCACCGTGATGAGCTGCATAGCTCTGGAGGCCATAGTCACTGAAGGCTGGACACTTACTTTAAGATGTTTCCACCGAACAACTGAACATTCTATTTTTTTTTTTTTTCTGTGCCTGACAGCTAGTGGTGAGATGGCCGATAGGAATATTTATCAATTAGCAGTAGGACTAGACAAGGTGGGTCAAGACTGAGGGGGGAGGAGGGAGAAAAGAGAAAAAAAAATGAATAAATTCTTTTTCTGCAAAACCTTGAGGGGGGGGCATGATAAAGTTGGCTGTCTGCATGCATTACAGGAGCATTTAGTACTAAGTACAGTTTAAAGATAGACAATCATCATCCATTTCCCAGGTTGCATTGACACATTAATGGCTCAGTTGGTAAGTTTTAAGGCAAGATTAATAATTAAGAGCTTTAAAACCATCAGGCACACTTGCAACCTCTTCCTGCTCATGAAAAATGACTGTCCTGCCATTTGTCAGGAGTTGTTTTCTGTCTCGTATGTTTGTAACTTCCGTCTTGTGTACAGCTTAGTGCCCCATCAGAGCTGGGTAACAGCCGTGGCTAATGCCTCCAGAAATACACACCTGATGCTTCACAGCAGCCCTGTCTGCAGCTGCATGCTTTATTAACACAAACACAACAAAATCCAATTTAAGGAGGAAGGAATCTAAAGGGCCATGAAGACACCATTGCTCCCACTTTGGCCTTTGGACATGCACTAAGACCCAGAGTTCATGGGATCTCTAGAGTTAATTCCAGTAAAAAAAAAAAAAAAAAAAAAAAAAAAAAAAAAAACTTCTTCCCATCTCCATGTTAACAGTGGACTGCTGAGGCGGGGTGGAGGTGTGACTAAAGCTTTAGCTTGAAGAATCGAAGAAGCGGGGGGGGGGGGGGGGGGGTCAGGGGAAGAGGCTCTGATGACACAGAGGTGAGCAGGAGCCCTGAGCACTCAGAAACGGGATAGGGATGGGTGGAAGGGCAGCTTCGCTGGCTCACACTGACCACACCAAGCCTTTCATTCAGGTGTCTGGGTCCCAGGCAAAGCTATCTGTAATTTAACAATGTTCGATTCAATTACGGCAATGCCTTACGCTTGGAATGGGTACAAGAGTTGTCCTCGATCCCTCCCTCAGCACAGCAAGAGACGGTACTGTGTGTGAGCATCACTGGAAATGACAGAAGGCCGGGGATGGGACGGGCACAGTTGTGGGCTCGTACATATTAGGGTTATGCATCACTCTCTCAAAACACGAGAGAGCTGGCACATTCGAGAATCAATTTTCTGTAATACTCGATTCGACTCCTAAAATAACTAAGCACGGGGAATATAATTATTTGGGCCTCTTTGTCAGTAATTCTTTTTAAAGGGGGGAGCAAACAGATAATTCAGCATAATAATAAAGAGGAAATGTGGGGCTCAGGGCTGCCTACGGGAGCTCCCCCCGCCCCATCTGACAGCTGGAAGAACAGCTGCCTCCTCAGAATGCCAGGACAGAGCCAAGCAGAACCCCTGCCCAAAAGGCCCCACCTCACCTTGGGTTCCAGAACCGTGGCAGCTCTCCTGGGCCTTTCTGCTCCTCTGTCCCTCTAGCCAAAGGTAGAGAGTCTGAGAGGAAAAGCCAAGGGATCTGCTAAGGGACCTTGCCCCAGGCCAGACCCCAGGAACAATATTATTCTATGCTCCTCTGACAGTCCCAACTCACTCGCTCCATTGAGCCAGCCCATGTTTTGGGCAGCTGGGAACTGGCCAACTCCAGCAGGGCCCGCAGCCTAGACAAACAGCAGCCATCCTTTATTGATACAAAGTAAATACTCAGTGCCACCATACAAAGTCAATATTATCATCTCCATTTTACAGGGGAGAAAATCAAGGTAATCTGTTTAGCAGGTTAGAGTTAGGAGTTTAACCTCAGTTTGTCTGACTCCAAGACATTAATTTGCTGGGGGGGGGGGGGGCGTGCATGATTTCCCGCATCACACTATTCTGCCTCTGAGTCCTGCATAAACTGAGAATCAAGGGGGAAATATAGCGAGTGTACTCTTTCACAGTCAAACACGGCATTTGGAAATGAAATCCTTTGTGTGTATGGGCTTAACAATTTAGGCTCAACAGCTTAAAAATTGGAAAACAAAAGCTTGAATATTAAAGTAAAAGCATCCCACCAGTCTCTTGTCCCATCATGTTCCACGCCAGGAGCCTCTGCAGAAAGGCCTTACAAGCTTTACTTACTCTTGTAAAAATAAATATATTAAGGTCGCATAGTGCTTTCCACAAAAATAGTTCAAAGCATTGTTCGAATACCAGATTTTGTATTTGCTTGAGGAGAAAAGAATTTTGTGAACAAACCCTAAGAAGCATCTCTTCAATAGACTAGCTTCCTTCTTCCTGAAAGAATGTAAGCATCCTAACACAGACACACACACACACACACAAGATATGAGCACACGCACACACAAATGCTGTTAGAGTTCAAAAATGCATGAAAAGTTATTTAAAGAAAATAACTAGGAATACGGCTACTACCATTTAAACACTAAGTAATCCCAATGTTTAATCTTTTGACAAGCAAGCTGAGGGTTAGAGATGTAGTTTAATCAGCTGAGCACTTGCCGAGCATGCGCAAGGCTATAGGTTCTATCCCAGACTACACACACAGATAGTGGTGACTTTGTGCATAATCCCAGCACTTGGGAGGTAGAGGCAGGAGAATCAGAAGTTTACCATCACCCTCAACTACCAGGCTGGTCCAGACTACATAAAGGCACCTCTTGAGCTTTTAAAAATAAACTTAAGTAAAAGATACACAAAATACAATTTTTATGAATTATTATATAACAATGCAATTCTCATTAGCAGCCAGTAAAAGCAAGGTCCATGGGTTGCTGTTTAAAATGGGTAAGAGAGGAAAAGCAATCATTTTCTAACTGACTCTATCTGATTTTGATTCATATCAGGAGAGTAAATGACCTGATTTTGCCCATCTCTTTTTTTTCAAGGCCTGTCATCTGCCTGCTTTTAAGAATAAACATCCACTTTTCAGCTGACATTCATGGACAACTGTTGCACAAAAGCCCCGTGCAGAGCTACGTTCTCTTAGATCAGACTCGCTGCTGCTGTCCCACACCTTCGGTGTCACAGACCCCCATGTCAGACGTAAACTGAGTCTGACCTCCGAGCCAAGCTCAGACTCGGCATGCTGCAGAACCTCTCCCACCGCTTGCTTTCCACATGGGTTTGGAACACAGGGGACCCATGTTTCAAATGCCAAAGGGACACAAATGTCTTCCTGACTGTCTACCGGGGAATTAGTCTTCTCCTTCGTCTGATTCTTTAAGAGCCAGCTCCAGAGGACACTGGACACTCGTCACTTTAGATGAGCAGAGCATCTGCAATCACAACCACTCTACACTTTCAAAAACAAGCAACAGCAGAAAAATACTGCAATATTCAGGTAAATGAAAACAGTATATGCGGGCTGTTAGGAAGTCATTTTGTGGCACAAAACAATAGAAACTTTCTCAAGCCACCAAACAACCAAAGTCACTTGAAAGTAACCAGTTATCATCATGGATAATGCTCTAGGTGAAATTGGTCAGTGATCAAAATAAGCATCTAAAATGCTATGAGCTGTGCAACAAAGATAGACAGATGATAGATAGATAGATAGATAGATAGATAGATAGATAGATAGATAGATAGATAGATAGATAGATAGGCAGGAAGCCTTAAAGAGACCAAGAACTCAATGATGAAGGGGCCACTATCACCTCTTAAATCTTGGGGGCTACTTCCAGATGAACTTGCTTGGCCTAGGGAGAAATGAAGCTAAGAAAGTCTCCCCAGGTGTTGCATTTCAATGAGAGATTAACTAGGGTTGAGGCTCATTCATGAGAGGATGGATTTATCAAGCACTGTGATTTTTGTTGCTACTTTGAAGCAGATTATATCTTCTAAGTTTGTGACTACTAAGCCAATCTGCATTGTAGACATTTTGAGTTGTGAGGAAAAAAAAGATGAAGTTACTCTAGATTGTCCAAGGACCAGTATCTAGGGAAAGAATCATCTCCAGGGGCTTATACAAACAGACTTTTTCTTCTCGAACTAGCTGAAAACATACCCTGAGCTCTAAAATTTTTCAACAGTCTATTAGACAAAGGGAAAAAGCTTTCTGGAATTACTGCTATTTTCAATACATTAGTAGTTCCAGGGTAGAACGTAGCTCATAAACGTGTCCCCAACAATAACAGGTCAATGAGAGCCCAAGGAATTCTATCCTTTCATTTAGTCAGGCACCGTGCTAGGTCCTGAGAGTTCACCTATGAAAAGGACATCCAGGACCCTTAACCTAAAGGAATGTATGTATCCCAACAGAGAAGGATGACACCAAGCATCTAAGTACGTAGAGCAACTTTAGTCAACATTATGTGGAGAAAGCGCCTGACAACCGTAGTCTTGGCAACCTCCAAGTTAATGTAAGGACACCTAGATCCATGGTAGAGGTGGAAGTATCCCCCCCCAAAAAAAAAAGTTTATTTAAAAATACAGTTTGGAAGCATTGTCACGGGGGGGGGGGCTCCTGCATCTGCCACCGGTCATGTACCTGGACTCGAAATCACAGCAACCAGAGGCAACTCAGCCCTCATAGGTCCAAGTCCCCTATTAGTTAAATATTCGTGTCCATATATTTTGCTTTCACTTGCTTTCTGCTGATGCTTTTTCCTTCTCGACCTTGCTTCCCATGCCTACCCTCACTCCAAGAATGGATCAGTCCATCACCCTGGCAGTCAGAGTGACAAATTCTTGCCTTTTTTTCCCCTTTCTATAACTAATAGGAAAGAAATAGGAATATTTCCCTAAGTGTAGATAAGGAGTAATTGGTTTTTTTGTTTTTTGTTTTTGTTGTTGTTGTTGTTGTTCGTTTGTTTGTTTTTAAGGGGAAAAGGTAGGTACCAATCTACCCTGACTTTGACTGGTTTTAAAAACACCTACTATCTATGGTCTACACAGAGCCTTGAAAGACTCAGGGCTGAGATCGTTCGGTTGGTAAAAATGTTCTTGAGCAAGCCTGGGGTCCTAGTACAACTCCAAGCCAAAGCAGCTTGGCACTGGTATGTACTTGTGATCTCAGCCCTGAGTGGAGAGAAACAGCAGATCCATGGCTCCTGTCATTTAGGGTCCAGTCAGCCTAACGGACTCAGTGAGTTCTAGGCCAGTGTGATCACTCCTCTAAAAACCAAGTGGACAGAGAAAGGCATGTGAGGAACTGTTGTTGTGAAGATGACTTCTGGCCTGTGTGTGCAGGTGTCCCATGCAACATACAAACACACCCAACATGTATCACACACATATACACATGCGGAAAAGCCTAGAGAATCATATCGTGTGAGACTTGAAATAATTCTTAGAATGAACCTCATCCAGCATGCTGAGTGCTTTTGGTCTGTGAGGGCCTCAGTCATTTGAATATGCCATGATGAATATGGTGAGATGAAGACACAGAAGCATTGACTGAATGGAAACCCGGCCACATTCACCAACTTGCATGCAAATGCCCAGCTGTGTAAGGTCTCACTCAAATTAAGCGGTACATCATTGTTCTTCAAAGTCAAGAACCAAAGTAGTTCCATACATAAACCAGCATGGTATGATCCTGAGTTCCATTCCAAAATGCCCAACTCAGTACCTGGCTCAGTACCTGACTCTTGGCAGGGACTTCAGTCATAAATAAAGATGAGGGAAGAGGGGTTCAGCATGGCTTCTGGCTCACAGAGCCAGGTGCTTAAACAGATGAGAAACAGCTCAAGGATGTTTGGTTTTTAAAAGGCAAAGCCTCCTTCTCCCATTTGTTTTATGTGTGTTTTGTTTATTTGTTTTATTTTGGGGTTTTTAATTGGTATTTTTGTGTTTGTTTGTTTGTTTGTTTGACTCCTGACTGAAGTGGGCACTGGTGAGTTTTGGCTGTGTGTCATCTACTCTGCTTTGAACCCAGCAAGTATGTTTCTGGAGATAGCATCCCCAACCCACTGAGACTGGGTATTCAGGTGGGGTTGACTTCATCCTGTCTCACCCAGTCTCCCAACAACATCATACAACACAGGCCTGGACAATAGAAACATTTTGCCCATGGCCACTGTGAATGGTTCAGAGTTGGAAGTGGGACCCAAGCCAGGCCACAGTCTATGTTCTGAACTTGCATGGAAATCGCTGGGAACAACTGAGCTATTCTTGCTACTAGCTAGGGGAGTCCTGGAATGACAAGCAGAAGAGAGATGAGCTGCGAATGCAAGCAACATGGAAGAATTCCAAGGATAGAGATGGAAAAGACTCTGAGCCATGATGACACCAGAGTCCTGAACTCACCACTGCTGGCACCAGCCTGCTCCAAGCCTAAGGAATAAATTTGAATTGAATTTTTCTCTTTTGCAAGCACAGGTATGTTTACCCAATCTTCTCATTTCTATCTCTGTCTCTCCTCTGTTTCTATGTTCTATCTCCTAGGTCCTCTAGGACAATAGACAAGCCACCAAGTTGAAAATCATGGCAATCAGAGGCAACTCAGTCCTCATAAATTCAAATCCCCAATTATTTAAATATCCATATACATACACTTAACTTTCACTTGATTTATGATGGCTTTTTTTTTTCTTTTCTATGTTCCCCATGTCCTTAGTCACTCCAAACCTCACAATCAGAGTGACAAATTCTTGCCTTCTTCACCTTCTGTAACTGATAGGAAAGAAATGGGAATAATTCCCTAGATGTAGAATGGAATTTATTTTTTAATGAAAGCATGTAAAATAGTATTTGATCTTTTTAAAAACAACTGCTATGATCTACCCAGGACCTAAAAACTGAAGAGTCTGAGCTAGGGAGATAGTTCAGTTGGTAAAGGTATTGTTGGGCAAGCCTGGAGACCTAAGTTCCAACCCCAGAGCCACAAGCAGGTCCCCTGGGCTCCTGACTGTCAGCCTAAAGTAATCAGTGGACTCTAGGCTTTGGTCTAGCCCTATCTTGAATCACCTTTTCTCCAGGCCTCAGTTGGCTTGGAAAGAAGGCAGTAACTATATTTTTCCTGTCCGGTAGTAATTTAGCTCTTACCTGGAATAGCGTGAATGTAAGCAAGACTGTTAACATAAAATCATCTTTGGCAAATAAGCAATGGTCACACACCTAAAATGGCATTATTTGAGTAAAAAAAAAATTCTGGAGTTACCTCACTTCTCATCGTAGTTATTTTCTCCTTCCATTTTGTCAAGTGGCATTTCAGGTCACTATCTAAAGGACTGTGTTGCTCAAGTCTATTGATGATTGTTGTAAAAACTTAAAAATCCTAATCTAACACACACGCTTTGTAGAAAAGCAGGAAGTGTATGTGCTGTGGTGGCTTAGATGCCTAGCAAAACAAGCCTTAACGCCTATCTCTACCCTTCCTACCCCATCTGTTCAGCCTCTTCCACCCCATCTGCTTGACTTTTGCAAGTCAGGTAATGATTAAGCCTCTGGTTACTAAGGTGTTTAGTACAGATAAAATCACTCAGCTTTCAGATCGCTGTGAAATTAAAGAATATACACAGAATGTGGCAGGTAGATGACGTTCAGTGAGCAAGAGACACTGTAGTCACTATTAGTACAAGAAAGAATCACAAAGGGAACATTTTCAAACCTAAAAATATAGCTGCACTTGGAATAACAAGACAGAGAGGCCTCTTTGTCGGGAAAGATTACGTCGTTCACAAAACCCAGCAGACTGGGGTTGTGGTCTTAAAGCCAGAAGCCAAAACCAGCCACAGAACTTCCTTCTAAATCTAAACTATTCTTTCTCTTGAATGGCTTTGAGATACCTCACTGCAAGCATCCAAAGCTCAAGGGGATGTCTTTCTTTTTGCATCCCTACCCCGTGTCTGTGATCTCAACACTGTCTTCTTTTGTCCTGGAGAAAAGATGCTCTTAGATGCCCATTTCAATGGGTGAGGAAAATAATCAGAGCTCTCAGTATACACATGCTCACTGGAACAATGATCTGTAAACTCTGAGTATTTCTAGTTGGGGCGGGCAAGGGAGAGTCTATTTGTAGGCACATGTCTGTTTGTGCATGTGGAAGCCAGAGGTCAGCCTGAGGTGTTGCTCCTCAGGCACCATCCACTTTGCATTTTAAGACATGCTATCTTACTAATCGGAATGCACAAATGTGGTTAGGCTGGCTGACCAGAGAGCCCCAGAGACCTGCCTGTGTCTGCTTCCTCAGCACTGGAATCACAAGCATGCACCATCATTTTTTTCTTTTTCTTTTCTTTTCTTTTTTTAACTCAGGATCTGGGAATCAAACTCAAATTTTCATGCTTTCCAGTCAAGTATTGCCAAGTGAACCATCTCTACCAGACCTTCTAAGTTCCATCTCATATGGCTATGGTGATCTTCTGAAATGTCCCCATACATCTGCAGATCAGTGTCTTGGAGTGCATAGGAGTGAGTGTTCTTGGGCTCTTCCTAAGACCTACTGAATCAGAAATCCCATGGGTGGGACCTAGACATCTATGCTTTGAGAGGAACAGGGATTCTTATACGTGCTAAACTTTGAGAAAATCTGTTTAAGTAGAACCTTAACATACTTGCCTTAAACCCATGTAAATAAATGTTCTAGCATTTGCCTGTGCAGGGGCAAGTGGAGACAATAGTGAGAGCTATATTTAATCATGCAGCTCCCGTGGCAAGTCAGTACAGAGTTATCTGCCAAGAACTCACTGTATAAAAACGAGGGTGATCACCAACTCTGACCTTGAGAAGGTCTAGTTCCCTCCTTAGGGTACCAAAGGTGCAGATGTCAACATCTCTTGGTGTACAGGAGACCACCTAGCAACTGGCCAGATTTTTCAAGTTGCATGCTGAAATAGTGGACAGAGTCAATAATCGGTATGTAAATCTTGCCCCGTGGACTTACCTACTCGTAAAGTTCTCAGACCTTGCTGCCAGCTCTAGCATTTGAAGATGTAAAAGGCGGCAGCAAGAGTTGTCAATGCTTGCCAGACTCCCTCACTGTAACAGGTCTCGGGAGACAAGCATTATGTCATATTTAGGTGATTTGTCATACTTGTCTCTTTAAAGTTAATGATGAAGGTGAGCATTGTTGGACTCCTTTATCTCTCCTTTTTATAGAAAATTAACAAACAAAATTATACTAAATAGAAAAGCATCCAGAGCAATTTGTCTCCCCAGGTAAGGACAGGCACAACACAAGCAGGGGCCACACAGATGTCTGCACACTGAAACTAAAGGGCAGTGAGGGGTCTTAGGAAGTGTCCCCCTCCTCCTTCTTGGACCACCATGAAAGGCCTTGTTTTGTCAACAGATTTCAAAGCCTGACTCTGCAAAGGAAGACAGAGACCATCTTCCAGAAGGATCAATTCCCCATCGAACTCAAACTCACAAAAAAAAAAAAACAAAAAAAACAAAACTTGAGCTTGAGGAAACAGAGAACCACCAGGCTAGATCTGTTATTTCATCCCTCACACACTTGAGTCAGCAAGGCAGGTGTGCAGAACACAACGGCAGAGGCTGCAGTTATCCCACTGTTAAGTTCCTCAGCTTTAGCTACAACCACGAGGTTTCCTCACACACTTACTCCCCAGCTTCTTTAGGCTGCTTGTTATCCGTATGATGTTAGGAACAAAACCGCAGTTCGAAACAGAAGCTGGAAAGAAAGTTGCCTACTTAGCACATAAGAACACAAGACACCACGCAGCAGTTTTGACTGATGAACAAGACCTGTGCAAGATCAAGCCATCTAAAATCTCAGCATGGGGTAAAGGAGGACGTCGTGATGCCCCACCCCGAACAGAGAAGCTCTTAGCAATTGATGGGTGCAGTGGGGGTTGGGTGGGTGAGTCGGTGTTCTTTAAGGATGCAGTCCCTGAGTGGCTACCCAGCTCCAGTCAGTGGTCCTACACCCATCACACGTTGGAAGTACTGAGAGGATTCCATAGGACTTTTTGGGTTTTGTGTGTGTGTGTGTGTGTGTGTGTGTGTGTGTGTGTGTGTGTGTTTGTTTGTTTTAATACAGGGATTCTCTATGTCCTGGACTGGCTTTGTAGACCAGGCTGGACTCAAACTCAGAGATTCACCTGCCTCTGTCTCCTGAGTGCTGGGATTACAGGCATGCGCCATTGTGCCCAGCCTCCATAGGCTTTCTAAAGAGACCACAAGAAATTGGGATGGGAAAATATAAGAAAGGAGTTTGAGAGGAAGTGAATTTTATGAAAGGACATTGTATCCATGTTCAAAATTCTCAAACAAAAAAAATCTGAAAAAATAAAAAATGCAAGGGACCCAGTTAAATATGATTCAAAGGATAAACAAATAATATTTTTATAAGTGTTCATGGTATATAATTATACTTTATGCTCTAATATATGTTTGTTTATACATACATAATATGTGCATGTATTTATATAAGTAATATATACATATATTCACAGATATATATTTATGATACTCTAGCATATTTATATAATACACAAAATGCATTTTATATGTATTTTATTATATATAGTATCAGTTATTTTATACATTTTGGATACATAATATTTTTTTATCTGAAATTCAACTAGCTGTGCATTCTGTATTTTATCTGGCTACCTTATCCCTAAAGCGATCAGTGAGATATTTTTCTCATAGAAATACCATTGCCTGGATGGAAGAGGGTACAGGCTGAAATTTTCCATATGTGTAGGTTTTCCAGGTCCATTGTGCTTCTCTGTGCGGTAGGATCAAAGTCCTTAATCCCCACTTAACAAGCACAGGCAGTGTGAAAGAGTTGCACAAGGTTACGAAGTAAAGTAAGGCAAGCTGGGATTCAAATCAAGATCCTCTGGTATTTGGTTGGAGGCTCTGTCAATCACCAAACTAAACAAGTCTATGAGGAGGAATAATTTAAGAGATTGGCCAGAAAGCCTTGGTTCAGCAAGCAAAAATACCTGGCGCAGCCATGGACACTCCTGTTTCCCTGCCTAAGTAAGCAGCGATCTGTCTGTGCTCTTCACGGGCCGAGAGGACCATTAAGAAATGAAAGCAAGTTTGGATTTCACTGGCATGTTAGGGTTTGACATTTTGCATTTCCAGCGACTAAGGTCAGCTCAAGGCTTTCAGCTCTGGGACCCAGACAGCACCGAGAATAAAACCCTGGTGGAGCAGCAGTGAGTGCCAGGAGAATGGTTCACTGTCTTTTGTTCGAATTACCTTTCTGTCTACTTCTAAAGATAAAGGAGAGTTCTGCTTAAGTTCTCTAAGAAGATAAGATTCATCACTGTAAATACGCGCAGAGGAAACGACTGGGTGGCGGTGGTACCGTGTTTACTGCCCAACATTGGCTGTCGAAATGCAAGCAAGTGATGGCCTGGAAATCACTTGACAGAACACTGAGCTAACTTTAAAAAAAAAAAAAAAAAACAATTACAATGTATTATGAGCCCAACACACCACGCTACGACACTCACAGCTCAAAGCATTTTCTCTTCTCCCACGAAAGCAAATGGCCAGCTGTCTCCCCAGCAAAAGAAAACATTTGTGTTTCCACCGTCGCAGAAACACACTGAAAATTCTCATCTGCTTGTTCATTTTTAGAAGCTGTCTAAGGAGCAGCAACTGTCTGAGACAGCTGTCTGAGAAAGATAGAATCAGGAATCCCAAACTGCCCAAGCCATGACAAAAAAAAAAAGCGTAGAGATTAGTATTGGGTGATGAAATTGGAAATAAAAAAGAGTATATGGTATTACAGCATTGAGCTATTAGAGTAAGGAATCAATTCAAGGAGACACACAGAATTTATACACTTTATTGATTTTAAATTTTACACACTATGCTATATGAGTAAATCTTTTGTAGTAATTCGAATACTTTGAAACACTGTAAATAACAAGGACTGTGGGGACTTCGGAACAGCCTTTTTTTTTTTTCATACTGAAAGTATACGGCCTTTAATGCATATTAGAAGAAACTGGAGTAACACAATAGCATAAAGATGTCAAGTCAAGACTGGCGTTTTTGTTTTGTTTTGCCTATAAAAATCAAGCGTGTATCAGGGAGTGAAGTAAGTGTAGGCACTTGTACTTAAGGAAAAGCATAATTAAATCGATCCTACTGTGTTACATAAATCCGACACATCCTGTGTGAACCCAGGAACAGGTGGCTGTTTGAGAGAGGCCACCTATTGACCAATAGCAGAGGAGTTTGCCCACACAGACGAGAAGACGCAAGAGGGAAACGCTGAACAATGCTTGTCTCAGGATCCACACAGTGGAGAAGTGAATTAGATCTGAAAACAACCCAGGTCCCATGTATTACACTCGAATCCAAACCTGTCCGCATCAGGTAGTGAGCGAGCCTGCTTCCAGACTTGGGTTTCTGGAGCCTGCCATCTTGTTGAAATACCTACCGGCCTGGTCATTTGTAATTTCCAACCACACAGGTAAAATGGAAAGTGACAGATGTGAAGGGGGTGGGAGGAGCTACATATTCTTATGGCAGCAAGCCCTACTGACACTTAGGGAAACCGTTTTGACGCTTTCAAGTGTGAGTAACAAATCTGTCCACTGATTCATAAGCCACATGTTTACTTAAAGAGGCCCTGTCCAATAAATGAGGATCAAAATCCCAAGTACTTAAGTCCATAAAATTCTCCAAAGTGAAATGCACCATCAGAATGCGCTTTGACCTCCTTGGGATGAGTAAAGTCTTTCAAATAAACACGCCAGCTTATTTCCTCATCGCTTTCATTTTCATTCAAATCGGGTTTTCCTTTTAAATCTGTATATCACTTTCTTTTAACTCCGAGAAGCCATAAACCTACCCTCCTAATACTTTAACTTGTATGACTATAAAGCAGTCTTCATACTCAGGTAAATAAAAGGCTAGCCACTTTTGGCAATTTTTACACATATTTACATCATGAGCGGGCCCACTGAACATGGAGAGATGGCCATCCATGGCCACCTTTGGTTTGTTCCTCTCACTACGGTCCTGCTTACACACACACAAAGCCATATAAAATCATGATCCTACACATTAGTAAAGACTTAAGAGAAACATTGGTGAAAGAAATAATTTCCTATTTATGAAAAGGTGACATATGCTCAATGTGTCTTTTAATGTGAACTATTGAGAAATCAAACTCACTGTAACTAACATTTAAAAGTTAATAGCAATCCATAGGGTCTTAAAATGAGAAGCATTCTTTAAAAGGGGCTACTTCGTAGGATTTATCACATTCTTAGGTGGGCCACCAGCAGAGGCAACCTTTGTATACTGAGAGGCTGGGTGGGGTTGAGGAAGAAAGGAGCAAAGAGATCCAACTGGAAGATGCTGAGAAGCTCATTTGGAAACTTCATTAGTGACTTTGGACTTCATTAAAGCTCACGTATCACTCTAGCGGCATAATCTAACAGTTTGAAAGCATTTTTCATCACTGAAAGAAAAACATCATTTCTAAAGGAGAAAAGAGATTGATGCACCACTGTGGACTACTTAAGCCCCACGCAGTCTCGGTCCTCAGTATCAATCTAAACATGATGACTTTTGCATACGGCGCATAATTAAACATTTTCTTTGCCGGGCTTTCTGTAATCCCCAGATGTTTTTCATGGCATCCTCTGAATGTTTTTCTTCATAATTCTGGCTGCCTGCTCCTGAATCTTCCAGTTTGCTTTTTGTTCCTAATATCTTTTCTACAGAGGCTGCATTGTGCCAGAAGTCGGATAAAGCTCCAAGAGCCTGAAAGGCAGACAGTGATGCAAACACACAGACACACACACACTCACACACACACACACACACACTGGGGGTTGAGGGACACAGACATACACATGCACAGAGACACACACACAGAGAAAGAGAGACCCTCAGAGCTCTCTCCTGTTCCCTCCACATTGTGTTCAGGACCCACTTACTCACACCTGCTTTCTCCTCTCTCATTACTTGTAATCTGTATTACAGTTGGCACCTGGGAAAGAAATGTGGGACTAACAGGACCAGAAAAGAACAGGACCCTGTCTAACTTCCTCTACTTCTGTGGGATCAGCCTTCTCCCCACGACCCCATCACTGTGTGTGTGTGTGTGTGTGTGTGTGTGTGTGTGTGTGTGTGCTCATAAGCATGTGTAAAAGAGTGCTTCTCCGTGTGTGGGACTAGAAGCCAGAGGTTGATATTGGTTGTCTTCCTCTTTTAATTCCCACACTTCTTAAAAATTACATTTGTTTGTTTGTTTGTTTGTTTGTTTGTTTGTTTGTTTGTCGGGGGGGCGGTACACCTGTGCCATGTCTGTGTGGATGTCAGAGAACATCCTGTGAGACTCTGTTCTCCCTACTGTGCAAGTCCCAAGGATGGAATTCAGGTCCTCAGGCTTGATTCCAAGTGATCCGACCCTCAGAGCTCTCTCCTGTTCCCTCCACATTGTGTTCAGGACGCAGCCTTTCACTCAAGCTGGGGCCTATCCTTTCGGCTAGGCCGGCTAGCCATAAATCCCCCAGTCTGCCTATTTCCACCTCAAACTTCCTACAGCACAGGATATTCCTGGGGTTACAGGCATGCCACAGCACCCAGCTTTTTATGTAGGTAGATGTGAGGGATCTGAACTCAGGTCCTCATAAATACACAACAAGCCCTCTCTCCACTGAGCCATCACCCTAGCCAAACGCTGTCTTCTTTAGAAGGACTTTCCTAACTCATGACATCTGCCTGTGGGTCTGCCTGGGTATCTGTGAAGTTCAGGTGGTCACACTTAGGTGTGTTTGTGTTTGTGTGTATGTGGAGAAGGATGACTTCGGCTATGAATGCAGCAAATACTTTCCTGACACTGTGATGCAGACTTCCATTGATTCGCTGATTTACATGATGGGAACAGTTCATTTTTCTGAGCAGTGGTCTATTTTTTAAACAGAACCCCTTCAGACATGACTGAAATAATGAAATGTTCATCATTTGGCTTAGTCAGCCACATTTTGACCAATAACACAGGAGAGGACATAGGGATGCCAGGATAACCTGAGATTCTAATGTATGTCTGCCCAGGGCAAGGGCCCATCATTGCCAACACAGAACATAAGAGCCAAGACTTGAAAAAAGAAGAAAATTAAATAATGCACTCCATTGTTATTTAAAGACATCCTTGAATTTGCTTTACTCCAACATAAATTTGATCTCTGAAATTTGACAAAGACAATAAATAACTCAGCTTTGAATCAGAGGTTTCCTTTACATTGAGTGTTTGAACTAGGGCCCAAGTTTCAAAATATAATATTGTTTAAAGTGTCCACACACTCTTTCCATATTTGTCATCTTGAAATCTGATGATGTGAATGGCCAAAATGGAAAGAGTGAGGGAAACAGCTTCCTTATGCTGTTTTCCTCATTGAACTTCACTTATTTACAGATGGCCAAGTGGCTGAGGAGGTGCTTGAAACTCTCCTAATGCTGAGAAAGGAACTTTATCAGAGATTTCAAAGCCCTGGTGTGTATTTCAGAGTTCCACAGATGATGTGCCTTAAACAGAAACAATCACCCTGGAAAGTCTTTAAAACATATGTAAGCCAACAAGAGCAGAGAGAAGCGACCAGGTTTGGGGACACAGAGACCCAGGCTCTCCCTGGTGCCACTGACATTAGTCATTGGAACTTGACTGAAACGACACAGTCATTAGCGGCCTCTTCTGCGAATGGTTCTCAGTAAACAAAAACACTTTTTTTAAGAAACTCCAACCCTACCCTTTTTCACCGCCTGAACTGCTTCAGGTGAATTTATAAGGTGTCAAATATAACAAAAAGAAAGTTCTGGAAAGTGAAGTGATTAAGGAAAAACTCAAAGTGAGTTGCTCAAAACCAAGAGTTGATCGCTTCCCAGTGCAGACACATATTAGACTCCTCACCCCAGTGAAAGGATAGAAAAACTGCTAAAGAATCAAACCATGGGCCTGATAAACTCCCAGCTATCTAGGCCCTACACAGCTGTGCAGCCTCAGTAAAAAATCCAGAACACATAGCCTTTGGCCATGAACACATCTGATCCTCATATGAGAATTAGATAAATCGATGCTTTGCCTTGGTGAGAAAAAATGCACCCACTGAGACAGTGTATATTTGTGGGGTAGGAGGGGAAGTGTCTTCTTACGTGCTAGCCTTGCCCTTTAAGTGGAACCCAGAGACGTGGCTTGAAGAAGTAAACAGATCCCTGTCTGAGTGCTGTACTCCACCCAAGGTAAGACCAGCTCATCTCACCTTTACCTTCCTGTGTGCAGCCATTTGTGGGGACCAGCTGCTGTTAGGCATGTGGGAGACACTGGAGAGAAGAAAAGGAATCCTTAGGAAGTGGTCCTTAAGCTCAAAGAATGCCAGGTGGACTGAAGAAACCAAGTGCAACACAGAGCTGTTGATGGTTTTATGGAGCAAGAAAGGGTGGACAAAGTGAGGCCTGCTTATTCTGTGGAAGTGGAGAAAATTTCATGAAAAAGTGCCATCTGAGGTAGTCCCAGAAATCAACCAACTGTGTGGCAGCAAAAACAGAGAGACGGAAAGTTGGGGCTGGAAGAAGGGTGTCCCAGGAGGAGAGAAAAGCTGGCCTTCAGATATTCCTGCCTGTGCAAATCACCTGGGTGCTTCTGGAAATGCAAATTCAAAAGCTTTGCTCCAGATTCTTGTTCTCTGGGTCTACTGCAGAGGCCTGGAGCCTGTACTTTTATCTAAGGACACACCTGGAAGTGCCCCCTGGAGAAGATAGAGCATAAATGTGCAAGTGTGAGCCCAGGACTGGCCATACCTTGGAAGATCTAAACATAAGAGTCACACTCAGCTATGTAGCAAGGCATGGCTCCAGCCTCTACTGCTGTCAGCATTTGGGTGGCTATAGCATGGCAGCTGAGCAGAGCAAGGAGATGACCCCAGACAGCCCAGCATTCCAGCCCCAGCCCTGCCCCACTACTGTCTATAGTCTTGGTGAGTTATTAGCCACACAGGGCCTTCTAGTGCAACACAGACTCTGCCTTTCTAATATAAAAACCTGGAGCCCAACACACTCCAAAGCCAAAACTTTTGAAGACTGAAATGATGTCACCAGTGGAGAAAAAAAAAAAATCTACACTATGAAACAGTGATTCAAGTGCAAAAATATCTTAGATATTCTGCAACACATAATGAGAGGGTGGAGATGGAATGTAAATTCATTCTGCATGTAGGCCTGGGTCTATCCTCAACATACTTCAATTGTGTATATGTATGTTTGTATAAATATTCCAAAATCCCAAGCATTCTGGTCTCAAACATTTAGGATAAGAAGTATTCAAGCTGTGATACCTAAATGCCCTAATCACTATAAAGATTAACGGAATAATGTGCGTGAAATGCCTAATTAAATACTTGACACAACTTGATAGTTTTCATAATAAAAACAATAACAACCATTTATTGAAGATTCAAGTGAACAGAGTGGGGGAGGGCAGGGATTGATGATTTGAGATTCAGAGTGTCATGGCTTGCCTGCATAAAAAAACACATGGACTTCTCCTGAGATGACAGAGTCTCCTCCTGCATGTTGTCACACCAAGATGTCACCTGACTGTCAGTGCTTCGGATCCCCTAACCCTTTCCTCCTGGTCTCTCCTCTGGATCCTGCCCCCAGATCACTGGCATCACTTGGGAGTCAGCTGCTGCCTGGCCTGGCATCACTGATCATGTACCGGCAGCAGCAGCAGCAGCAGCAGACAACATAGCTTCCCATGCCCACCATTTTCTGATGCACAAGGACTTGTGCCGCACACTTGTGATTTCTCATGCTATTTCCTTTAACCTTCTGCTGAATATGCATAGGATCCAAACCCTTCCAGATAGAGGACAACTTTTGACACACGTGGAATTAAATCCCACATAACTACACAGCCTGACAAATACATTTATCAGTCTCTTTCTTCAAAGGGAGCCCTGGATTCTAAAGTCATCAAAGAACCAGTTGGGCCCCCTCTCCATTCCAGTTAGAAGAAGCTGTGAGCCACAACTAGTCATCAGGGAAGGCTGGGTCAGAAGGATCCACTATGAGTTATGACCCCGACTTTGCAACAGAACTGGCTGATGGTCCTGAGTGAAGCCTTGAAATCCTCAGCCCAATCCTTAGAGTGAGATGATCACCTCTATATTCATGTGAATTCGAGAGAATACGCTAATTCTGTTTTATGAAGGTGGTAGAGACAGTATATTCTTTGTTGCTAGGTGTGAAGAATATATAGAATTGTGATGAACAGGCCTGGCATATATATAGTCCTGTTCTTGGGAATGAGCCTGTATTATAGCCAGATTCCACCAAGTCATCAATTCCTGCTGTATTATCCCGTGCTCGGCCCGGTCAGAATATTAAGCAGCCACTGATTCTGAAGTTTGCATTTCCTCACATTTGGCCCTCCACTGATCTGTTTCTCTCTGATTATATATATATATCAGACCCTGGGACTAACTTTCTTTGTTTTATCAAGACCTGGTGTGCAGTGATTCTGATTTATCATTTTTACAACAGTCTCTTCCCCGCGGGCTGCAGGTCGTGATGGTGGCATTGCTGGAATTTATGGTGGGATTGTTGACGGAAAATGTATGCTCTCTTTGCTTTTCCTTCTTCAGACACCTGATTCTATTTCCCCACCTCTAGCCTCTGCCGTTTCAAGTATTATTTACCATTTTCTGAAACACATGAGTTTATGTGGAGGAGGATGTGTAAGGTACTGGTTGCATTTCTGAAGCTGGCTATGATTTCTCCTCTTAGCAACCTGATGCTAATTTTATTTTATTTTTATTTTTTTGTCTTGTACTATTGGGGGCCTGAACTTCAGTTTCATTCCTTGCTTGTTTCGCTTCATCTGCTAAGACGAATTAGTTCTCTAGAAGGAAAAAGGAAATGTAGGCTAGGGTGAATTCCTCACCAGGGCTTATGAATTCTGCTGTGATTCGCGTTGTGGGTGGGCATCTCCCTTTCCGACCAGCACAAATTATTTATCACTGACTGAAGGGTCCTCCCCAGTCTCAGAGCAAAGTCCGATTTTTCTTCAGTGACTAAGAACGTTCCAGGATAGCGTGGCAAATGACAGAGCTTGTGAGGCCTGAGGGGGACTCACTTGCCTCACTGAAGAAAACTTCAAGGGAGGATGAGGCAGAGGTGCTCACACTTGAAAACATTTGACTTTCACGGCTGAAATGCAAGCCTTTCTTTCAATGCAAATCTCAAACCAACGGAGACTGTTTACCACCAGAAACACTCCCCTGGGAACACCTTGTCAATGTTAATTTGCATTTTCACTTTCAGCCCAAGTTTCTGTAGCTGATCTGTAGACTCCCCCAAGAAGCTGGCTAGTTTTAGATATAATTTGAACTTGCCACATGTCTGTGATCCCATCACTTGAGAGGCAGAGGCAAGAGAATTGAAACAAGTCCAAGTTTAGCCTGGGATACATAGTGAATTCCAGGGTGATCGGGATTATGTACTGAGACCTTGTATAAAATGAATGAATGAATGAATGAATGAATGAATGAATGAATACTATCCCTTCTATTCACTCCCCCCCATTCATCTCTGAAATATAGAATTCAGCTTCTCAGAAAGTAGATTTTAAGTAAAAATTCTGTGAGGTTGTTCACATGTGCCCCAGCTGAAGCCAGACAATAGCATCCCTAGAGAAGGGGCTCGGAAGTACCCATTTCCCAGGGTAGTGGCCGTGGCTCCTTGATGTTTCAGTGTGAGTACGAGCAGTGGTACCCGTTGCTGTCAGAAATGTATGGGGTAGGGTGAGGAGCACATATTCCTACACTCCAGTATTCATTTTCCCTTGCTTAACTCCAGCAACAGACTCCCGCTGGGTTTTATCTGAACACTTGGCTGCCCAGCTGCAAACTGCACTTCAAGTTTTCCCTGTGGTCCAGCACGGCCAGGTGCTTTCCTAACAAATGAGAATGCAGTGCTGACTGTGTGCCAGCTGCTGCTTTCCACACTCCACATGCTGGTCTTCTGAGTCGCCCCCTGTGGGCCAGGTGCTATTCTTTTGGGATTTGCTTTGTTTTGTTTAGATTTGTTTCTACTTAAATTTTTTACGCAATATATTTTGATCTTTTTTGTTCTCTCCAACTTCTCTTAGATTCTTCTACCTCCCTACCTGACCAATCATGCTTGTTAGTCCTTCCTTCCTTCTTTCCTTCCTTCCTTCCTTCCTTCCTTCCTTCCTTCCTTCCTTCCTTTCTTCCTTCTTTCTTTCTTTCTTTCTTCCTTTCTTTCTCTCTGTCTTTTTCTCTCTGTCCTGTTCTCACTATATATAAAAATAAAGAAAAACAAAACAACAACAGCAACAAAATAGTAAGACAAAAAAAAAGTCAAAACAAAACAAAATGAAACAAGAACCCCACCCCACTCTCCCTCTCCCCATCCCTTCCCCCACCCCCCAAAAAATAGTTTGCTCTGTGTTGGTCAACTACTTATGGGCTAAAATACCTAGCGGTACTTTATTGGAAAAAAGCAATTGTGGTAAAATTCTATGGATAACAGGTAGTAAATTCATATACACACCTATAACCACAAACACATCAAGGTGACTTTCAAGGAGGAAAGTCCATAGCCAGAGCCAGGTTCGATGACAATCATAATTAAAGACCCCAACTCTTTCGATTTTAACATCAAGCACACTAGAATGATGTAGAGGATGGTGACTAAATGCATAACAGTAGCAGCTATAAATTAACTAAACAGTATGTACAGTAACATCAAAGGCCTCCATTTCATAGTTTTATTGTTTTCAACTTATTGTTTCTAGTTATTTCTTTAACATCACAATGTTTCATGCAAACTGATGGTGATGAAAATCCCCATTTTATAGAAAGGGATGCTGAAGTTCTGAGAAGCTGCTAGGATCCAGAATCACACAATTATTGAGAAGCAAAGTGAGAGTTCTAACTCAGATCTTTGTAGCTCCAGGGACTACAACAACCTTTCCATGGGATCTTCCAGCCTTTGACCCCTTGTGTCTATGATGTGAAGGGGAAAGCACAGAAACATTTCTGTTAGTGACTTCATGAGCCTCTCTCTGCATTTAATACAGGTATTAATATAGGTAGTTGTTCTGGAATAGGTCAAAGGGGCCTTTACCCTATGATGCTGACCCTCTCTGTGCCCTGATTCTACCCAGGTCAGAAGTGATAAAATCACAGACAAGATGTAACCTGAGGCTTCCTAATGTCACAAGTAGTCTTTGTTGACAAAGAATTTGCCAACTTATGAATATGTTATTGCCAACAGTCTGGTCTGTCTATTACATGTCTAGACAATTTTGACTCTTAGTAAGGGTATAATACAGAGTCACAGGACTGCCAAAAAGGGCTCAACATGAAGACCTTCTTCATTTGTTCCTCTACATATACATAAATATTGTCCAAAAATAAAACACAGGAAAGCTGACAGCTAAGTTTAAACAACCTTGCTTCATTTAAGGTCTCATGGTATGTTTTTTAATTAATCTTCACCCAGATCAAGACAAATTCTAATTGTGCTTATTTTTCATCTGATATCTGTAATTCATTGTTCTGTGTGTCCTAAAACAAAGTTGTTAAAAATTATTGTGTGTTCTAAAAAAGCTGTTGTTAAGGAGCTCTGATTCCTTTAGGTCTTCACCACAACTCAACTCCTAGAATCCCAGTAAGCCTCAATTAAGCCTTACAAATTCTCAACATTCCCTGCTCAATATTTTAGCATCTTCTCTGAGCTCCAAACAAGCTTCTTACAGTTCTTCTCCTCAGTATCAAGTCCACTAGGTTTTCACCATGAGGGTCTTCTTGCAGTGCTATCACCATCTGCCAAGCTGCGCTAGCCAGAAAACCAACTCCACTCCCCATGGTGCGGAATCTCCATTGTCAGTCTGACTTGATTTAGAATTCCCTAGGAGCCTCAGCTCTGGGCATATCTGTGAGGGTGTGTCCCCCAAGAAGTTTAACTGAAGAAGGGAGCCCCTCCCCACCCTGGATATTGGTAGTACCATCCCATGGGCTAGAGTCTCAAACAGAATACAAAGTAAACAAGGAGAAGGGAGATGAAGACCAACCTCTCTCTCTCTCTCTCTCTCTCTCTGTTCTTCCTGACTAGAAATAATGTGCTAGCCACTAATGTGTTCCTACTACGCTGACTTCCCTTTCATACTGGACTGTTTACCCCTCAACTGTAAGCCAAACGAATTATTTCCTTCCTTAAATTGCTTCTAGAAAGAAAGGTATTTGGTCACAGCAATAAGAAAATCACTCCATATCAAACACTCGCCATGATATTGTATTCCAAGTGTCCTGTGAATTCTCCTACTTGGTTTCCTTCATCCACACACAGACAAATTATTGTCTCCTAGCTCCCAGGAGACCCCACAAGCCATTTCCACACACTCATCTGCTGCAGAGCATGCAGGGAGAGCTTTCAAAACATGTGTCAGATCATGCCAATTTTCTATGCAGGCTTTCCCACATCTTTGGTAAAGCCTTTAAACCCCTGCACAACTGGCTATTTGCCCTTTCTCAACCAAATAAGCAGTCACTGTTCTCACCAGGTAAGTGTTATCAAAAAACAAGAACAACAACCCAAAACCAAAACCAAAGCCAAAACCAAAAAATAAATAAATAAATAAATAACAGAGTAGTGGCAGCAAAGAAGGATTCTAAAGCTGCCTTCACACCTGCCTCTGATGAGGTCTGTTTGCTTCCCTGGCCGGATTCTACTCTCCACTTCCCATCCACTCCTCTACAAAGACCTAACTCTAAAATTTAACCTTCATGGACCCTTGGGAACCCAGCAGTCATCTGTAGTATGTTCTCTTCTCCACAGTCAAGCTGCTGTGAAGGCAGCTGTTCTTCCACACATACTTCCTTTTACATCACTACAGAGCAAGTTCTTCAAGAGCAGGACGCCACCCTCCCCAAGAACATCCAAATTTTACCAGTCCTATGAATTATGAATTAGAAAATAAATGAACAAAGAGTTTCTATAACACTGTTGAAGGAAAAGTCTGCAAACTGTAATGGGCATTAAACTTGACTAGGGCATTTGTTTAAATGCCGGCCTGTGGTGGAACCCGAGCATCTGCATTTCAAACACATTCACTGGGGATACAGTTACAGCCAGCCTAGGGACCATCACACATGTAAGAGAGAAGCATTAGAACTCAATTCACAGAATGCTAGTTGAGCACTACTATGTGTAGATTAAGGGGAGAAATTAAACAAATAAAACAGATCTGCTTTGGATCTTGTCTCGCACATACGTCTGACAATCTTGACAGCACCCAGCTTCCTAAAGTGCCAGAGAAAAACAACCATTGTTGTAACCTTTCTCCAGCTGGAGACCCACTACCAGCTCTCTGAATCCTCTGGGAAGCCCTCCTCAAACTGATTCCCAAGCTCCTGCTTTCAGAAGCCTAGTGCCTGCCTTTGTCTCCCAGCTGCACACGGCACACACGTGTTCCACTGTCACCTCTAACATGGGACTAAAACCCCATCCACCCTGCCAAGCGTCAATGACATGGAACAACCCAGTGTCTCCTTCCCCCTCCCTGTTGGACAACAGCTGTTAGTCAAGACACTGTCCTTCAAGCCATTCATGGCCTTGGCCGTGGATAGACCACTTAGCTGGACCCAAAACCCTCTTTGGACCTAACTCCCCAGCCTCTATGTTCTGATGGCCGCCTGCGAAGGCTCACGGAGCTGACTGAAAAGCAATTCCAGTTTTAATGAAAAAAATACACCTCCCCTCAGGATTCAGAGCTGCTACCAGGGATTTGCAAGTTGTTCTAAGGCTGTTTTTAAGACAAGCCCGTGGTATTTACATAGATATATGGGCCTCTTTAAAGTACTGTGGGCTTCCTTATGAAAGGTATGTATAAAAGTTCTTGTTTTACTAAAAGGATTATGTAAAAGATGTTAAAACATATTTCAACCAAGAAGTGGTATAGATAGTCACCAAATATAATGTATCCATTGTAAAGAAATCCCCACAAGAGACCTCTGAAATCCTAAAGTGATTGAGTTGTGCTGGACCCAAAACCCATTGAAATTTTTCCAAATGGTAAAATATTAAATATACTCCTTTTTTTAAAAAATATTTACCAGTTAAGCACTCAAGTCCTCTCACTGGCTGACCTTTCACAGTAGTTTTTCTTCTACTTTTCCAAAAGCAGCCAAACAGGGATTGTTTTTCCTTTAGTGCTTTGTTTTGTCTTTTGTCAGGGGGGTGGAGTGGGGGCTGGACTTATTTTAAGCATAGGACTGCCCCCTCCGCCTATGCAATAACACCATAATGGCAGAATAATCACTGTAAACAATACCCGAGGGATTTAGTTGGCTACAGTGTGGGCTCGGGGAGCCAGCTCCCCTGCTTTTCTTAACTACATCATTGCATTCTCGACTGTGAGTGGATAAGAGGAGGCTGCTTTCGGGGCAGGCTGATGGAACGTGCTAATTGTCGCCACATTAGCTAATTGTTACCATTAGCCCCCAGGGTTCCTTTCCCTTTTTTTTTTAATTCTAGAAGTCAAGATCTCAGCTGCAGAGTATGGAGATGCTGTATGCAACAATGCTAGGAAAACATTCAAACAACTGAGAGGCTAAACCTTCAGCCGCATTCAACCTGGGAAAACCAGACGGCCATGCCTTTAGGAACAGGCGATCCTGGGGGGGGGAATACATCCTAACTGCCACATCCACCCACTATTTCAGACATAAGTGGTCTGGGGTTATCACTAATAATCTGTTTTCATAAATAAACTGTATCTTTGGAAAATTGAAGCAACTCCAAACCAAACATGCCATGGGCAAACGACCACAGTCTATGAACAACAGACGCAGCTTGGAGTCTGTGATAATGTGATTCCATGAAGTTTCCCACTTGGATATTTCTCTTTTCTAGGTTTTCATAGGTTATTCGACATTGTGCCGATTCTCCACCATAGCTCGACTCAGGAAAACAACCTGTGCTGAGAGAGTGGTCCAGTAGATACAGTGCCGGCTGCGCGCGATGTGAGAACTGAAGTTCAGCATCTCTAGAACCCACGTAAGATGGAACAGGGAGCCCATAATTTAGTACCTGAGAGGCACAGACAGGACATCCCAAGACAAGCTGACTGGACACACTGGAGAGCTCTAGGCCCAGGCACAAGCTTTGCCACATCAATAAAGTGGAGAGTGATTGAGGAAGACTCCAACATCCACCTCTGTCCTCCATACTCACATGCACATACATGTGTGCGCACACACACCCAAACACACACACACAAACATATGGGTGTGCATACACAAGAAATAAAAACAGAGAAAGCACCTGTGATGAATTCTAAAATGGGCATGTGCCTTTCTATTCGGAAAAAAAGGGAGGGGGGAAATCAAGTGGGGAGAGAAAGTAGCAAGCAGCTGAATTTAAAAGTTTCAATTTTTGGTCCTAGCTATTGAATGAACCCAAGTTGTGCTTTGCCTGGTTTACTTGTAAATAATGGAAGCCAGTGTTTACTGTGTGGTCTAAGAATAATCTGGTCACATATAAAATATGTGACTATGTACAACAACTGAATTTCAAAGTAATTCTAAGCAAGCATGAAAATCAAAGCAATATTCAACTATGATGCAATGTTTGTTGCTTATTTTAACACATGGACACAAACACAGTATCTTCTTAGGCAATTTCTGCATTGAATATGATTTCCTCTCACACTTTCAACAAAGAGCTCTTCACGCGCTTTCTGCATGCTCCTGCAGTCCCGGCATGGAGAACCAGTATAGTTAAGTTTGCCAAGCTCCGAGTTCACTGAGAGACTTTGTCTCAGAAAGTAAGGTGAAGCGACATAAAGAAAGAAACCCAGCTTTGACCTGTGGTGCACTCACACACATACACACATGTGGGCGTGCACACATATTCGTGCACACACATGCAAATATGTACAGTAAGAAAAGCAGTGCTCATGATTTCTTGCATCTATGTAAGTCATTGATGAATATGATGGTTGGCAACACAGAGAATGCACTTTCCCTTCCTCACAACTCAAACTCTGAAAATTAAAGGGTTCTTTTACTTATTTCTAACTTTTTTATCTCTTGTTATTAGTGGGCAGGATCCAAGGGCCATGGCATGGAGTTGAAGGTCAGAGGACAACTTTGTGGCATCAACTCTCTCCTTCTACTTTCATATTACTTCCAGAGATTGAACTAAATACCCAGGACAGTTGAGTGCTATACCTAATAAGCTATTTTACCAAGCCAGTCCAAAAGGTTCTTTTAAAGACTTAATCATCCCCTTTATAGAAAGGAATCAACCTCCAGGACCGTCTTTCTTGTTCCTTCCTTAACTCAGGCAAACAATACAATCACATGAGAGCCATGCTGCAGTCATAAGAAAGGGGATGATACGGAAGTATCCCTTAGCAAGCATGTAACATAAGAAGTAAGATCCTGTTGGGATGGCTGGGGTGCTGTCCCCAGCCTGTTTAAGCAAACAAGGAAAGAGGGAGAGAGGGGTGCTATTGATGAGCTGCTGTTGTATTTGAGTCTGATAGAGCTTCTTCATGCTACCACATGCATTTCTCACAATTCTTGTAAGAAGTAGATGTTATTTCTCCCACTATACAAATCCAGTCACCAGGGCTTTAATAACATGAGTCCTTCATAAAGAGACCGTAAAGAAATAAAGCTGACACCTGTCTAGTTATAACTTCCCCCCCTTCCACCTGGAAAGGTAGCCTCAGAAAGGACTCAGAAGAAACCCAGAAAATTGGTCATGGTTGTTTGTATTTAGGTGACCAAATAGCACTAAGAAAAGATAGCTTCGTTGTAAGCACAGAAAAAAGAAAAAGCCTTCCTGAGATTAAGCATGATTATAACACAATTTAAATCCACTGAAACTTATCCTGATATCAAAAGACAGGCTCAGTATACACAGTTCCAAAAGCTTTGAAACCCTAGTCATGAAGCAGCAGGTGTGGACTAGGCTAATTCCCCCAGTGCCACAGCCGGCCTTGGATTGTCTTCAACTCCTCTATTCATCTACCTGAAGCACCCTTCATCAGAGAATGGAATTGTGGAAAAGATATGCACTATTATCAAGGTCAAGTAATATCTAAAAGTTCAAACAAAGATCTAATACTTGCAACTTGGGTTTCCTGAAATAGGTTTTCTTGATTATCAATATCCCTCTCTCCTTCCTTGACCTTCATAGACTGGTTAGGAAGCCATCTGCGCCACAAGGGCACTGTTCCAAAGCAGATTCAATCCTAGGCAAAGTGGTACACTTGTATAATCCTGTCACAGGAGGATCAAGAATTCAAGACCAGACTTGGATATTCAAGAGACCCTCTGCTCCTAGAGCCTGCAGCCAAGGGGTACACCAGTCTATTAGTAAAAAATTGCACGTTCATCCTCAGAGTGATAGAGCAGGACATTTGATGTACTCCTGTGGCCTTCACACATGCAAGGTTGCATGCCCCTGCACGCACACACACACACACACACATCCCCACCACACACACATTAGGTCATGGACACCTAATAAACCTATCTGAGAAGAAGATATCTGTACAGGTTGATGAGATGGGTTCAGGGGACAAAGAAAGAGGTTGGGCTATATTAAGATCAAAGGATAAGAAAAAATTTGATTCTCTGCACTCTGCCCAAAGTTTAGCTATGAGTCTCAGCATCTGCTTTGATACCGAGCTGGGTAGAGTGTTTCAGAGGCCCTCTGTGGTAGGCTCCTGTCCTGTTCCCTGTTTTCTCCCTTTTCTGATGTCTACTCTCAGGGGGATGCAGCCTTACCAGGCCACAGAAGAAGACAATGCAGCTACTCCTGATGAGACCTCATAGGCTAGATCAGATGAAAGGGGAGGAGGACCTCCCCTATCAGTGACCTGGGGGAGGAGCATGGATAGAGAAGAGGGAGGGAGGGTGAGATTGGAAAGGGAGAGGGAGGGAGCTACAGGTGGGATACAAAGTGAATAAAATGTAATTAATAAAAATAAAATATATAAAAAGAAAGAATTTGAATAAGGAGAACATCAGAATGAGAGAGGACAGCAATGGCTGAAGAGGGCGATGGAGACAGTGCAGTGCAGATAGTAAAAGTCAAGGCAATACATTCAAGAAAAGGAGTAGATTTGTCATTTTCATGAAATGGGTCCTGACCAACATACCCCATTCACATCCTCTGCTTAACGCACTTCCACCCCGACAGGCTCCTGAGAGAAAAATCTCCAGCAGGTGGCCATTACAGGCTTATTTTGATTTCTGTAAATACATCTTCCTGCTTTCCACGACTGTTTTGCATGTAGTATGAACAAGCTTTTGCTCTAACATGAAAGTACACTTGTCACCCATTTCAGTGAAGAAGAGAAGGCAGGACTTCAAGGCCCAAAAGTGAATGTGAGGCCTCCCAGTGAAGAGGCTGAACCTAGCCATAGCAAGAGAGAGAGAGAGACATAGAGAAAGAGAGAGAGAAAGAGAAGAGAAAGAGAGAGGAAAGGGGGAGAGAGGAGGGGAAAGAAACAGAGAGGAGAGAGAGAGAGAGAGGAGAGATAAGGAAAGAAGAGAGAAAGAAACAGAGAGAGGCAGAGAGAGGATCCCTGGCAGGGTCCCATGCCCACCTAGGGAGGTGCCACCTGTACTCATGAAGTTACCCTGCAGTAGTTGCTGTAGATAGTAACAGAAGAAAATCCTGAGTAGCTTCCTTCTCCCACCAGAGATCTGCGGCTGCACCCTGTATCCCATAGCTCAGAGAAGTCAGAGCCACTGCACACCCCATCTAGGTGGCAACTGTGGTTAACAGTTTCCCCCAAATTACTGGCACTGAAGAGATGTAGTTTTCACAAACGTGAGATGTCTTTCTTTTGAAATTATGCCTGTGCTAGGAAGGAGGACAGGCTACTGACAGGCACACAGCCAGGTGACAGCTCATCTCATATGCTCACACTCTGGTGTTGACGTCTCTCGATCCTCTGCATCTCGACTCCCTCACAAACCATCATCTCTGCCCTCCTAGGCCTGGCACACCCAGAACCACGTTGAGAGTCTGCCCCCCAAAATCAGTAGAGACAAAGGAAAAGTAGCAGACAAGGGAAATAAACACCCACGTGCTCTTTAATGCCAAGAGTTTCTCTCCTTTCCAAAACCTATATGATTCCTTCATTTCAAGTAAGCAAGATCAAATTAATCATTAAGTACTATACCTTAAATACAAGCTATGCCGTAAGCTATTTAATGTGAAAAAATGGACAGTAATTCAAAATGTTACACACTGAGTTCCTGTGGGAGTCACCAATCCCATTCCTGTGTGCACTGCCCTCACAAAACCTGCTCGCAAATGCACACGGCAGCATTAGCTACAACAGTGACACACTGAAAACAACACTAACGTCCCGCAGCAGTTGCACAGAAAAACAAAACGTGGTGGTAATACACCCACGCAATGGAAAATTACTCAGCCATCAAAAGGAATGGGACTGATAAGGTGGCGTGTGCCTGTAATTCCAGTACTGGGGAGGCACAGGTAGAAGGGTCCGGATGGAGCTCACGGCCAGCTGCCCATGGCAAGGAGGAAAATGAAACAGAGATAAGAAGTGACTGCCAATGGGGAGGAGGGTTCCTTCCAGGAGAGAAAATGTACTCTCGAACCACACAGCGGTGATGGTTACACATATCTATACCAAGTGAAAACTACTGGATCAAGTATTTAATTAAGTGGTTGAGTCTTGTGACATAACAATTATGTCTCAATGAAAATTTGAGAAACCTCCAGGAGATGAAGTGATAGTTAATATTTGTGTTCAGGTCTTCCTGTGTAATGAGAATATAATATTCCATTTTTTTTTCCTTTTAGAGTCTCAAACAAATATTTATTTTCAGATCCTTAACACTTAAAAGAAGCAAGCAAGTCCCCTAGTCACTTGTTTTATTATCAAAATAGCAGAAATAAATAACAACTAAACTGTATTGAACATTTGTTCTGTTCCCTTCAGAGCCTGAGTGCCTTCTGTTCATTGCCTCCTAACAGGTCTAAAGATATGACACTCTCTTGAAGTTTGTTTTGTAGAGAAGGACATGCTAGCTTCCTAGCAAAGGTGTAGCTAAGAGGCTCTAAGCACAGGCAGCCTGGCCGAACGTTTCTCTTTTTTGTTCACTGTATACCAAGTGCTTAGTTGAGCACTCTAAAGATATTGAGTGAATCACTAGGAAACCCTCCCTACATGGTGGCAGAAAGTGTCAGCTCTCACCAGGCCATCTCTGACCTTTTCAGGCTCATCTAGACCACGTCTGATACTTGACTGCACTAATAAAATAACTCAAACTGGATAGCTTAATGAACAGAAGCTTATCTTCCCTCACTATGAAATCTGAGATGGAGGTGCTGGCGGGTTCATTTCCCCTAAAGCCTCACTCACTGAATCAAAAATGGACAATTTCTTCCTGTGCGCTCAGACACTGTATGCCTGAACCTTCCGAATAGAGTGCACTGATCTCTGTTTGCTCAAAATGTTTACCCTCAAATGGAGCAAGGCCTTATCTTCACTGCCTCTCCTTTTTACAGGTCCTATCTCTAAACTCAGCTACATCCTGCGGCAGTCAGGGGTTAGGTAGGCCTTCAACATACACGTTTGGAAGGGTCTCTTCAGTCCATGACAACATATACTAGTTGCACTTATATTTAGTTAGAATAAAGGTTGTACAGCTCCATCCAATAGATCTTAGAAGAGACACCTGCCCCTTCCAGTTCTGATTGATAAACACCTCTGTACATGATCTTCTATGCCGATTCCTCAGCATACGAATATGAATATGAATCTTCATAGTAGCCACGGGGACGGTGGTAATGCCTCAGCAGCCTGAGCACCTGACAAGGGCAGAGTACAGCCTGTTCCCACACCGGAGCCTACAGCAGACTACACATGAGAGAAAAAAAAAAGTTCAATCAAGACGTGTTTACCATAGCAAGCATGAGGACATTTGTTCAGTTTCTAAAACCACGTAAAAGTTAGATGCAGCAGCACTTATACGTAATTCTAGCCCTGGTGAGGTAGAGGCAGGGAGTCACCGACAAGCCAGGCTAGCAAAGTTGCTGAGCTCTCGACCAAGGTGGACAGCTCCTGAGGCACAACACCCAAGGTTGTCCTCTGGCCTACACACACACACACACACACACACACAACTACAGACTCCCACTATTCTTAAATCAACTTTTCAAACCTCTCTGAATTTCAGCTCATACTAAGTTTCCAAGCGCTGCTCTGGTTCCTATGTTAAAAACAGCTGTGCATGAAGGAGCCGTGTCACTGCTGGCCAGGCTGAACCTGAGGTGCAGAATTCCCTGGACCAGGAACAATAGGCAAAGTAAAGGGAGAGAGGTGGCATTCTTCAATGTGCTAATCCCAGGAGCGGTGGGGGAACAAAAATAAACCCTGGTTGGCTGCAGTGTCCTTGAACAAGTATGCAAAGTCACTAAATAACAGCCAGCAGATCTGAATGCCGATCTCCTTCTGAGCTACTGATGCAGGTCGCCACACTTTAGCTCTAAACAATTTCACTAGAATAACTCTGATGATGTTATGCCATTTGTATTGATAGCATGTATCTGACCAATTCCGAAATGCCTCACTCAGAGACCAGGAGATGAAACACACACTTTCCTCCGTTGATCCCTTTGCTCATTAGGACTATTAATATTCAATATTCACCAGACACTCTTAACAAAGACTAGGGATATGTGACTAGAAAAATTCTATCTCTTCCCTCAAATATTTCACTATTTTGGATTTGGGGAATGAACTAAGGAGGAAAGAACAAATTAAAATGTGGCAGTTGTGACACTGGAATTTTGGCAATACATTCTAGAAGAGTGAAGAAGGTAACAGTTGGCCCTTTTAGTAACAGAAAATAGAAGCAAAGGTAAAACTACAACAAGGACTCCCCCCCCATGGAGAAGTACCTGTTAGACTCCATCTATATTTTGTTATGAAAGAAACATGCATTTTTATCCCAATGGAATCCAACAATGTCAAATGACTGCAATTTAGACCTCAAAACACCAGGGAAAGTCTACCGTGAGAGTCAGAAGAGAAGCCTGGCCCTCTTAGTGCCCTTCCTCCCTCTTCATCTTGTCTATGAACTAGAGAAGGATCCGCCCCAACCCCCACCCAACCCCAGCTTCTGAGGCAACTTCTGTTTTTCTAGTTATTTCAGATAAATCAGTTCTCAAGTTTCTCACTAAAATAAATCCCTTAGTTTGACCTCATCTCCAGGATAGCTGGCTCTGGGCTCCTCAGACATAGTTCTGTTCCTATCAAAATATAGTGTAGGGAAGCCGTTCATCACTTATTCCAACTACACAGCCAGTGTCTACACGCTGATTGGCTGACATGCTAATTTCAAGATTACCTAAATGAACTCTGAAAACAGTGGGTTTTAAAAAGAAAAAAAAAAAAGACGATGAATCCTGAGTAACAATGGAATAACTCATACATACAGTTTCCTCCATTTTATATTTTAACTGGATTTGCTTACAGAAAGCATCTTCTGTAACTGGAGAAATAAGGATTATAGGTGGCATTGTTTTTCATCGGTGAAGTGACAAATTCTTTAAACTCCTTTCTTAGGTGTGGCGAGGCCCCAGGTGGGGAATACCAGGGAAAATAGCCTTTTCTTCCTGTCACCTTCCTCAGATGGCAAATGAAAGCTTCTACTACTTATTCCTGTGACTAGGACATGTACCCAATGGGAACTGGGCTGAAAACCAGCACAGTAATTTCATGTAATTCAGCTGGATGATTTTATTTCCTCCCAAGGCTGATTCAGGGCTCACAGCCAGTGGATGGAGGTGCTGAAAGTGACGTTTCAAATAAGACCCTTTACAGGACTACATTTGGACTGGGAGAGACCCCCAAATGACTTTGTTCAAGGTGAATTAAAGGTGAACCAGAGTCTCCATAATGAAATAACTCAAGAAGACCTTCAAAATCTTATTAAGTCACAAGAACAAAATCAGTGAAAAGGTGCCATGGCAGAAATAGTCCAAAATAACCCCTGTTGTCCCCATGTCCTCACAGCCTTGGTCTAGTCACTCACTATGTTCTGGACTCAGGGAGTCCCTTCTAACAAGGACAGTAGAAAAGAGTGACAACATGGATTCAGCAACACGGATGAGTCATAAGAGGCTCGTCTCTCTAATGTCTTCTGGAGAAAGCTACTTCCCATGCCCATGAGCCAGTGGAGACAACCTCCACGCAGCCAGGATCCCAGGGCTCTTGCCAAACACCTCCACTGAGTAGGGCGGCAAGAGGATACACCATCTTCAGAGTGCCAGAGCCTCCACAAGCACGAGGGCTTGCAACTTCCTAGAGGCTGGAGGCCAGGAATACTCTGCTCTGCCCACTGCCCCCAGACAGTAGAGCATTGACAAGTAGACCTTATTTTAGCTGTTAAACACTGGAGGAATTTGTGCAAAGGGAGCCAAGAACTGTGCCCAGATCTTCACAGTTCCCTCTCCGTTGACTTTCTCAGGTCTTCACGAGCATATTCAGTGACTTGGAGTCTACACAGTATGCCAGTGTAGGCACAATGATAACCCCACGTAGTGTTAGGGACTGCAGAGGGACTTGCCCCTCTGAAATCCCCACTTTCCTTTCCTGTAAGAGCTGGCCAGCTTCACTGTCAAAAACAAACAAATAAAAGCAGATATTAAGGACACAAAAAAGCTGAAGCCAACCATAGAACCTCAACCAGAACTGGAAGAAAAGCACTTTCCAAACTGTAGGCAATGCTCCACACCTCTGCCAGCACAGGTCCACCCACAGTAGGTAACCATGGGAGGTTGGTTGGCTTTGAGACATGATCATCTTACTCAGCTCCGTATGTCCTCGAAATCATGATCCTCCTGCCTCAACCTCCCCAAGGCTGAGTATGTACCATGTCATGCCCCTAAGTAAAAGAAGCATTTTGTTTATCTCTTAAAATTCTCACAAGGTAGACACTAAGGGTCAAGTGTGTTTTTATTATTAGTTTAAATACCAAAGATTTGCCATAAAGAGCCAGGCAACCTGAAGCTATCAATCAAAGCAGAACACTGATTCTAAAAGGCAGGTAATATTTCATTATCAGCATCAAGTATACTGTCCCTCCTATCATGGACTCTCACAGGGTTAGCACTAAATAGTGCCCTCTATACTAATAACAAGTCATTTGCATATCATTAACCAATTGCACACAGGTAATCTCTCAATTAATCTGTTGAACATTTATTTATTAAAACCAAAAGGCAAGAATCTTAGGATTCTCTTCAACCTAGTCAGTTGAGCCGAATTTAATATTTCCCTACCATTATAACCATCACGCAGCTTCTAGCAATCAAATTCTGTCTGACACAAAGATACTAACTGTGAAAGCTTTTAACTAGCAAATGTAAAAACAAAAAGACACAGTCTCAAGGCTTGCCCATTGTACAATGAATTAATTATATGCTAATCATACAAGTCATACTTGGTCATACAAGTACACGTTTTTCAGTAACAGGATTTCTTTAAAAGATTTTTTAAAAATAATCCCTACCTTTGTTGGCTCCACTTGTGCCATTTGAAATTTAACATCAGAAAATAATCACTCCAAATGGTTCTCTCTGCTATGATTCACCACGGTGAATGATTCTGCCACTCACAGCAAATCAGAGAGTGGCTTGGAATGGCTTGTTTTCCTGCTCCAATAAACTATGACTAGGCATTCAGCAGATTTTTCTTTTGTTTCTTATTATTTTGCAGAGTCAAGAAAAAATGGGGAAAATAAAAGAAATCACTGAATAGGCCGCTGCTTTCAAACCTCATTTAGTCTTGATCATTTTTGTTAAACCTGCTATAATTTACCTCCATCCTGCAGGTTTTCTGCTGTATTTTCCATGCCCTCATGGGCCCCTCACCTCCAGACACCCATTCTCTTTTCAATCTGAATGAACAACTTACCTTTTCATATAAAACTCTTCAATGCCAGCTGCCAAAGTAGATGCATATGATAAAATTGGAGCATTTCATTGGCCTTGTGTTCTGGAAATAATTGGCACAAATCTCCTTCATTGCATTAATTTTGTATCATTAAATCTATCCAGCAAGAATCTCAACATCCACCTAGCCATACAGAGTCCCAGCCCAGAAACTTGACTTACATGAAATAGCAATGAGGCCCTTTGACACTTTCAACATTCTGCTTTGATTAATAGAATTTTTTAATGGTATCCTTCATTAGCTACTAAGAATGGCTGCCACAGCCCTCTGTTTTCCTACATTCCTCCTTAGCACTCTAGGAACGACCTGTAAGAAATCCTTGATTCGTTGACAAAGTATTCAGTTTATCAATGCTTAAGCTCTTAGGAGAAAAGCATCCGACCCCCCCCCCGCCCCCCGTGCCAACCCAAAACTTCCAGGGAAAAAGTGAGAGATTCCATACCAGTTGAAGAAAATTGTGTTCTCATCATTTTTCCAGGCCAATATGGAGTTACTGGTATCTTCTAATACTGTATCGTCTTAAAACGTCTGTACATGCTCATGCACACACATACATATAGATAAACATATAAATATGTACATGTCCATATGCATACACACATACAAGCATATATACAGACAGCCTCCAAAACTGGTACTGCCAGCAAGGCATCAATAAGTCTACATTAGGACAAAGCTATATTAGGTACATTTTTTTTTTTAGAAACAATGTTACAAATAAAGACGATTTCTTATCCCAGCTATCACAGCTGAGGTTTTAAGTGAAAATATTAATAGTCTAGTGGGTTCCACGTGTCTAGAACAAACAATAAAACCTTATGAGCACAGCCACTGCATGTGTATCTGAGTGCATGGATAACATACGTTTATAGGTAAGATACTGTACGGTGATGTGACCTCATAAAATTACAATCAGGCTAGCAAAACAATGATACATGACGGTATTCTAATGGACACCTGCAATAGCCAACACCATCTTGAAATTCTACACCACGTCCTAACCTTACTTTGTAGACAAAAAAATATTACAGTGCTACTCCCATACAGCACTTCATAATTTATAGAACATTTTATATACGGCATCTTGGGGAATTACCACCCAAGTCTTTTCTTCCTCTTGCAGACTTATAGGCTAAGAATTTTAAAAAACCTATGTGCCCCAGACAGATCACCCAAATAGACGAGTCAGTGAGACTTGACAGCAAGCCTACCTGCTGAGCTATTCCACATGGTGACGTCCTGGCTCTCTAAAGTAGGCTCGTATATGCCAATCTGGAATCCATACCACCACCTACAATAGCACTTCCGAGAGAAAATGTCTTCCGACTTCTAACTAACTCTTGGAATATAACTAGGTCATAAGTTTAGAACTGTAGGGATTACACGTTTGTTCTTTCACATGAGACAATACAAACTTTCATTCTACGCCTAATACCAAAAAGTAAATGACATAAAGGTAAGCAGTGCCAAGTGCCATGTTTTCTAAGACTGCCCGCTGATATTGGGGCAGCACATTTCCATGAATTAGACCCTTTACTTGTATATAAGTCTCATGATATGAATTAGTGGATTGCTTTCCTTTATCTGTGTTTAAAACATCAACAAAAAGTCATTTGTTGAAAACTACAATGGCAGTCCATCTCATCTAAAAAAAAAAACAAAAAACTTACTCTTTAAACTGTCACGGAATTTTTTAGGAAGAAAGCTCTTAGATGATGAAATAGAAGTGTAAGCGCTACCTGTATGTAGCAGTATGAAGGTCCCTTCAAACATCAAAAATGCAGCTACCATGTGATTTACCTCTCCCATTTTGCTCTCTCTCTCTCTCTCTCTCTCTGTGTGTGTGTGTGTGTGTGTGTGTGTGTGTAAAAGAGAGAGAGAGAAAGAGAGAACCAGTATCCCATCTGTCCCCTCTCTCATCCCTGTGTGTGTGAAGTCAGCATATAAAAGAAATGTCTAGACGCTTGTTTATTTTGCCAATATTTATAATGGCTAAGCTACCTACATCAGTCAATAGATGAATGAGTAATGAATGTGGCACATAAATACTATTCAGCCATGAAAAAAGAGATTCTGTGAATCACAGTAAAATGACTGGATCTGTGTGATGTCTTATTAAGTGAAATAATTACAGACAGGTCTTCTGTGTTCCTTTCATATATGGAAATAAAAATAAAAGGATGAATTGAGAATAGGAGAGACGCTATTAGGGAATGGGAAGGAGGCCAAGGAGAAGCAGAGTGTTAAAGTGGGGAAATAGAATCCTTTTGTGACATATTCATGTGTGGAAGTGTTACATTGAGTCTCATTTGTACAATTATGTTAACTACAATAAAAATAAAGCAAGTATTAAATTACAGAATATTTTAGATCTAAGTATATATGGGAAGAAGGAAGGAAGGAAAAAAGGAAGGAAGGAAGGAAGAAAGAAAGAAAGAAAGAAAGAAAGAAAGAAAGAAAGAAAGAAAGAGAAAGAAAAGGTAGAAAATACAAACCCTGGGATTTTGAAGCATTAAATAATTACACTGTTTTCATTCTTTGAAAAGGTCATTTGCAGATATTAGCCATATAAGCACAGTGCTATCATCTTGGAAGATCAACTTTTTCTGTTACAATCAAGTTGCTGAAAAGCAGGAAAGAATGTGTCTATACTGAATGGAATTTTTGGTCAAAAGTAGCTGTAAAATCTTTCTTTGGGGTCTCTCTTCCCAGGAAGGTAAGCCATACATACACTTTGACATTTGTTAGATTTGCAGAAGTCTTAAGGAACCCTGTGTCTTTAGATTTCTAACAATTATTAAGTAATATTTGTGAAAAGTATTCTGCCTTAAAAAACCAAAACAATAACAACCAAAACCCTCAAAACTCCACTAACTGAACTTTTGTGGATCTTTTCTAAGTAATTTAAAATATCAAAATGTTTTAAACAAAAGTATTTCTGGATAACACAATTCATAAAATGAAAAAGCAAAAAGCATCCTAGAAAACCAAGAACAAGATAGCAGATAAACTCAATGGCATACCATGCGTCTATTCTGAGTGTTGCAAAAGACACATAAACGTAAAAAAAGTGTATTCATTTGAAAAAGCAGAGCATAGTTGTAAACAACTATATTACAACTGCTCAAAAAATATAATAAGGAAAAAATAGACCAGAAGGAAATAAGCCTGCATTTGGTTAGAATATGTGGATTTATTGGTAAGTTTTTTTCTCTGTTTCCCAACTCCACTACTGTGGTTATAATATACTTATGTGGAAAATCAGGTTCTAAAGTTAGCATTTAATGATTCATAAGGAATTATCATAAATCAGTGTAAAAACAGAGATGACTCTAAACAAGAGGGAAATATGGACAAATACTTTAGACAAAGAAATCCAAATAGCAATAAGAGAAAAAGATATGTAAAACTCCTTTCTAATAATTAATGACATTTAAATTAAAAGAAGAAACTATAATCTCATGCCTTACTATTAAGAAAAAAATAGCTTTTGCAGTTTCCTTGTGAGGGTGTGTGGATATTGGGACTTTGTGTACACAGCTGGTAGGAGTAAGGTCAGTCAATCACCTCCAAGAGCAACCAAATAACACCTAATAAAACTGAAGAATGCATCAACCTCTCACAGGAACATATGGGTGATGACGTTCATAATAGCAACAGTCCAAACAATCTACAGCTCCATCAAGACAGAAATAAATTAATTCTTCTATTTCTTATGTTAGAATATTATAAAGCACTAAAATGTTTGCATTTGACCTACGTGGAATGTCTTGGGTAAATCACAAAAGTACGTGTTAAAGAGGAAAGCGGCACATGGTTGCATAAACAGGGTTGTCTTTTTGAATTAACAATTGTAAGCACGCCGCACAGGGTCATACAGCACTATGTTCAAAACAGCAATTGTATAAACATGCGCACGGAATAGTCCTCCTTCACTGGACAGAGCAGTACATTCCTAAAAGCCAGCACTTCAGAGGCCAAGACAGGACGACAACCATGGATTCCAGGCCAACCCGGGCTACAGAGTAAGATTCTGCCTCTAAACACACAAGCAAACAGATGAAAAAGAAATAACTAAACATCAAAGTCAGAAAGCATGACAACCGCAGAGAAGAAGAGAAATGAAAGAGACTGAGTGTATTCCAGGAAGATCTCAGTTGTAGTCTGTGATGCTGTACTGTAGAACACACATCCATGTGCATATGTGTATACACACACACACACACACACACACACCTACCTAAAAGGCATGGCTAACAAAGCAATATTCAGACACACAAAGGACCACTCCTATCTCTCTTTTCTTACTTACTATAAAATGTTTATTTAAAAAGAGAACAATAAGAACCTAAAAATTTTTACTCACAAAGAGCAGAAATAGTGGGAGAAGAAGGGTGCTCATGGAGATGAGGAGAGGGTAGAGTCAGGGATATATATATATATATATATATATATATATATATATATATATATCTGCTATTAACTTTGAAAGCTAATTAAAAATAGAACCATTTCCTTGCAAGGGTCCAGAAGTGTCCCTCTCAACAAAATAAATAGGGTGCTGTGGATACAATAACTAGAACATGGAATGCAGATTCATACAAGATGGTCCAGCTAAAGAAAGGGAGCTATGGATTCTGTCACACACACGCACACACACACACACACACACACACACCTACACACACACTTTCTCTGTGGCTGCTGTTGCTTTGGAGTTGGCTGGGGAAGTAGGGCAAGAAGAAGGATGGAGCTTCAAAAACTGTCAAAATTTGCTAACATAATACTTTAACATCATGCTTTATGCCAGCCTAGTCTGCGTAGTTCCAGGATTGCCAGGGCTATGCAGAGAGACTCTGTCTCAAAACAAAACAAAGAAACAAGAAATGTGTCAACCACGCATGTTGCTAATTAGCTTGGTAGCAGCTTATATCTGGTGCCTCTAATCTCCCTGCTTTCTAGAAAAACATTGATTTGTCCAACCCGTAAAAGCTTGGAGACAGCCAGGCCTTCAAAACCCTGCGAATGAAGCTATGCTTCCAAGAAGTAGGGATGTGAAAGTCAGTGGGGAGTCTTCAACTTGTGTTAATCCCAGTGACTTGCTGCTAAGGCAGAGGAGGTGATTGCTTTGAAAGTGCTCCCATTCTCAGTCTTGTCTGTCCTTACAGGAAAGGACTATTCTTTTGTTCCAGCAGAGGGTGCACCCCTGCGGAAAACAAACCAGAAGGCTAAGGCAGCACTGCCAAGCCCTGCCCTAGGCAGCTGGCATCAAAGGTGAGCAAATTCACAGAACAAGTCCTTCTCAGATCACCCCTCCGCCACAGGCAGTGACAACTGACGTGCTGTCTCTAGACTCTGAAGAAGCAGGTACATCCTTCAAGTGCTTGGTATGTTCTGAGTAACAGACAAGCCCCGCTGTTGACCACACAGTATTTTGACCTACTTGTCCCGTGAAAATAAGAAAATAAGAAGCCCCAAAAGGTCAAGGCTAATCGGCATGAAATGTGTACCGTTTGGCCTTTTAATCTAATCAGCATCTGCAGATAAGTTTGGAATGTGGAACAAATGATGCTGAAGATCTTTCCCCTCCTTCCTGAATCCTTCAGCAGAGGCTCTGCACAGGGCTGGCAGGCTACCCTCCCTTCAAGGCAGCTGACTCATTCTGCTCTGAAGGGTGGGGGACCAGGAGCTGAGAAGACATAGGGCCCAGTGAGTCACAGATCCCACTGCACAGAGCTGCAGGTGTTTTTAGGACCAAAAGAAGGAAAGGATGCTGAGTCAGTTCTCAGAGCCAACCTCCTGTCACAAGACTCGGTAGAATTCCCCACAGTGATGAGACTCTTCTCAGAATCTGCCCAGGGCCTTCTGTACTATTTTCCCAGTTAATTTCCCTTCCCTTCTTTGGAATGGCCCAGGAAACAAACAAACAAAAAACCTGGAAGACATATCAAGAATCCCATCTCAAATCAATCATTCACTTAAAATGATTATCACCTTAACATCGAGGAACTATTTGTTGTTTTAAAAGAAAGATAGCTTTTCTCATTAAAGGAAAATAATTAGGAAAAACGAAAGAAAGCTAAAGCAATTAAAAGAGCAATGGTATTTGCTACGGGGTAATTAATATTAGTTTACAAAAGAAAGATTTATTTTGGTTGCCATGGAAACTCAAAGCCTCTCTATGTTCAAAAGCCAAAGCTGCAACATAAACAAATGACCCAAGATTCACTGTGTTTCCAAATTCAACATTAAGAGAAAGCCTTGAACTTAATTCTAATACATGCTTGCTTAAAAGTGACATAGTAGAGGCCCAGAATTCATGCGTTGAGATACACACATATGAATGCATGCATGTACACACACATGCATGTGTATTATATATTATATTGTATATTATTTATTATATTACATATCATACACTATTTATTAAATACATAGTCCCTACAAAATGAGGAGAATAGCAGCCTATAGAAGCTTGTGCTGAAGGCTGGGGAAGGGAGGGTCTAAGAGTCAAAGATAAGAGACTATTCAAAGAAGAACCTGGGCCTTCACCAAGTCACAGGTCCTAAGTGCTGTCCAGCTTCAACACAAACTGCTACATGGCAGCAACGTCCCTGCTGGGAGCATCAGGGAACCCTGCTCAGTGTGTCTGTCTATACTAGACAGCTGTAGATGCGCCCCAGGAGGAACAGCAAAAGGGACAGCCATAGTTACTGATGGCCAGGTACCATGTAGGATCTTACCCATTCTAACCCCCATTGAGCTACTACTATTTCCCTCATTTTACAGGTGAAAAATTAGGGTTTGGGTTTCAGCTTGTTTATCTGTTTATAGATTTGTTGGTGTTGCTTTGTATTTTTTGCGTTGGTTTTAAAACAAAACTCTTACTATGTAGGTCAGGCTGGTCTCAAACTTGTAATCATCCTACTTCAACCTCCCAACACCTGGAATTTTAGGCATGTACCACCTTTCCTGGAGATATGGGGTGTAATGATATCTCTAAGCCTTTGCTGCCAATCTAGAGTCTACCTACTGTGCGGCCAACCCAGATCACCCTGCCTCCAAGAGAGAAAAATGATAGCTCCTCAGTACAGTTCACCCATCTTTACAGCCATTACTCCCAAGAGTATTTGGACTCAGAGCAGATGACAGCAGACTCAACAGGTGGGCGGTTGCCACCAAACCTTACAATCTACAGCTGCAAAAGTGAATCAATGAAGTGTAATAGAAGGAGGAGGAGGAGGAGGAGGAGGAGGAAGAGGAGGAGGAGGAGGAAGGAGAAGGAGAAGGAGAAGGAAAAGGAGAAGGAGGAGGAGGAGGAGAAGGAAGGAGGAGGAGGAGGAGAAGGAGAAGAAGAAGAAGAAGAAGAAGAAGAAGAAGAAGAAGAAGAAGAGGAGGAGGAGGAGGAGGAGGAGGAGGAGGAGGAGGAGGAGGAGCTCCTTGGACTCCAAAGTCTCCCATTGCCCCTCCCCCTGCCCATATACAGAAGGAAACTGAAGGGCTCAGGATATGGCTCAGAAGTTAAAGTATTTGCTGGCAAGCAAGAAGACTGTAGTTGCGTCCCCAGAATCCATGCAAATGTCAAGTGGGTGTGGCGGCTGGCCTATAACTCCAGCCTCAGAAGGGGGAGATGTGATCCCTGGAGCTGGCTATCTATGGAGACCAGACATCTTGGGGTAGCTGAAGGTCTGATGAAGACATTCTGCCTTCATGAATAAGATGCAAGAATGACTGAGGATAACTCCTGATAGGAATTTTGGGGCACTCATGTGCATGCTCTCTAACATATACAGGTTTACACACACATACATACAGATATGTACAGTACATATACACATACATGAAAAGAAGGAAAAAAGGGAAACTGAGGCACAGAAGTATGAAGTATGAAAATTTCCCAGGAAAATCCAGAGAGTTGAAAGTGAGGCAGAAGCCCAAATTCTACCCTACTCTCTCCCAGCCCAAAGTTCTTTCATGGCTCTGTGTGGAAAAAAACTGCAGAACTGTGGCAATGTGGCCTTATTTTCTAGAGTTATTAATTGCTGAAATATCTTTTTTAGGTATATTTACAGTTAAGGCATGCACAGCTATGATGCGCTGTATACTCCTAGATAACAGAATCACGTGGGATCCATCAAAACTACAGATCAATTAAAAAAAAAGCAACTACAACATGGCCTTTTTCAGCTGAAATAGAACACTGTTGCTACTTTCATCCACAAGCAGGAAAAAAAAAGCCCAAGACCCTCGTGCTACCCCTGCACCTACCCCAGTCCAACACACCCGGATGTGGGCTCCAGGGATCTCCCCCTCACCCCAGCCTCTGGCTTCACCTTTTCCCCATCAGGAACCACAAAGCAGGAGAGGAAGTGTTTTCCTTTTCTATGTGGTAAGATCTCAAAGGGCCGAGGAACAGAGCTTATATGCCTCCTGCTATGGAATCTCCTTTAATAATTAAAAAAAATAAATAAAAATAAAAAATAAGTAAACAAAACAAAAAGCAAAGGTCCACAAAGCCCCTTGTAGAAGTCTATTTAAGAATAGTTCTCAGGGGCCTGAATTTCAGAAACGCAGAGGCAAGGCCTGCTGTTAGGCTGCCAGGGGCTGACGCTGGTAGGGAGAGTGCTCCCCTCAGGCCTCCCCTCTTTAGCTATCTTGGTAGGATGACGAAATCTTTTTGCTTCTCCTTGTAGCCACCAAGAATGCACCAACTCAGACCTCCGCCTGTTTTGGGGCGGGGGGGGGGGGGTGTTTGTTGTTGTTTTTTTTTTTCCATTTTTATCCTCCGCTGCTTTTATCTGGAAATCAAGCGGCATAATTTGGTTTACCTTTTTTTTTTTTTTTTTTTTGTAACTTTCAGGAAGAAAATACCTTTGTTTCTGTCTTCCCAGACAACAGAATCTTTTGAACTAATAAAAGATATCGACTCAAGCTGCCAGGTTTTCCTAGGAAAGAGCTTTCATTTCCTTCTAGGAAAAAAATAACAACTAAGCACACTGTGAAGAAATGTTAAAAGCCATGGTCAGATCAACATGAAATAAAAGCTTCATGTTTCTATTTTTTCTAACTCAGAGCAAAACTTTTTTGACTTTCATGATGTGTATGTGACCATTAATTTCAATGCCATATTGTGGTTTTTGGCTGAACAGACAGTATGTATGCATGTATGTATGTAAGCAAAACAAATGCATTTTGTATTCAAATTTATACAACTCCATACATTTTTATGCTGTTTACTTGAAAATTAATTTTGGCTTAGGCCTCAGAGACAGCAAATGTTGTCAAGATTTGAGGGCTACCTGAAAAGCCTTGGGGACAGCATTACCCTTCTGCATAAGAAATAGCCAAATAAAATAAAAATAAATGAATTTCCAAATACGTCATGTCTAATCCCTTGAGCTGACCTACAAATGAATTATGGGGGCTTTGCCACAGGACTGAGTAGATCTGCTGATTTCACTGGGAGATTTATCTTATTTTCCGACTTATTTTCATATCTTATTTCCTTTTCTTTTGGAATTAGACTGTAAATAAAAGGCTAAGACTTGAATGAAGCTCCCTCTCACGGAGCTCTATTGGATTGATAAATTAAAACGGTGCGATGAGTTTTGTACGGCCCATCCTCAAGGATTCGGGAAATTTAGCCGATGCAAAACAAGGCATTAATTTGGAGAGGCCCAGCCACTTACAATGCTTAGTATTCTGACAATGATGAATGGCATCGGTCCAAGCAAATGGTAATTTCACTTTTTCTGACAGTGCTTTAGAGCAAAACCGACTTTCTTCACACAAAGAATTTGCAATCCTATTGAACAGAGGCAGTACCTGAATATCAGAAACCCTGCATTGTTTAAGTATCATCTGATATTCTTGATTGGTTTCAGACTGAAGGTTGGAGTTGAATTAGGAGGGACGGAGGTTAAGTCCCAACCTTGAAAGACTTAGCAGCCATTGAAACACTGCCTTTGGGCACTTATTGGCCTGAATTTATCAAAAAAAAAAAAAAAGAAAGAAAAAGAAAAGAAAAGAAAAAAGAAATAAATAAAAGAGAAAGAAAGAAAAAGAAGAAAAGAAAGAAAGAAAAAAAACTTTTCAGTTCAATCAGAGGAGGGAGAAAACACAAAACTTGTCACATTCATCAAGTGAAGCCACTGGAAAGACATCTACAGAACACCCCAAAAGCATAATCTTTCCGAAGCGCTGATAGAAATGGAAATTGGATGGGTCAGGGAATAATACAGCCAAAGCAGGGCCAATGTGGAGATCACTGAAAAAAATCAAGGTCAAAGAACAGAACAGACCCTTTTTAACTTGTAAAAGAAAAACCTTACACTTGGCCTCTGTACTGAGAGGAAAATATACCTGTTGCTACTCGGAATGTATGTCCCCACTAAGTCACGTCAAAAAGAAACTTTAGACATAGAAAGCATTAAAGACCTTCAGTCTCACAGCCCTAAGAAGCTCCATCCTAACAGTGTGGCTCTATCATATGTTTTCAGGGGGTCGGGGTGCTGCTTTCAAAGAACGACTCAGGCAGTGGCCCTGCCCTTTTCTCCCTGCCTCATCAATACTTCTGACAAAGTAGGTGCATCCTGATAAGCTGGGGAGGGGGAGAATCAAGGAGAGACACGCCTAAACTCTTCCCGGATGGAATGGAGCAAACTAGACTCCTGGGCAAATGTCAGAGGACATGATCACTTCCTCCCCAAAGAGGAACAGACCTGATGAATCACAGAATCTGGGTACACACCTTCCTGCCGTCCTTGCCAGCGAGCTAATCAAGGCAGAACCAAATCACACGTGTAAACAGATGACCCATCTGGAGTTGTCCAGTTTTTATCTTACACAAGCCACCTTCCCCCGGGTTTGCAAGGCAGCTGGCACAAGGCTGAGCACTGACATTCTTGGCTGCATCCAGCTGGAAACAGTGGAATGGTCACCAGCTCAGCTGGTGTAGCGGGTGGACGCAGGTGGCTTCCTACTGAGCAAGACACAGGGGGGGAGCAGGAAAATAGTTCCTAAAAAGATGAAACCAGGAGCCTCTCCTTTGCTCCTCCAGGGAACACCCACAAGACCTTCTTAGACAGGTTCTCCTAGAGTTGACTGGAACCTGCCCAGCCCATCTCAGCATTTCCCTCTAAACTGTCCACATTCACTGATGTGCAAGCAAGGACAAGCATCGTCCGCTATTCTGTACAGTTCTAAGGTGCTAGTATCCCCATTACTATTATGCTCAGAATTCAACTTTCCGCTCTGGAGTTGTACATGATGCAGGGTAGGAGATGGAGTTTATGATTTGTGCTGACTGAGCCACATCATATTTTAAGGAAGTGACATTGCTATTGATGGCTCCTTCTAATCTATTCCTAGCAATATGCTCATCTGTATGTTTCCCCCCTGGCACCAGAAGAGCAATCTCAGATCCCTAAAACAGTATGTCATTTCTGGCCACAAATCTCATATGCACATATATTATTATTATTTAGCATTTATTAAGTACCAACAGTATGCTAGGCGCAATAGACATAGAGGACCATAAAAACATATTTAACGCATCAAAACCCACAGTAAAAAGATGTTGTATTCGTGACAGAAGATAATAAAAATCTTCACAATTCGTGGTTCAAGATAAAATGCACCCTAGGTCCCAGAGAAGACTTGGTACAGCTGGCATATTAGAATTTTTACTCAGCTGGAGTGAGAGAGGTTATGTATAACTAAACATGGTCCTCCCCTACCTCAACACTCTGAAACAATGAACTCTCTAATGGCAATTACTGCCCCAATTAAACCTGAGCAATCTGCATAAAAAGCAGCCATCATATAACACGTATGTGCACTGCTCTGTACGGCACCGAGGTGTGCATTTATCTCAGATTCATCCAAGGTCCACAGTTGACATTAACTGTCTATTTGCCTAACGTCACAGTTCACACCATATGCGCATACAGCTGAAGAAATGGTAAGTGTCATCCTTAAGTTTAGAGGACCGAACTTAAAAATTCTGTCCAAGCATAATTGAGGCAATGTATAGAGCCAGCATTAGCCCGCCATAGTACTCCAGAGTATATACCAAAAGTCTAGACTTCAGCTAAGCGAGACGGCACACACCTGTGATCCCAGCACTTGGGGAGGCAGAGGTAGGTAGAACCCTGTGAGTTCAAGGCCAGCCTGGTCTACAAGCAAGTACAGGGCAGCCAGGGCTACACAGAGAAACTCTGTCTCGGGAAAAAGAAAGAGAAAGAAGAGAAGAAAGAAAGAAAGAAAGAAAGAAAGAAAGAAAGAAAGAAAGAAAGAAAGAAAGAAAGAAAGGAAGGAAGGAAGGAAGGAAGGAAGGAAGGAAGGAAAAGAATCTTGACTTCTTCACTGTCTGATGTGTCATTGAGCCTAACATCGTGTTAAAAGCATGGCTTCTGAAGCTTGACTATGAATTGGAATCTTGATTTAAGCTGTGTGACCCTAAGCAAGTGCATTAACATCTCTCTGCCTGTTTCTCCTCTGTTAAAAGAAGGGAATTAATACTACCTGTTTCCTGAACTATTGTGAAGGGTAAGTGAGCTGATACATACATGAAAAGGCCCTGCAGACAGCACATGCTTCAGAAGAGCTTGTTCCACCAAGGCCCCGATGGTGAGAATCAGGTCATGTTCCCGGTGCTCTGACAAGAAGCCGTAGATTGCAGGTTGCTGTCCTTTTAAAAACAAGTTTGCAGCAGTCCTATGTTAATAGCTCTTTCCCCTTACCTGTGATGACGGTGATTGAATCTAGGAAATGGCCAGCTAATACTGCACAAACATCACCCACCACACTGATGACCTCTGCAAACCGGATAGAGGAATGGAAAGCTAATGGAGCAACAGATGTACAGTGTGAAGCAGTTGGGAGGTGGAATCAGTCAATGAATCTATGGGTGAATGAGTGAACAGGCATTGCTTCTCAGTTCAGAGAATCCAACAGAGTTTCACTCGGGATCTCCTTTGGAAGCCTGCAGCTCTCTGAAGTATAACTGTATATTTTCCACATTCTTTTCCCACCACCACCACCATTTTATTGCACATCTTTTGGAAATTGACTGTTTAGTATTTCTACAGGGCACCTAGAGAAGGTGTCAGAAGCTATCTTCAGGGAAGGTCCATGGCTCTCTAACCAAGGAGGAGTTTTGTTGGAGGGAAAAGTCAAAGGGAGTGATGACAATGCAGCTTTTGGATTGTCAGCCAACATCAAGCACCATCCAACTCTCAGTCACATTAGGGTTGTGAGTCGTGGGAGTGTGTGCAGAACAGCACTCAGCGTTGATGCTCATACAAAGGAAATAGTTGCTTCCTGAGGTAGCGTCTCAAAGGATTAGATAATCCATTTCTATAAGCTAATGGCAGATCAAGATGTGTCGTCCATGAATAACTGTAAAATACTACCTTCAGGCAGCTTAAAATATGTGATCTAAACCTGAAGCTAGAAATGGAAGTTTCTTCAATAATTTTACTGGTGATCTTTCCTTTAAGACTGGGTAACCAATGGGCATTTAAAATCCAGCAGGATGTCCTTAGTGGCACAAATCCTGATATTTTCTCAGTGGAAATTACCAAGGACCACAGACAGCTTTCTTGGCTTTAGCACTTTTTTTAACCTACTGTTTCCTCTGAGGGACGTGGCCCGCTCTCTGCCACTTAGTGCCATTTAATTGCACTCAGACTAATAAAGCAAGACTTGTAGGTACAAACCTAAGCCAGCGGATGCTGGAATGTTGCTAAAATTGTCCTTATCTGGTAAAAATTTATTGCTGTGATGAAAATCTTGATGTTCATTCCAAAGTTCAGATTAAACTTCCGTGTAATACAGTAGCCTGAGTTTGACCAAGGCAAATTAGTAATTATTTATAGCAATTATGCATGCGTGTGTATGTTGCATGCATTTAACTTTTGAGAAGTCAGTGAGCCTAACATTGTGGGGACTGAGGAATTAATTGCCAGCACAACAAAAGGGTACACTCTTCAGTGATCTCAACATGTCACTTTGAGTTTCTCCATCCACCATCAGGTATTAAACCACCTGCCTATCTGCTCTTTCATTTAACCACATATTACGGCATCAATATTAACTTTCCGCTTTGGGTAAAAACCGCTGCCGTTTCCCAACCTATTTGCCCCCTAATAAACACTGACTCAAGTGAAAGCGTTGAAAGCGGCTTCCATATTTTTCCCATCATGTTCAATACGAATCCCAGCTGCACAACACTGTATGTTAATAAGCGTTATTTAATTAATAGATGAAGAAGCCGTTTTGAGCTGCTCTGGCAGATTTTGAACTTGATCTTCTCTTACTTGATGCCATGCAAGACCAGATAAATGACAAGTCTTTCGAGAGTCTGCAGAGCTCCTTCAGAACAGCTGCAGTCTTTCTCCCTTCTTTACAGAATGTCTCTCACTTAAGAAAAAAACACGCTTCATTACATCGCCTCTTACTCAGAGCTGCAAGGGTCTATTCAAAGAAGATAAGCCTCTTAGAGATGAAGTAGCGTTGAATTTAGGTTTTGAGTGACGGCAGGAAGATTTATCCATTCAACAGACAATACCGCTTTCTCTGCATTAATCTAGGAGGCGGACAATGATCTGTTTTTTAGGCCTCATCTCATCTCTTTCCCACAGCAGAAGGTGATTAGAGTTAGGAAGCAGGGACTGTGAAAGAAAACTTGAGCGCTATCTCTCTAGCCCTCCTGTTTCCTGAAGGGGTGGGGGAGAGCCCCTATGCTAGGGGCATCAATCACAGATGCCTCACCCTCGGGAAACCGAGAGGCCACAGGTAAAGAGTAAACCATGACCAGCGCCTCAGAGAAAAGAAAGCATGACAGAATCCTTTCCTGGTGAATTTGTTCTTCATGGCACAGTGCACGGAGATAGAAGAGTCAGGAATCTTACTTGACGAAGATACCTAGCACACCCCATATGTAGCTCATATTTAGCAAAGTCCTGAGACAGCAGGTTAGAGAAAGGAAAAGGCAAAGATGCTTCTCAGCACACCAAACAATGGCATGTAAAACTTAGGCCAGACTCTCTGTCCAGCTTCATCTTACCTTCAGGAGCCATTGTCTGTGGGATAGGGGATTTTTGTTGAAGTCTAACTATTAATTTGTAGAGTACTTTTCAACCAACTCCTTAACACAAAACACACTGTAAGCGACTCAAATGGCTATTGCCGGTAACCAACAGGACATGAGCCCACAGCCCAGCATCAGAATCCCACTCAGAGGCAGTCTCCGGGCGTGTGTTTAGTGTGGAAGACTTGCCATTTATTAGTACACGTGTTTAGACTTCAGTGATGAGCCTTAGAGTGGATGTAGAAGCTGAAAATACTGCTCCTGGTTTGGAGCACTCCCCATTTTATTTATTAATAAAAATAAAACTGGTGACTTTTGAGGGCCACTCACGATCCTGGCTTCATTTTTCTTTAGCTCACCTTGAAGGCATGTATCAAATAACTATAAAATAAGATGCCTCTCAAAATATCTCTACATCGAAATAACTGAAGGTGAGCTAGGGAGATGACTCCGTCACTAAAGTACATCCTTTATAAGAATGAGGAGCTGAGTTTGATACCCAAAATGCCATATGAAAACCTAGGAGCAGTGGCTCCTGTCTGTAATCCCAGCACTGAGGAGGCAGAGACAGGCGGGTCCCAGAGGCCTGCTGGCTGTCTACTCTAGCCAAACCAGTGAGCACCAGATTCAATAAGAGGTCTTATCCCAAAACATAAGGTAGAGAGCTTATTAACATTGACCTCTGGCCTCCCTACATACACACATACACACATACACACACACACAAATCAGGAAAGGTGAACCTAACAAGACTTAAAAGCAAGATTCTGGAAAACAAATAAGAGACAAAAATACCTTTGCATGGGACCTATTTTCCTGAAAAGGCAGTCCTTGAGACTAGAGGAAACTCGTTTTGTTTGTTTTGTTTTTTTCTTTTATTTATCCTTTGACAATATATTGATCATACCTCCAACTTCCCCCTTCTCTGAAACACTTCCAGTATTACCCTTTCTGCCTACATGGATGCTCCTTTTATTATTTCTTTTATTTTTTGAGATTATGATATTATTACATCATTTCCCCCCTTAGCCTTCCTCGCTCCACAACTTTTCCATATGCGTTCTTTGCCCTCTTTCAAATTCATGGTCTCTTGTTTCATTAATTGCTGTTACATGTATATGTTTATACATATGTACTCCTAAATGTAACATTCTCAGTCTGTATAAATATTACTCAATCCCTGCACCTGAGTCTTAGGAAACATTTTGGAAGAGGGAACAGAAAGATTGTTAAGAGCAGAGATGAAGGAGTGCAATGAGATTGTATCTCCTAGAAATGTCAGGCACTAAACCAATAAAGTCTCACCAACAGGACTGCCCAAACATGAGCTTCACAAGGATGGCAGCAATAAACATGCCAAAGCAGACAGGGAGAAGCCCACGAGTCATCAATCCTACAAAAAAAAAAAAAACTACAGGCAACTAAGGAATTCTGAGAACAGGAAAAGCAGCCCTTCCCGGGGAAGAGCACACCAGTTGCTTATCCAATACCAAGTGTTTAGCCCTGAAAATTTGCACACAGTAACATTATACAAACTGGAAGAATCTCTTAAGCTTGAGTATTTGACTTAATAAGCAACTAAGCAAGGAGAAAAAGTCACAGACATTAATGTAGAATTAAATCAAGTTTCCCCAGACAGCTCCTTCATGTGGGCACAGTCTGTGTGTTCTCTAGAAATCAATATAATGTAGTCACCACATTTCAGCATTTCCTATTGTTAAATTGTGTTTTGTTTCTGCAAAAATGTCACAGTGACAACGAGAGACTTCCTTGGCATTCGGCGCCTGGGAGCCTAGAAATACCTGCTCATCAATCTTAAAGCTCCCAGGACAGCCATGCAGGATGGAGACTGGATATCTCAAGTCCCCAGGAATAAATCCAACATCAACACCAAATATGGCCTAAAGAAGGTTTGGGGGGGGGGGGGGAGACCGTCTCTAGACCCTTCTGCAAATTCCACAGAGTATGATCCCACTGTGGCTCACCAAGTGGACAGTCTTCAGAACAGCCATCACTGCTCTAAACAACAGCAGGGGCAGCGAGGTGCTGCTTTTCTCACAGTGTCTAATTGAGTCTCAGGAAAAGATGGGTTTCATTTTTACTGCTGCTGGGCTCCAGAGTTTTTAAAGCCCACCGTTACAACACTGATGTGCATGAATTAATCTTTACTTCCTATCTCCATAACCAAAAGTCGCCTTTCCAGGAAGCGAAAAAAAAAAAATATATATATATATATATCAAATGCTGCCTTGTGGTCCTGTGCTCAGCACTTATCTTGATTGCCTTTACTTTCTTTGTTTCTCTCTCTCTCTCTCTCTCTTTCTTCCTTTCTTTCATCCTGACTTCATTTTTTTTATTTTTAATTACTGAAGACTCCTGTTTTAGAGAACCCCCTAATTGCTTCATTTTGAGATGTTATGTTTAACCTCAGGAAATGGTGTTATAAGACCTGGCAAACAGCTTTCTGGTTGTTTCAATCAGTGCTGGATTATGAGGTCCAGCCGGGTAAGAGCCCTATTCACTTTCTGGCCCTGTCATCTTGATCTTATTTGAATGTCTGGAGAGCTGGAGGTGCTTAGCAGGCCTTGGGCTCAGGAGTGGGGGTAGAAGTACTGGGGAGAGAGGGGCGATGTGTTGGAGACACTGAAAGTTTTCATTTTGACTCCTTAATGAGAGCGACCTTTGACACAGGCTGATGAGTTCCATGCCTGTCCTGGTGTGCTTTTTGAAAACATTTGACACTGGTCACAGGTCTGACAGGGATATGACTAATGAAGTCGTGGTATAAAAATAATGGGCTGCAATTGCTAGTTATTTGCATGAAACCAAACTCCTTAAAAACTTGTCTCTGTTCACTTTCTGTTTTCTAAATGAGTCAATAATATGAATCAGATGGCTTGAAGGGAATTGACTCCCAAATATTCCTCCTATACCTTTGGTAAATTAGTTGGCATTTGGTGCAATTTTTGTTGCCTTGGGGCCTGGTTTAAATTGGAGCATAGTTACTAAATTGCTAGGGCGATTGTAGAATGTGTAGGGTAATACATAATGCCTTGTTTTTCTTAAGCGTTTCTTCAGGGAGCTTCTTGTGAGGTCAGGGGACTCAGACAGCCCTTTGCAGAGAATCTCAACTGAAAGTAAATAAAGAAGAAATAGGAAGAAGATGCTGGAGGGAGAGGGGCAGAGAGTTACAAAGCCAAATAAGAAAAAGGAAAGAGAAAGCTGGAGAACAAAGTTCATCAAAAAGACGGCTGCCACAGGGCGGCAGAGATGACTCAGCAGTTATAAGTGCTTACTACTCCCTCTTCCAGAGGAACAGAGATTACGGGTTCCCAGCACCCCTGTCCTGTGTCTCACAGCTACCTGTAACTCCCATTCCAGGGCGTCTGACACCCTCTTCTGGCATCTGTGGGTATTTGCAAATACATGGCGCATGCTCATAGACACAAACACACACAAACATACACATCAGTAAAAGTAAATATTAAATAAAATAAAAAGGTAGTGACATGACTTGACATCCAAAAACAAGAAAGAAGAGAAGGGGGGAAAAGGGAAGAAATGAAGAAAATTGGAAAACGAAAAATGAATCAGAGAGCACAGGGAAATGAGAGGATGTAGGAAATAGAATTGGGGTATAATGTGGCTTGATAATTGCTCAAGCTTTGTAAATACGCTAAGGTCAATCGGGGGTGTAAAAGTGGTATACATACCCACGTATTTGTCTGTGGAGGCCAGAGGTTCCCCCCACGCCAGCGTTTCTGCCTCCCTGAGGGACTATCGCTCATTACTTGACCTGGAGCTTGCTGATTGGCTGGGCTGGCTGACCAGTGACCTCCTGGGATCCTCCTATCTCTTCCTCCTAGCCTTGTGACTACTGCAGCACGGGACTCCCAGCATTTTTATTACTGTGTGGGTGCTGGGCATCTGACCTGGGGCCTCTTATTTGCATAGCAAGCACTCACTCACTGCACCATCTCCTCAGCCAAGATCAATGCTGACAAATATTTTATATTTTCCTATTCTTTAGACTTGACCAAAGTCTGAACCCAATAAACCTTAACTTTTCCAGATACTGATGGACTCTATGAATTTCTGCCTGAATAAAATGCATGTATCTTAAGGAGTCAGTAAGCTCTGTTATTGGTTACCAAAAGACACAGAAGACAGTCTCATTCTAGAAGACAAAGCTAACATTGAAACACAGTGATGGCTTTTAGAATAAACCTCAAAGCAGCAAAAGTTATATTTCAAGAAACAGGATAAATTTTAACAGAGAGAGAAGAAAAGAAAGATTAGAGTGAGTCTGAGAAGATTCAACTGAAAGGGATCTATAAGAAAAGTGGGGTTTAAAAACCAGGTTGACCATCCTTAGCAAATGCAAATCAAAATGACTCTTGATTTGATTCCATCTTATACCCCATAAAATGGCTAAAATAAAAAATGTGACAGCACATGCTGGTGAGGATGTAGAGCAAGGGGAAGACTCCTCCATTGCTGGTGGGAGTGCAAACTTGTACAGCCACTATGGAAATCAATATGGTGGTTCTTTAGAAAATTGGGAATAAATCTCAAGACCCAGCTATATTGCTCTTAAGCATATAGCCAAAGGATGCTCTACTATACCACAAGGACACTTACTCAGCTATGTTCAGAGAAGCTTTATTTATAGCCAGATACTGCAAGCATCCTAGATGTCCCTCAACTAAAGAATGGATAAAGAAAATGTGGTATATTTATACATTGGAATATTACTCAGCTGTTAAAAAAAGACATCATGTGAAAAAAAGAAAAAACAAAGTCATGAAATCTGTAGACAAATAGATGAAACTAGAAAAAAATCATCTGGAGTGAGGCAACCTAAACCCAGAAAGACAACATGGGATGGACTCACTTATAAGCGAATATTGGCTGTTAAATAAAGGATAATAACGTTACAATTCATAGACCTACAGGAGCTATGTAACAAAAAAGGCTCAGAGGCAGTATGCACGTCATCTCCCTGGGAAGGGGAAATAGGAAAGATTCTGCAGGTAGACTAGGGGTGGGTAGGGATTAGGTGGAGGACGGAGGGCTGGAGGGAGGGACTATGGGGAGAGATGACTGGAACTGGGGAGAATTTGAGGGTCAGTGTGGAAACCTGCTACAGTGGAAACTTCCTGGAATCTCTGAGAGTGACCCTAGTGAGGACTCCTAGAAATGGAGGCTATGGAGCCTAAACCGGCCATCTCCTGTAACCAGGCAAGGCTCCCAGTGGTGGGCTAGGAGCACCAACCCAACCACAAAACCTTCACCCTGCAACTTGTCCTGCTGGCAAGATGTGCTGGGGCAATGGTGCCTCGGAACTTGTGCTAGTGGCCCACCAATGATTGGTCTAACTTGAGGCCCATGCCATAAGAGGGAGCCCATGCCTGCACTGCCTGGATGTCCAGGAACTAGAGGCTGAATAGACCAGAGATGGAAAAAAAAAGATATCAACGAAATGTTTTCCAGTACTATTCTGCTATACTCATAGATCAGCGCCTTGTCCAGTGGTGATCAGAGAGGCTTCCTCCAGCAGCAAATAGGAGCAGGTGCCAAGTCCCACAGCCAAATATTAAGTAGAAAGTCTAAATTGGACATAAGACAGTGCTCAGGGAACCCCAAGGAGATTGTAGGAAAAAGGATTATAGAAGTCACAGGGGTCAAGGACACCATAAGAGCACAGCCCACAGAAACAACTAAGCAGGGCTCATGGGTGCTCACAGAGACTGAATTGACAGTCACAGAGCTAGGTCCTCTGTGTATATGTTAGGGTTGTGCAGCTTTTGAGTTTCTTTGTGGGACTACGAACAGTTGGAATAGGGGTGTCTCTGATTCTTTTGCCTGCATTTGGGACCCTTTTCCTCCTACTGGGTTGCCTCATCCAGCCTTAATATGAAAGTTTGTGCCTAGTCTTATCATATCCTGTTATGCTATGTTCATTTGATACCTCTGGGAGGCTGTTCTTTTCTGAAGGAAAATGGAGGAGTGGTGGATCTGGGGGAGAGGAGAGATATGAAGACACTGGTAAAAACTGAGTGAAGGAAAACTGCAGTCAGGATATATTGTATGGGAGAAGAATAAATAAATAGAAATTCTTTTAAATAATAAAACTGGATTGTCATACAGAGCTGAGGAGACATCTTTTGCTCTCAATACATAATGCTCAGGGCTCTAGAAGTGAACTCTGAAACCAGCACTCTATGCACATGGTAAGATTAAGACAGTGAAAATGAACAGGACCAAAAGTCACTCAGAATATGAAAAACCAGACCCTACAAGACCAGAACAAACCCTAATTATTTTACCTGAAGAACTGATAAAGGATGATGATCTGTTGTTCATTTACCCAGATTATCAAACAAGATGAACCGGGAAAATGAATGGACTATAAAGAGTATCTTGATAGTAATAAATACATGATTATCATTAAATATTGGAGGAGGCGACGGTAGCAGCTATGGATTAGAGATCTCAGAAATGTTTTTAAAAAAAGAGCAATGAGCATCTGTCTTAGATGGTTTGTGTCTGTACTTGCCCTCCAGGCAGAATCATTCCCAGATATGTGGCTATATTTCCCAGAGACTGAGGTCATCACACCCAAGTTTACTACCTGGGAAAGGGGGAAACAATGCCACAGTACTGAAAAGAAGATTTAAGAACCAAAGGGGATGATGATAGAATTTAAGTCTAGCATTTAATTTCTCTTCAACACCAACTGATGGCATGAAAATAAATGCTCAGAACCCAGAGAAGTAGTTCAGCAGCTGAGAGTGCTTGCTGCCCTTGTAGAGGAACTGAGTACAATTCCCAGTAACTCAATCTCCCTAACTCAAGCTGTAGGGGATCCAACGCCCTCTTCTGGTCTCTGTGTTATCCTCTGCACACGCTGCAGATGCACATACATACATAAAGACAAAAATAAAATCTTTTACAAAGTCATTTTGCTCATTAGCTGTTCTGTATCTTATTTGCGCTTATCTTTGAGATGGTTTCTTCATTAAACCATAAGCTTTCTGAGGGCAAGAGGCATAACTATCCCTCTTAGTTTCTTCACTAGCTCTCTGCCCCTCCCAGCATCTCCAATATCATGGCTAAGAACCAGGTATCAGCATCAAGCCTGTGGCACCTTTGAAATCGTGCCTTCAGGTGCCCTGCCAGGTGGGTTTGGTGTCTGGACCATTTAATATAATTTTATTTTTATATTAGTTACAATTTATTTACTTTGTGTCTCAGCTGCAGCCCCCTCCCTCATTCCCTTCCAATCCTACCCTCCCTCCCTCATCTCCTCCTTGCCCCTCTCTAAGTCCACTTATAGGGGAGGTCCTCCTCCCCTTCCATCTGACTTTAGCTTATCAGGTCTCACCTGGACTGGCTGCAGTGTCCTCCTCTGTGGCCTAGCTAGGCTGCTCCTCCCATGAGGGGGGTTGTCAAGGAGCTAGCCATAGAGTTCATGCCAGAGACAGTCCCTGTTCCCCTTACTAGGGAAGGCACTTGAAGACTGAGCTGCCATGGGCTATGGAGTTCTAGGGGAGCAGGGGTTCTAGGGTTATATCCATGCATGGTCCCTGGTTGGAGAATCAGTCTCAGACAAGCCCCTGGGCCCAGATATATTTGGTCCTTGTGGAGCTCCTGATCTCTCCAGGTCTTAATAACTCTCTCTTCTTTCATATGATTCCCTGAACTCTGCCCAAAGTTTGGTTATGAGTCTCTCCATCTGCTTTTATACACTTCTAGGTAGAGTCTTTCTGAGGCCCTCTATGGTAGGCTCCTATCCTGCTTCCCGTATCTACCTAAATTAAGTAAGGATCAGGTAGAAAGATTGAATAGTCTCAGCTGTTCTTAAGAACTGGGTCTTGCTTCTGGCGCGAAATGTCATGGACAAGATGGTGCCCCCCGTTTAGGTGTCTCCACCTGAACAAGTCCAACTGATACTCCACCCTGATCCTTGGCATGGTCTACTGTGCCAAGGGCTACCGTTCCCTGAAACCTAAGGCAGAGGAGGAAAGGAGAATAGCAGCGGAGAAAAAAAAAAAGACTAGATGAGCTGAAACGAACTGAGAGAGAACGGATAGCATCTTCAAGTGATGCACCAGTGAGCTTGCCTTTCTTTCATCACTGAGGCTGAATAAAGCTTTGCTCTATGGGGAAAAAAAGAAAAAAAAGAATTGGGTCTTTACAAGAGCCAGTACTGTGGCAGCACTCAGTGGTTTCTACTGTCTGGTCAATACTTAGCAAATCCTAGTTGAACACGTGACTAAAGGAATAAATGACTGATATTCTAATAAGTAGTACTTACTGAGTACTACTTAGGAAAAAACCAATGTGTGTATGGTATATAGGCACGTTTGTTTGTACATGCTTGTGCATGTGTGTGCGGCATGTATGTGCACATCTTTGTGTGCAGGTGCACGAAGGCCTGTGTCAGTTATCAAGCTTCTATTGCTTTCCACCTTGTTTGTTGAAACAGTCTCACTGACCCCTGAGCTCATTGATTTGTCTAGGCTAGGGGACCAGCCAGCTTCGGGTATCTCCACTTCCTCTGCACCAGGGTTTCAGGTGCAGGCCACTGTGCCTGGCTTTTCTTTTCTTTTTTCTTTTCTTTTCTTTTCTTTTCTTTTCTAAATGGCTGCTGGAGATTGAACTGACTGTGAGGCATCTTTCTCAGCCCTAAAAAAATTTTTTATATCCCTCAAACGGAAAAAAAGAGATAAAATCAAAACATGTCACATCAGCAGTAGAACGCTCTAGGCAGCACTGTGTCTCCATGTACAAATCTCTACCAACCCTTATTATTCTTAGGCTCCCGATATGGTCCTGGACACGAGGTTCTGTGCAAATGACCTGCAAGGCACACACCTGTGTTTCAGGAGGGAGAATAGGTTTAAGATGAAGAAGAAAATTAGCTCTATTCTTATTTTTTTTTATACCTTCATTTCAAAAACATCTAGACATCTGTCTAATCGGTAAGTGATCCTACCTCAACATTCCTTTCTCTATGGGGTGGAAAATGCCTTATCTGCAGGAAGAAAGCATCCTGAAAACCACAGGAATTTATTCGTGGACTGTTCAGTCTTAAACTTCTCCTCATTATAAAGCACCCTCTGAATTTGAATCTCTTCTTTTATTTGTTTCCCACACCTTTGTATTTTAAGCACCTGAAGGCAAAAACTAGTTTTCCATCTATTTAGCATAATTTATTTATTGCCTTGGGCATAGATTTGCCATGTAATGTAAATAACAATACTATTTTGCATGGCAATTGTGCCTCTGGCAACTCTTTCAGACATTAATTTTCACTCCCTCCTTAAGGAATAGGTGAACACTGATATTATTAAGGTTTGGGTTAATGAAATCACGCTTGAGGAAGAACATATTTGCAAGAAAGTTGAAATTTACTAGTTGTTATTTTGGTGCTATATTGGCATCTATTTGTGTTTCACTGGAGCAAAAAATAAGTGCCTTTGGAGTAGCACTTAGGGTCATAAAACTTCAATGGAGATCTTCTCTTAACTCTACAGGAGACTCAGTTCTGTTTATTTCACTCACTCATTTATTTATTTGCTTTATTACACATCTGTGTGGCAGGAGAGTAGAGAATGAGTTCAACTTGGCTTATGAAACAGTTGTAAGAGAAACAGAAAGCCTCACCCAGCAAGGCTGGTACCGCCGCTGCACTGGCCTCTGAAGGTGCCAGGGCACTGGGTGCAGATGCCATGGAGTTGCTAACAGTCTTTCAGCTCTGGTTCATCTGCACCCTGGGAGGTACTCTCTTTCTCTAAATATTTTCTCTCTACCACTATCCATATGTCTCCGTCCGATTTCTGTTCCAGGACACAGAGGTCTGAGCAGGTGCCCACCACTCCCTGGCATTTTCCCATAACATCTCTGTCTACATGACACACAAGCGCTGTCTGAACCAGATACATAGATGAAACCGCCTAGCCTGGTCGGCTCTTAGAGTGTAACCGCCCGTCCCTGCTCTCCAGGCTTGCTTTCAGCAACTGTGATTAGGTGCTGGAGCTGGAGCATTGCTGTAGTAACAGAGGAAATAGCTATAATGCTGATAGCAACAAGCAACTTGCAATGAGGTGCCTACACCAAGCCCTGTGTATGTGAATTCACTTCACTCTCACAATGGCATTACAAGTGCTACCATCATCCCTTAATTACAGATATGGAAAGCTGAGAAAATGAGTATAATTGCCAAAAGTCTCGTAAGGAGTCAACAGTGGGATTCATGTGCTGAGCCAAATGCTTTGCTTCTTCTATCTGAGAGAAATTATTTACCCAAGACCTTTCTTTCCCTTTGCAGCACATCAAGCTTTGACTGCCCGATGTTTTGTACAATTGAAAAATGATCATCCTGTGTTTGGATCCAATGGCGGTTAGTAAAAATCCTGGAACAGCCAAAAATCTTCATGGTAACATTATTTTCCTTAAAATAATCACTAACTAAAATTTAAAAAAAAATCAGTAATATCTGTGTGTTGCCACCAATGCCTATGAATGACATTGTTTCCACCAAGGGCTTGTGGCTTTGTATCATATAAACCCACACATGACACACAAGCCTACATACTCATGAAGGCTTCAATCAAATACACCATGGCTTTGTACACACATAAACCTGCAAATTTACACATGTATGAAGAGGCTCCTAGCAAAGGCACATGTAGCTTGTACAGAAACAGGGACACACACATGTGTGCAAATTACCTGTTGAACTTGCAAACTGAGAGTGGGGAATCAATAGAGCCAGCTTTTTTTTTTTTTTAACATCATTCTGAACAAAAAAAGAAGAGCAAGTGGGATGTGTGGGAATCTGGTCTCTTCCTTCTGAATATCTAGAAACACACACATACTCTAGAACCTATGCAGTCTTTAGTGAGAGATAGCTTCAAATGTTAGCATAAACTCCACTGACAACCGGGCACCACTGTAATCCCAGTGTAGGAGGCTGAAACAGGACAATATGTTCCTGGGCAACTGAGGCTACATATGATCTTGTCACCCTTAGGTGATTCAGGGGGAAAAGGTACCCATAGCCTGAAGACCTACTCTGAGACCGAAAAAATGGAAGGAGAGAACACTCTCCTGCAATTTGTCCTCTGACCTTCACACATCACCACCACCCAAACCGGGAATGTGTGTATTCATATGCACACACAATAAATAAATGTTTAAATAAGTTGTTTTAAAAGATGGAACTGATCAAACTGCAGAAACTATACAGCGTGGCATCGTAGCCTGATTCTTCACAGAAGAAAGAACACTGTTGCATCTTTTGACTTCGAAAGATCCAGTCTCCTATTTGTTTTTAAAGCTCAAATATTCAACTCCCAAGAAGGAAATCACATTTAAATTAACTCCTATACCTAAAATCAAATGCTGGTCCTGTTGTTTGGAGCCAGAGTAGCCTAGAATAAGCATGAACGCCACACAGATCAGAATTAACTTGTGAATTGTAACAATTTCAGATTTCCAGTTCTCTCAATCATGTGTCAGAAACCAGGAGATTTAATAGCATTTTGATTAAGGAAAATGGTTATGGAAGAAGCTCTAGTATCTGACCTTTGAAGTACTTGCTAAGTCTTCTATATGATGGTGAATTTTCAACATGCACACTCAGCACACAGAACAAATAAAAATATGGCAGTTCATAGACTTCCCGAAGGCTGAAGTAACATATATATATAGACATACATACATATAGACATACATATATATGCATAGATACACACACACACACACACATATAGTCTTTGCTAGCAATTCCTTTTGGTTTTTGGTTTTTGTTTTTCATTTTCTAGTGGTAATGCTGCAGGTGACTGCATTTTGTTTTGTCTCCTTGACCTACAGAACTACATCTATTCTTTTGTGACTCCTACCATCAAAGTTCCACCACTCTGTTAGGCATGTAAGTGGCATGCCCTCCAGAGTCCAGGGACAAAGAGAACTAAATTCTGAAACCACACACTTGATGTGGACATGAAGCACATTGCTTGCTCACCTGCTCCTATGTCAAGCACACAGGAAGACTGTGTATATCATGGACTGGTTCAGCTGTGTGGTACAAATGGGTTCTTTTAAACCTCTCTAAAGGAAAGAAAGAAAGAAAGAAAGAAAGAAAGAAAGAAAGAAAGAAAGAAAGAAAGAAAGAAAGAAAGAAAGAAAGAAAGAAAGAAAGTCATACTGATTTCCAGTCTCGTCTACACTTCTTTTCCTATGTTTTATGTGGAAGCATTTTAGAGCTCACTGCTTGCATATGAGGTATGTTTTCCATAGTCAGTCAATCCTGCCTTCCTTCCAACACAACAAGTGGCTATATCTCAAAAAGGAGCACATCAGCAACCAAGGATGCAGTCAAAGATATCCTTTGATGTTTATATATAGATTACTCCTAAGGTTGCAACACTGGACTTCCTGACCCTAAAACCATAGTGTATCTCCTACAGGAAGAGCAAATCGTGGTGGGGGTTATTGTTGCTGTGGTTGGGTTTATTTTTAATAAGATGCATGGTTTGTTGTTACTTTTGCCCTTGTCGTCAAGAACCACGACCCACAATTAAAGAAAAGAATATGAGCGTTTCATTTCTCTGTTTTAAGGTCACTCATCCCTTATAGCCTCAGATAAGGAAGTTCAGAAGATGACCTCTAAGCCGAGAGCTATGTAGTCATTTCTGAAAACTGCCAGGACCGATGGCCCTCTTTCCTCCTCTCCCAAATTTCCAAGTTTCAGCATGGAGTATAAACTCCAAATTTTTAACTTGCTTATTTTTCCCTTTTATTCCATATTAAATTAATATGAGAAGAAAACCCCAGGGACACACTTAAATTGTCATTCCAAGAGCATGATGCACACAGCTAGAAGGGTGGACGGCACTATCCTTCCTACCTGGAAGGGAGTGAAACTAGCCAACCACATCCTTTCACACCCTTACACCTACCTACCCACCCCTACCCATACCTACACACCCCTACACACCCCCACACACCCCTATAGACCCCTACCCATATCTGGAGAAGACACTGTGCTGGACAAGATCCCACACTTAGCTTCATCACTGATAGCAGATACTAGGAAATCTGTGCATGCCACCTCCCTCCCAGCATCTTGGTTTCTTCACCACCAAATGCATGTGGGTAGAAAACACATCTCCAATTTCTTCTTTCATGTGATATGCCCCACTCTTTCTGCTCTCCAACTTCTACTGATCTGTGGCCGAAAACCACGGGCTGGGTGGTGAACTCAACTGTCCTCTCTTGCTATAGTCAAGGCAGGTTATTTCTCATTTCTATCACCACACTGCAATTCTAATATACTCTGGAAAATAGGCTTATAAACCTATCCATCTAATCAGTTCCCTTTAATGGACCTGCACCCAAATAACGTGCAGTTCTTGGGGGAGACAGAGAAACAAAACAGTATTTCAAAGGCTTGTTCCCATGACTTCCCTCAGAGTCACTCCAACTGTCTCTTCCCCAGTGACAGTAATTGAATCAACTTGCAAAAATGTCCTTTAAAATGAAGCACTTCCTCTTCCCCTTTGCTTTTATCCACCACTCCCCCTTCTCAGCATCTCTGCTGAGAACTGTTAATGCCCCATGAGCCTGTCATTTTGTTCCACACCTACAGAAACAATAGCTTGTCAACAAAACCAGAGTTTGGCTTTGGCTTTGGATTTCTACCAAAGAGGGAATAAACAAAATCTAAATAAGCATTGGTTTTCACTAATTTGTTTTTCTAGTGTGCAGCATTGCTGGGAGAAAAACCTGCTGGTTTGCTAAAGTGGGTATGAAAGTTGGGAAACCTGTGATTGTGGGCACCAAAACAAACACCAGCATGGAAAAGACAAAATAAGGAAGCGAAAATAGACTGCATGGTGACAGCTCCTTTGAACTGTGGCCTCCTGTGAGAGCAAGCAGTGCTGATAAGCAGCCGTAGCAGCAAACAGGCCTCCACAGAGCAGGAGTCCCTGAGCAGGTGCTCCATCCCAAGTGCTTCTCAGAGGCTGATTTGTTACAGACTAGAGACTCCCAGGAAGTCAGGATAAGATCCTTTACTCAAGATTCAGACCCAGCACTAGGTCAGAACTTAGGCACTGCCCTGGATCTCTTCCCAGCCATATCGTTAGATCATCTCAACAAGCGACAATGTGGTTCCCATTGCCTCCTAGGACGTGGGGGCCATTTCCCACAGTCTCTTGGCAGCCACTACTAACTAGTTGCATATCAAAATGATTTAACTCTTGAAGCAACAAAGAATATTCAACAGAATTTAAAAGAGAAGTGACAAGGTGTGTGCTTGATATGGAACCAGTTTGTTGACAAAATGTTAGCCCAGGAGTTGTTAGTTCTACTAAAGATGAGCCAGAGAGCACGTCCATGTAGGACTGGGCAGAATGCACACAAGGACAGCAGCAGTGAGGAGCAGGCCATTGGAAGAACATACTAAGAGCCATGTAGTTTACAGTTGGAGACACCCTAAAGAAAATGAAATTGAAAGAACACCTAAGCACAGGTGGGAAGTTTTCCATTAGCACATGGTCTGGTGTGAGGATGTCAACTTCCTCACACGGAAAGACTTAAGGCATAACTGGCATGGGATCTATATTTCCCTAATCTGTTCTTTGACAATTTTAAACATGTACATACTCCAAACTCACATTCGTGTCTATTCAGTTTATTTTGTGACCAAATACGTTTTTTTAATTTAATTATTATTTAAGTGTATGATTTTTCTGGCTGCATGTATGTTTATCAATCATGTGCATGCCTGGTATCTAGGGAGACTAAAAGAGGGTATCGGAGTTATAGATATCAGAGGGATTAAAGTTATAAATAGTTATTAGTTGCCATGTAGGTACTAGAAGTAAATGGGGCTCCCCTGGAATAGCAGCCAGTTAAGTCTGAGCCATCTCCTCAGCCCCATGACCCATTAGGTTGAACCAGAACTGTCCACCTGACCATGAATTTGGAGCCATCCACTGAAGCCTGATGGGCTCATTGGGCTGTATGCCAGTGACGATAATAACTCTTCCTCTCCCAGAATCCATCAAGAGTTCATCAGTAACAGTCAGGGCCCATGAGCCACTCCTCCATCCATGACTGACTGTTAACATGCCTAGTCTTGTATGTGCCCCATGCAGGTAACCTCTGTTGCCTTCTTGATGACAATGATGAAGTCAAGTCTAGAGGATGGCATCTCAAAGACCCTCCTACCTTCTGGCTCTTCCATCCTTTCCGTGCCCTCTTCTGCATTGTTCCCTGAGCCTTTGGAGGCTATAAATGCCACAACACCCTTCCAAGGCCCAAGGAACATTGCTGACCCTTCAGCTGTCAGTTATGGGTTATTGCTTTTTCAATAACTAGAAACATCCAGACAACACTAGGACTGGCCAGGCCTCTCAGCCAGTCTCAGTTATTACTGCAAAGGAATTTAGAGAACAGTATCACTTTGCATATCATTTATCCTTGACTGTGTAGTAAGCTTCATATCACCCCCAAATCATAACATGGCTTTACTCATGCTATGGTTTCAAGAAATACCAGTTTCTAAAACCAAAACATCCCCTGGTGTTCCATGGGCTACAACTTGGAAATCCCCAGAATAATAAAAAAAAAGCCAAAGGACCCATGCACCAAGAGGACAGAGCAAGTCAAGAATACTGCTTAGCAAATGCAGCCTAGAGTTCCTTGTCCCTTTTGTTTCTTGCTCCATGTTACACACCTACATCCATCCTTGTAGGGCAGACATAGTACATGGCCATGTCTGGCTGAGTCCAAAGCCCACACACTTTCTACCATGTCACATTATGAGGTATAGATATTAACCTGGGTTAACGACCTGATTTAACTTCAAGAAACCAACACAATAATTTGGAGTTTGAGAAGATGCCCTCATGGTAAACATTAAAAAGGATCCTATACTATCCAGGGCACCTTATTATGGGATTCACGACTGATTGAGATAGTGTGTGCTCCAGTGACAACAAAGAAAACATCTTTTTCTGGATGGAAGGTTCTACTGAAAATAAGCACTTTCACTGTCATGAGAGATGGCTCTCAACATGATAGAGAATAACTTCCCATAACAAACACTTGGGGGATTAAAAACAAAAACAAAAACAATACTTCTGTCTTTTCTGGTTCCTGCCCTATTTCATCTTCGTTTTTTCAGAAAGCAGGCAAACAAAGTGATAAGCCATTTTCTCTTCCAGAAGAAAGAGAACAGAAAGATGAGTTCCTGGCCCAGATCTGTGGCTCTCCCATCCTCCAGCATTAGTCCCAACATTCTTACTCCGCATTCCTTAAAGTACGTACTGAATACTCACACTGGAAGCACGACACCCAAGTAAACACCAGACAGACCACTGGAAACCAAAACATAACACTAATACAAACATGCCAGGAGTCTTCTGTCCACAGAAGAGCTATGTTGGTTATGGTGGAGGTCTGGTCTAGAGGTACTTAGGTGAGAAATTGTTTTCAACAAACATTAGAACTGGGCCTGTAGCTCAGTTGGCAGAGCCTTTGCCTGACAAAGGCAAAGGCACACCAGCAAACTCGGGACACAAGCACTGTACTACCCACAGCTCCTTAGGATGAAAATGCTGGCTGGGGCAGAAAGCTCTCACAGCTTTCTGCAGCAACTGCAGCCTGTTGGCCAACAGCCCTCCTTGCACTTTCCCCCAAAGCCCTCTGTCTCCTCCTACTCTTCTTGTCATTGATGCTCCTCCTCTCTTCTCAAATACTTACTCTCCCCACTGGGTGCCCAATGCCCCTGCTCCATCTTTTCACCGAATCTCTGCTCCAATGCCCATTCTAGGCACAACTTTCACCACATAACTATCTAAGCACACTTGTCTCTCTCTGTCATGATGCAGTGGGATTCTCACTGTCTAAGTCTACACAAGTTCCCTGTCTCCTGTTACTTCACATAAGACGGTTTTATCCAGCACCGCTGGATGGAAAGCCTGTGTCTTGGGATTCTTCAGCAAACCCCCTACCTTGTCTAGAACAGTTCAGTCAGCTACCAAACACACTGCACAATTACCACTGGGCTAATTCGATAAGCCTACTGTTGTTAAAATCCTTCCCTAAAGGAGATGTAAATAACAGCCAGCCCCTCCTCCTATAGTCCCAACAACAAACCAAAGTACAATTCCACCGATGATCCCTCTGGGGAACTAGAGTGTACTGTGCTTGTTTGGAGAGCTTGGGAGGAGGGGCACCTGTAGGGCTGTGAGTGATTCTAAAGAGCCACCCTGAGAAGCTTTCCCTCAGTACAGATAAGAGCTCCCTAGGGTTTCCATAGATGGAACCTCATCTCTACTCCTCTCTCCCTAGCCTATATACTCCACCCCCTCCCTGAGGTCCCAGGGCCACATGCAACTAGAGCAGAAAGGAGGGGCTGAGTACCCTGAGGAGGGTCTGCTAACACACCTTGATCCCTCCCCGTGAGGGAAGGTGAGCAGGCCACAAGCCCAGCTGGAATGGTTCTTTGCAAGTGTACACAGTTGGTCTCACTTCCACCACTGTGCTGGGCCACATCCACTATTTGGAAATGATGTTCTGCTTTTCAAAGTCAACTATCCCGTGGTGTTCCTAAACATAAATTTTAAGTCTCTTTATTATCACCTTTGTACAGGTTTTTTCCCTACACCTCCACATTGCTTTTCTCTACTTAATTTCCTTCCTCGTCACTCCCACAGCTCTTTGTAGTAACACCACCAAAGCCACGCCCCTTTATTATGGCAATATGATGATGCTAGCCAGAGAGAGATATACCTGGTTCATTATAAACATGACATATTTACATACATATGTATACCATCGAATATGTACAGGTATAAAATATAGTGTATGTGTTTATTTCTAAAGCTTTTATGTGTATACACAAACACATATGGGCCATGTATAGATTCATTTCTTTAATTGCTAAATGTTTGCCAAGGAAGGAAAAGTCAGCAATGTACCCTCACCCTGCAGTCCATAGATGGGAACATCAGACCTAGAGAAATTACTTTTTAAGCCTACACTTGATAGAAACAGAATATAAGATTTGGAAAGCAGCTATCAAAGCTCATCATAAATTCCACAGGAAAACAGCAAGAGGATTTCCACTGGGCCACAAGGAAATTGTGGTGGGACAGAAAAGCTGAAAGAGAAAATTTCCCTACAGAGCCTCGAAGCAAATATACTCCGCACAATGCAAGTCATCCGCAGGCCCCGTGTTCGCTGTGGTCCAGGAGCTATCAGCGAGCAAATCTTCACTGGCAATGCTAGAAATTCAGAGCTCATGACACTAGCACGGGTCTATCGAATTTGAATCTCTGGCTATACATTTCCCCAAGGACCAGTATTTCCCCCAGAACCCCAAGGCTGGTCTCTGCATAACACAACCTTAGAACCACTAGCTATATACCATACCAAACAGGCAGTACAGCAATACACAATAGACCTGGCGATGCTTCTGAACTCAGACCCTTACCTGCAAGGAGGCCACAAAAGGAAAGCACCAAACACTGTCACTAGTCATTAGATTTAACCACAGAATTCATTCTCGATAGATAGATAGATAGATAGATAGATAGATAGATAGATAGATAGAAATTTTCCTTCCTTAATTTTTCTCCTCCTCTCATACTAGGATTCAATATCAAATGGAATGACTCAGCCCTGCAAGGCAAAGGCTCTGCCAACTGAGCTACAGGCCCAGTTCTAATGTTTGTTGAAAATCATTTCTCACCTAAGTACCTCCAGACCAGACCTCCACCATAACCAACATAGCTCTAGGGAAAATGGCTTGTCCACTGCTCAAAATACAAAGAAAAAGAGAAACACATATGCCTTTCTAGAAACAGCCTACTGCAAGTTTTCTGTATGTACCTAGAACTGAGGCTTTCTTTTGCTCTTACTCTTCCCCCTCTCTTTCACTTCTGTCCTCTTCCCTACAATGGCCCCTCAAAATGTAATCCCCGGGCCAGCAGGATGAGCAACACCTAGAAATCCTCAGGCTCTGCCTCAGACCTGCTGAGTTACAAGTTCCCAGGGTTCAGCCTAGCACCCTGTGGACCAACACAGCCTGCAGGGACTTCTAAAATTGAGCAGCTATTCTAGTTTCCTTCTGGTGTTGTGGAAAATATTATCAGCAAAAGCAACTTAGAAAAAAAGCTTATTTAGCTTATACTTCCAGGTCACAGTGGGTTCATCACTGAGTAAAGTCAAGGCAGGAACTCAAGCAGAAACCATGGAGGAATGCTCCTAAACTCAAGAATGGGTATATTCTGTGAGCTTCCTGTACAGCCCAGGAAGCAGAGCTGCCCAGAGTGAGCTACGCCCTCCTGCATAATTAAGACAATCAATCCAGTCCGGCATCAACATGCCCACAGACCAACTTGATAGAGGCAATTACTCAATGGAGACTTTCCAGGTGACTCTAGGCTCTGTCAAGTTGAGAGTTAAAGCGCACTAGCACAACAACCAAGTGTCAGAAAAGCAGATTCCATCAGCCCTTTTCAATCCTTACCATCCTCTGTTTGGAGAACAAGGGAGAGGGTAACCGGTTTCATAGAAGGAGATCCAGGCTCATCTTATCCCAGCAGTTCATCTACAGGCAGTGGGGCACCCCTAACTTTTAGAGCAGTCCATATCCTGAGAAGTAGATCAGATCCGCTCATCATCTCAGCAGTCCTGAAGAACCAGGCAGCCTCAGACAAGTACACATATAAACACAACACGCTAAGTCTCAAATAATTAAATAAACAAGCATGTATTATAGAGTTCATGGAAATGCGGCTACAATAGTTTGATTTAGCTTTATTTGAAATGAATGGGTTAATTTACGGATTTGAATCACTGCTCTCCAAGCACCAGCTTTCAAATTTGCTAGTCATTTGAAGAAAGTGGTAGCCTTTTCCTTTCCTTCATGCCAGGCTCCTGAGTTACCACTTGAAATCGTGAAATAAATATTTAATGCTATATGTCCATAGTTAAATTATTATTTCTACTTAAAAGTTTTTCTAAGAAAGTGAAGTTTAGTTTTGTCGACTTAGAAACACGGGAATTCCAGTGCTACCGAATTCAGTTTTAAGCCAAATTGCAGAAGGAAGTGAAGAGTGAAGAAAATCCATCTCTAAAATCACACTACCCACCAACGGCTACCTAATATAGCGAATGTATTACCTCTTATGCTTCATAAATCTTAATTAAAGCTGTTAGTTTTCCTATTATGTGATCGAGAAATGCCCCATTAAAGTTAAACCATTCCTACAAGTAATTACACACACATACACACATAGGCACACACACACACTTTAAAATTGCTCCACATATACTGGGAATGTTGTCTACTAATCAAAACTTGCAGAATTTCATTAATGCAAGATTATTTTTTTTTTATCTCCCAAAAGTCAGATGTGTCCCAGAGGACCCACGCACTCAGTGTTGGTTCCTTATAACATAATTTGGTGCTCACAAACACAACTAAAGTATTTAAACATTTACAGGGGTTGTCATAAATGCTTTTCTCATTCTTGATCGAATTCAACCTTACACTTAATACAGTTAACTGTAGTTATTTAATTTAAAAACTTGAGATTCCAACCTCAAAAATTTATAACAATATAAATGCAGTTAGTCGACTATAGGAACTGTATACTATGGGGACCCTATTCTTCAATCTGAAGCACAAATGCCAAAACCAGCGAGGGGGTATTTTTAAAAGTAGACATTATTTTAAATAACTTTTGGCACATCGAAGAAAGAAAAAAATTTCAAATCCAAACCAAAAGAGAGAGAGAGAGAGAGAGAGAGAGAGAGAAAATTCTTATTCAGGCAGTCATTTCACTCAGCCTTGAGCATACTAGCAAGAAAAAAGATGCTACTTGCTTCTATGTCTAGTCTGTCTTCAAATTCATGCAAGATAAGTTGCTAAGCTGGTTAGTTAGTGGGCTAACAATAACCAGGTGAAAAATATTGCTTGTAATTCTCCATGTTCTCAAAGGGCAAAGTTACTTTACTTGTTGAACTGTTACAGAACACCGTTGCTGTGGCACAGTAAGAGATGGGTAAGGTCAGATGCCAACAGCAGCATCACTGACCATAGAAGAAAAGCCTGCAGCACACACTGATGCCAGGAGCTTGCCCCTAGGACACACTGATGTGCACATTCACAAAACATGACACAGGGCAGGAAAAGACAGCTGCATCGGGCTGTGACAGACATGCGAGATCCGGAAAAATGCAATTATCTTTCAAGGCCGAGGTGACTTCATTAGCTGAAATCCCTGTTTTGTCCTTTCATGTACACTGCTATGTGACTGTATCTATACCTGGAAAATTATTGTTATCAGAATTTATAATGGGTAAAGTGTCCCCAAAGTGTGTAAGAGGAGATCTGTTTTTGCTGAAGTCTGATTATATCAGAATGTACACAGTTCAGAGACATAGACAACTTTCCCCCCAGGTGGTATCCAGGCCACAATATACATGCAGAGACATTACTATTCACCACATAAACCATTAAAATTTCATTTGACAGAAAATTAAACCCAAACATTTGAAACGAGAAAAAAGAATGCCTATATCGAATTAATTAATACTTTCACTTAACTACAAACACAAACCACCACAGTGAATTCTTATATAAGCTTTCCAATATAAATTTCTTATAGTTACAAATACATTAATTTACTGAAATGCCTCTTGCTTTGTGATTATACTTTATGAATATAAATTGCACTAGTCAAACACATTTGCATTTTTTCTTATTAATTAGAGCATATCAAATAATGCTTATTTAAAAGAAAAGTTTCCTAGTGGGGGAAAAAAGTTGGACATGGGGAGAAGAGTTCCAAGCTGGATAAAGAAAAGATCAGGCATGCTACTCACTTAACCTGTCAAGGAAAAGTACCATCTCTTCAAAGGGTAAAGTTAAGTAAATAAAAGACAGGGGCTCATTAGGAGATGTTCAATATAGGTTTAAAAATAGACACAGTAATAGCGCACAGATAAAGGGATAAGCAAGACCCAGAGCCTAATGACCACCACACTAAATGACAGCCCAGAGGTCAAAGGGTTATGGAAGTAGGGAAGACAGACTTACAAGTCTTTTCCTGAGTGCTGAGGATCTGAGAAGAGTAAAATATTTTCTGACAAAAGGATCGTTGTGCTTTAAAAGAGAGGACAGGGGGACAGCCCAGAAAACACAGCGAAGACCTCCTTGTCCTGAACAAAGGACCAGGGAGAGATGGACGGATGCGCTCCACGGAAAAGAATACACCCGCACTGCTCAGGGTTGACTACGTGGTCAGCTCTCAGCAGAGTCGAGGCAGGCCAGCGGCCGTCAAAATCATGATGGGTTTGTCTCTCATAAACAAATAGGATAACTAGATACAAGGGCGGTGATTTACTCTGAACCCGTAGTCTTCCCCTAGTACCCTGACAGTGAAGCATCCTGGATGACAATTCTACAAACCTCAACCTCAGGCTCAAGGGAGCTCTGAGTCAGCATATTTTTTTCCTAAGTCAGCATTTTTGGTGGATGTGGCAAAGCATGCCCAGAGGTTGTGTCCACATACAGACGCATGACCTAACATCCTGCAGTTCCAGGCCAGGATAGTGAAATGAGAGTCCGCAATCACACAGGCAGAAGCTGACTCTTTAAAGCAGCAGTTCTCAACCTGTAGGTCTCGACCCTGGGGGGGGGGGGGGGAATAACCCTTTCACAGCGCATATCAGAGCTCCTGCATATCAGATATTTACATTATGATCCGTAGTAGTAGCAAAATCACAGTTATGAAGTAGCAACTAAAATAATATTATGGTTGTGGGTCACCACGATACGAGGAACTGTGTTAAAGGGTTGCAGCATTAGAAAGGTTGAAAAGCACTGATTTAAAGCAAAGAAACAGACACTAAATGTGGGGGGAGGGTCCACTCGCTGCTCAGATCCCCAGTGTTTATAAGCACGTATGCCAAGTGAACAAACATACCCTGTGACTGGTGTCTCCAGCTTTAGGAACGGGATGCCTAAGTTTCTGCCTTTCCAGGGAACCATAAAAATTAGAGGGAAACAGCCAGTACTGAGCCTTGTGGCCTGCAGAATACGATCGTTTCATTGGCTTCACTAGAATAAAAACAAAGACTCTGGATAAAGAAGAACTTACTCTTCCCATTCAATAGCTTCAACTGCCTCTCTAGCAAAATAAAAATAATTTAATTCTTCAAAAGAATCCAATCAAAAACAAAACAAAACAACATCCTTGAATAAAACTTTGAAAATAAATTAGCATTAAGTGCAAGTTAAGCTGAAATGGCGTACACTCTGTGAAATAAGCAGCAATTTCTAAAACTAAACAAAAACATATACAGAGAGAATGCTAGTGTGTGTGTGTGTGTGTGTGTGTGTGTGTGTGTGTGTGTGTGTGTGTGTGTGTTTCTAAGTATAATGGCAGGTTAGAAGCTGCATTTGCATAGCCCAGTAAGGGAATAATTGAGAATAAGAACAAAAACCCTCTACTCCATGAAGAAAATAAGAGGAGGAGCTTCAGAAAATCTACAAAGGTAGAAAACAATCCCTCAAAGAAAGTGCAGCTGAGAAGACAACAAGCAAGGTAAGACATGAGTGAAGGGTGGGGTTCTGGCTGTGCGGCAGGAAGAAGGCAGGCAGGCATGGCCACTTCCAAAGGCAAGCAAGAGAGGGCAGTCCTACCCTCAGCACTGGCCCCCAGGCCTGGAAGAGACAGTGACTCCTCCAATAAATAAATAAGCAGTGAAGGGAAAGCCCATTTGGGCACACTGTATGACCTAGAGGACAGAGGCCTCCAACCATCTTGAGAGAAAACCTGCTGAGGAGCAGTCCTGTTAGGCCACAGAGGAGGACTTTGCAGCCAGCCCTGAAGATACCTGATAAAACAGGGTCAAATGAAAGGGGAGGAGGTCCTCCCCTATCAGTGGACTTGGAAAGGAGCAGGGAGGAGACCAGGGAGGGAGTGTGGGGTTGGGGAGGGAATGAGGGAGCAGGATACAGCTGGGACACAGAGTTAACAAAATGTAACTAAAAAGAAAAATAAAATTAAAAAAAAAAAAAAAAAAACCAAACTGAGCTCTCCCGGGAGTCTAAAAGCAAGGAGCATCTACCTTTCGGGGAGCCTCAAGTTGGCCTGCGAGGACACATCAGCGAGAGGAAAGGCCAAAAGAGACAGTTGTGGGGGACAGGAGGCTGGATGAAGGCCAGCAAGGGCAGGTGGAAAGCTACCTTTCATGTCAGGGGCAGAGTTCATCAATTCGGATTCACAGTGAAGTCTGATGGCCTTGAGACAGGCAGGTGGGTCAGTCCGTGGAGACAGCAGTCTGTCCTTCACAGCTGTAGACCCTGAGAATCCTAAGATCTGTGGCATTCTTGACACCCACAGCTGCATCCCTCCACCAGGGTTATTAACACTGCAAGGGTCTTGAAAACGCGGAGACAGGCCCTCCTGTGGTACAGAGCTCAGCTGCTGTGATTACTGCCCGCACTCCCAACACATCTGGGAAACACCCACCAGAACATCCGTCACTGCAGGGGCGTGGGATGAGGGGAGTCTAGGGGGGAAAGAGAACCCGCCTCACCCAAAGACAGCAAAGCTAAGTGGGGCCAGAAACAACCAGGGCAGACTTAGCAACAGCATGGAACTGAGGGAAAGAATCCTTAAGCTGGCACCGGATGCTTGCCCCCATCCAACTTTTGGGGAAGTGCTCTTCACCTTACCTTTTTACCCGGTGAAGCAAAAGAGGCATTTATAATCCCTTTTTGTTTCTTTGAATTCATATTTTTATTTATTCTTTGAAAATTCCACACATCTTTTAAAGTTTTATTTTATTTCTCGAGTGTGTGTGTGTGTATTTCTAAATATAAAAATACAACCTGCTCAGCCTATGTAATGCTACTTATATGTACATGCTTTCAGGGCTGGCCGTACGAAAATAAATTAGTGTGCTCTTCCATGGGGAGGACTCTTTTTCTGCTCTCAGTATTCCTTGGTTTCCTGTAGCTCTCTGACTAGGGTTAAAGCCTCATGAACTTCACAGTGCCATTCTACAGGGCCTTCTACAGTGCCCTGACTTTGGGTGTTATCTTCTTTCAGATCAAGTTTAGGAAGCCATGCTGGTGGGACTCCATAGATATAACTTCTCTGACATTTCTAAGAGATACAATCTCACAGAAAACGTCCTGTTCTCTGGCTCTTACAATATTCCACATTAATCCATGAGCCTGAGGTACAGGAGTTGTGCTGTAGATGTATCAGTTGGAGTTTTCCCATCTGGGCTGACAATACTGCCCCTAAGAGCCATAGACTAACAAAACCCACAACATCAGGCATGAGAATCCCTCTTTAAAGTTGTTGATCAGGCTCCCGAAACATTATAAACTGTTGCTTTTGCCCTTGATTGCCCAACCCACCCCTCAGAAGTGCAGGTAAAGACGCCATGCACTTCAGACACAGGGCGCAGAGGCCCCTGATCTGGAACTGACCTGAATGCCTCCCACCCGAGGACTCGCTTTCATAGCGCCATAAGGCATCACGTAAGCTTCCAAAGGAGGGAAGAAACCAGTTCTCCTATCCAGCTGTGATGCCTGTGAGCCACAGCAATGACCACCATGGCACAATAACCCAAAGGGTGCAGTAGTGACATCCACACCTTGGCAGTCACCAACAGCTCTCTAACTAGACTTAAGACCCGCTCAACAAAAGGGAAATACTTTTCTGGCACTGCAAACTTAGCCAACTACGTTGGCTAATAGAACTGAGAAGAAAACATACAGCTGCTATTAAACCAGTGCAATCCCCAACTACATTCTAAATATTTGTCCCAGCATTCACAGATAAGTACATCTTTCATCACGAAAACAACAGACAATTATATAACAAAAAGTCCACAACTGATCAAAATGCACAGTTGTGAAGAAGCACAGTTGTCTTATTGTTTTTTAATAGTCTGTGCTTTTTTCCTTTCTTTTTTTTCTAACTTCATACAGTTATCTAATTTTAAGACTTTTTTTATTAGGAAATATTTTTTTTTCTAAGCTCTTGTCCTTTCCTTCCAACCTCCGTAAACTTCATAGTCTATATTACTCATTTCCTTTCCTTTATTTAAGATTGCTTCAAGAGTAATTTTCTCCTTTCCACATCTCCTTCCTTTATCTCATTCACTTGCTATTTACACGCTTACTCTAATTAAATTTTAACCTTAAAGTACATTCTATAACAGTTCTATCTTTTTTTTTTTGGCATGGCCATTGGCAAGGTATCGGTAGACATCAATAAATTTAAGGTATTTCTGTAACTTGTATAGTTTTATTACAAAATTACAGTTTGTTTTCTACTCTCAGGTGGTATCGAAAACTAAGGTCTCAAGAGCAAGCTACTGCATAGAAAGATGCCCGGGGTGGTTTGAATAATCCCCACAAGCTCACGTGTTTGAATGTTTAGTTCCCAGCTGCTGCAACTGTTTGGGAAGAATTGGGAAGTGTAGCCTTTTTGCACGTGGTGTGTGACTAAGGATGAGCTTTGAAGGTTCAGAAGTTTATTGCATTTTCAGTTCGCTTTCTTTCTGCGGCTCATCACTGTTGTCTCAACAGTGAATAACAGTAAGCTGTTATTCCAGTGCTGTGCCTGCCTGTCTGCCATGCTCCCTGAAACGATGGTCATGGATTCTAACCCTCCAGAACCGTGAGTCCCGATTTAATACTCTCTCTATGAGTTGTGTTGGACATCGTGTTTTGTCATAGCAATAGAAAAGTAACTAAGACAATCCCCGAATAAAAGTCAAAGGGATACCTCCCCAAAAAGTGCAAAAAAAATGCACTTAGATTCCCCCAAAAGATGTGACCATAGGAGAACTTCTCAATGATTATTATAGTCAAGGTGCCAAAAATGCAAAGCAAAGAGATGATGTTAAAGGCTGGAAGGGAAACCTACAAAGGCAAACTTATTGGAATGATAGTAGAGTCTTCACCAGCCATCCCAAAGGTCAGGAAAGCATAGAACAACATATTACAAGTGCTGCTGGCCAGCATTTCTATAACCAGCAGTGCTGTTTTTAAAACTGAAAAAGACATGAAGATGTTTTGAGACAAATGCAAACTAAGGCAATTCATGATCATCACACCAGTATTGCAGACGAAATTTAAAGGGAAGAGGAGGAAACAGAGTCTCAACCAAAAGCTTACAGAAAAGAGAATAAATTTCATGAACAAAGGAGGGCTAGAAAGAAATCTATCATGCTCCACACACTAAACTTTCAAGCCCCTGAAATTGATGAGAGAGAAAGAGAAGAACAAGAACCCAATCGGCCAGAAAAACAAAAACATAAATTACAAGAATTAGTAAACATTTCTCCATAATAACCTTTAATATAAACTGCTTGGCCTCACAAATAAAGTGATGCAGACTCATGGCTGGAATTAAAAACTACACCCAACTGTTGTCATCTGTAAGAAATACACTTTGCTAGTACTGACACCCAGAGACTGAGGGTCAAAGAATATGAAATAATCTATCATAAATGGAAACCTGAACAAGCCTGAAATAACTGTCTTGATATCTTTAAAATATATTTCTAATCAAAATTAGTCAGAGGAGGTAAAGGAAAGACACTACATAGAATACAGAGACCAATTCATCAAAGAGATAAGAAATTGTAAATGAATATGTACCAAATCTGGGGCCTTCAATTTTATATAACAAACAACAAACACTAACATATCAATAGGTCCTGATATAATGTTAGTGGTTGATTTCAGTACCGGACTCTTATCTTTACCAGGGCATCTAAAAACTAAAGATAAACAAGGAAATCTTAGAGTTGGACTCTGCCAAAGATCAAATGCACTTAGCCAATCTATATAGATCATTTCATCCAACTGATATAAAACACAATCTTCTCGGCTTCCCGTGGGACCTTGTCTAAACTAGATCCCACAGTAGGCCACAAACAAGCCTTAACAACTACTATAGAACTCAGTGGATATCTTGTATCTCATCAGAACATAGTGGAATAAAACTATAAATCAGTAGCCAAAGAAACTACACAAATACATGCACAATGAAAGCACACTATTGAATATCCAGCGGGTCATTAAAGAAATTAGGAAGAAAATGTTTACAATCCTAGAGTTGGATGAAAATGAAAATCCATCATACCAGATCCCTTGGGATATAACTAAGGCAGTTATAAGAAGAAAGTGTATGGGTCTGAGCATTTACTGTAAACAATTAGAGATCTCAAATATATAACCTAGAGCTTCACTGCAACCCCAAAGCAGTGGACAGAAAGAAATAATAAAGACTGGAGCATAAATTAACAAAATAGAGACTAAAAGAACAAAAATACAGAATCCATCAAATAAAGAGTTGGTCTTTCGAACTAATAAACAATATTAACAATCCCCTAAATAAAATAAGAGAGAGAACCAATGACATTATAAATAGAAAGGATGATACCACACAGTCCAGTAAAATCAAGAAAATCATCAGGGACCGTTCTGAAAACTCATGCTAAGAAGAAAGGGGGGGAAATAGGGAACTAGTACAGCTTCTCAGTGTAGAAATCAGTATACTAATTTCTCAAGTATGTAGAAACAAAGCTACCATCTGATCCAGGAATACCACCCTTGGGCCCATGCCCAAAGGACTCAGACCACAGAGATGCTTATATATATGTATTTGTTGCTGCAGTATTCATAGAAGCTAAGAAATGGAACAGGACTAGTTGCCCATCAAGATGTGAGTGAGTTTAAAAAAAAAGTAGTACAAATACACAATGGAACTTTGTTGAGCCATGAAGAAAAATTAAATCACAGCATTTGCAGGAAAATGAATGGTACCGGAAATCATTATGTTAAGCAAGACTTGGAAAAATATTTCATATTTTCTCTTATATGTGAAATCTAAATTTTAAATTATGTGCGTATATTTATAGTATAAATGTATATATATATATGTTTGATGGATCGCAAAACTAGAAAAGGAATCATGAAAAAAGCAAAAGATCTTAAGTGGGGGAGAGAGACTAACACAACACTTGTGATAGGAAAGCAGAAAGAGGACCATTTGGGAGGGGAAAAAACCCAAGCATCAAGGTCCAATGAGTATAGAGAAAGGCACTGGAAGAGAGAGACAAGTTAGAACAAAGTATGCTAACATATTTGTATGAAAATGCCAGGTACAAACTCCATTGCTTGTATACTAACTTTAAAAATGGGTTGAAATAGATACTCATATATAGCTACAGGAAAACATATTTTAAATGTTTGTTCTCATATAAGAATTAAAACGGAATTAGCAGGAGTGAAGGGAGTAGTGGTGGAGTCTCTAAAGGATGCTATATAGAACACACTTTCCAGTTAGTTTTTTTAGTTTTCAATTTTTTTTTTTTTTGGTACATGTGGTGTGAGGAAAAGTGGGTATGTGTGTGGGTCCATGTATGTGAGGAATTGCACACGCATGTAAATGTGGAGGCCAGAGGCTGACATTGTGTGTATTTCTTGACCATTTCACACATTACATATTTAGGAAGGGTCTCCCACTTGAAGACAGATTTCACCACCTGTCCAGTCTACGTCGTCATCAGTTTGTTCCAGGGATCCCCTGTTTCCACCTCCTAAGGACTGGGATTACAGACCTGCCACCATGCCTGTCTATATATGTAGGTTCTGGGAATATGAACTCCAGTCCTCATGCTTGCATGGCAAGCACTTCAGCCACTGAGCCATCTACACAGCCCCCGTAGTCAATTTTGTAATGCTAAACTGGGTTGCGATGGAAATAGCATGATGTCAGAAACAGAAGGCTGGTTCTGAATTCCACCTCTGTCATGGGATCCTGAGCTGTATCTTCTTCATTTGTGAGATAAGGGTAATGATGTCCCTTGTCATGCTGTGGGTCTTCACAGTGGTTGGTGCCTCTTTGTAAGTATCATCTCTTGGTATTATTGTCATGAAATAATGAAATCAACTATCTAGTGAAGAGAAGAATCTTAAGAAAAGAGGAAACAAAAAAAATAATAAAAGAAAAGAGGAAACAAGAATAACTCACACTAAGACCAATGTGGGAGAGAAAGTATGGGTAGATAACAGAATCACAAAGACCAAAGGAAACAGCTCACGGAAACTTTGGAACTATCACAGGTACCTAGTGAGCTAGCCAACATGATCCTAGGTGAGTTCCTAACAGCCACTGTTAGTCATATGGAGCACTGTAAATACCCTACATGAGGTTCTTGCAATTGGTCTGTATCTGATGGACTCAGACATGTTCATCTGTACCTACTCTACATCCACATTAAACTGAGAAAACCATTAACCTCCTGCTAAGTTCATCACACCGTAAGTATGAGTTTAACACACTGAAACAAAGTGAGTCAGTTTGGAGAGTGGGGAGGTTCAGTGTGCACCAGGTGAGTCACAGTGACAGCCTGTTCCCTGTGACACAGAGTTATAGTGTGAACCTATTAGGAAAGAAAAGATGAAAGAAGTCTGCTATGTTACTTCCTTTTCTATTGCTGTGAAAAGTCAAAGCAACTTACAAGAGAAAACGTTTAATTGGGGCCTTGCTTACAGTTTCAAAGGGTGAGTCCATGACCAGCATGGTGAAAAGCATGGCAGTAGACAGGCAGACATGGTGCTGAGACAGCAGCTGAGAGCTTACATGTTGAGACAACAACCACAAAGCAGAGGGGGAGAGAGGGAAAGAGAGAGAGAATTGGAAATGCCATGTGCTTTTGAAAACTCAAAACCCACCCCAGGGACACACCTCCTCCAAGGCCACACCTCCTAATTCTCCCCACATAGTTCCATCAGCTGGAGACCAAGCATTCAAATATATAAGCCAATGGCAGGGCAATTTTCATTCAAACCACCACATCTGTTGTTATATATTTCACCTTTTTGTTTGTTTGTTTTTGTTTTTCAAGACAGGGTTTCTCTGTGTAGCCCTGGCTGTCCTGGATGAACTTTGTAGACCAGGCTGGCCTCAAACTCACAGAGATCGGCATGCCTCTGCCTCCCCAAGTGCTGAAATTACAGGTGTGCTCCATGGCACCCAGCTATATTCCACTTTTAAACAAGAGTAGATTGGCTCCCAGTGTAAAATACACAAAGATTTCTATTCTACAATCAGTTCTCCAATTGGAAATGGTTGGAAAATACTAGATCAGAGACTGTGCTACATATGAATTAGCAATTTAGAAAATGAAAATAAGAACAAAATATACTCAATAATACATACGATAAATATGTTGATTATCAAACAGAAATTGATTGTTTTTCTTGTATAGGAATTTTCCAGGTAAAATGAGGTCACGACACAATGTCAGCTCAGTTCATTCTGTTGGTTTGTTGATTGGTTGGTTGGTTGGTTGGTTGGTTGGTTGGTTGGTTGGTTGGTTGGTTTGTATCCCAAGCTGGTCTTGACCTCTTAGCCTTGTTACATAGTCAGGGATGGAATCGCACTTCCGAGGATCTTATCTTTGTCTCCTAATGCTGAGATTACAGGCATGCGCCACCACACCTGATCTGGGATTGAACCCAAAACCTCCTACACTTAGACAAGTACCAACTTAACTACAGACCCAGCACCTGCAGCTGAGGTCTTAGTTTGTGTCTATATGCTATTCTACAGAACTATTTATTGAGAAAAAAAACTGATGAGACTTAATACAAACTTGGACAAGGAAGATTCCATAGTGACAAAGTATTTATGTGCATGAGCAATGACCTTGGCTCAATTTCCAGAAATGATGAGGAAGGAGGGGCTAGCAAAAATAGAGCCTTCGAGACGGTTTATCAGGCAAAAGCAGTTGCTGCCCAGTCTAACCACTTGAATTCAATCTCCAGAATCCAAAATGGTGGAAGGGGAGAACCAGCATTATCGAGTTGTTTTCTGACATTGCAAACACAGAGAAATGAATGAATAATGTAAATATGTAAAATTTTGATTCAAAAATAGCAGAGAAAATTATGAATGTGGTCTAGCTTCCAAACTTAAAAAAAAAAAAAAAGGACTCAGAATAATTCACTTGGAAACATATCCTTAAATGTACTAAGCATCATTTAGATGTCCAAAACCAAGAAGCAGCAGTTAACCTGTGGCCATGATTAAGTCTCTCCTTTCCAGGGAAACCAGGTCTGCAAGGCTTAGAAGCTGGCGGCTTAATTCCACTCTGGGAAAGCCTGCTGGCGTTTCCATTATAAACCACATTTCAGGAGTTTACAAGGTGAATGTTTTTAAAATATACTAGGTTCATAATGAGCTCACACATTCTCCAAATGTTCTTTTTTTGCACTCTTTTTAAAGTATGGCCACGTTTGTGAACAAATCATAAACAAAATTTCAGGTGATTACTTTTGGCAGAGCTCCAAGACACCGTGGCTAAAAATTGTTTGAATAAGGTAAAAAGACTAATTATTTTTCTTAATTTGGAAAGTGGCATGGAAAGCCTAGCTTGGACACTCCACAATACTTCCGTTTTAAAGCATTCTTCCGCAGTAGTTTCAGAGTGGTCCAGGCTCCCAGCTCTGTAACTAGAAACACTCAACCCAACTTCAAAAAACTCCATCTCTAACTCTGGAGATCCATGCAATAATTACTGCAGAGTTAGACTTCTCTAAAGTTATTAGTGGTCAAAATTGCATGTACCATGAAAGCCAGGAAGAATCTGAAAATGGAGCTAAGAGCCAGGTGGCAGAACACCTACACTTAGGTGCCACCACAAACCCCAAACTCAAACCAATCCTAAAGTTTTACAAGCCTATTCCTGTGCCAACTCCCAGCTTAAAATAGTCCAGGGGAAGGCTCCACAGGGAGCTGAGCTGATGAGTAGGTTAGAGTTTAAAACCATTCCTTTCAAAGATGAAAAAAAAAAAAATTCAGCGGTTCTGCCAAAAATAAAGACTACTCTTTGCAGCAGTCCCTGACTCCTCGGAAGGCTTGTAAAGGTTGAAGGCAGTGGGGATGCCAAAGCTAGGGAGCCTCTTCCCACAAGGAATGGATTGTTGAGTGTGATTCATCAGCCTCTCACAGGGCAGCCTTGGATGGGGAGACACCACTGAGTTCCAGAACCATGATCCTGCACTGCACTAGATGAGCAGCTTGACATGAGGTTGCTTTGATGCAAAATTCTCTCTCCACACACATGTGGGCAGAACCCAGCATCTGAGAAGGAGATATTCTCATGGTGCCTGAGGCAGCAAGCTTTCTCGTGCAGACGCCTACCCTTACCCAGAATCTTGAGAAACAGCCACACCTCCGAAAAGGAAAAGACTCACTCATGCCTGGTCACATGAACTTTCTAATAAAACACGCAAAGGACACAAGTGATGCTGTTTAAAACCATATAGGTTCCAACAGCTACTTGATAAATTTCCAGGTGTAAGTCAAAGGTCTAAACTATCCTGCACCATTGCTGTATTTATTGACAAGGGCAAGCTTTCCATCTATCTCTAACTTTGTCCATAATTGATCATTAGCCTCAAAAGAAAAAATAAAATCTTGACCTTCCTACATATATAATATCAAGTCACTCAGAGCTATTAATAATGGATAAATAGCTATTCATCAAGCAAGAATTGATAGGCTAATAGATGACAATGTCCTAAATATTGGTCTTCATCAATGAAAATAGAACTTCAGACTCAGAAAATGAGAAATTGACATGTAATCTGATTTGAATTATGGTTTGAGTAAAACATTTGGCATCTGATATTTGGTCGTTGCATATGGTAGAATATACGTAATGCGTAACCATTGGCCAATTTTCCAAAGATAAAACTTACAAAGACAGCTTTCCCATTCATCAGCTCTCAAATGACTAGGGGCTACAGATGGGCTTAATATCTCATTCCCAGCAATGGGACTGAGACAATACAGTGTGAGAATAGGAGGAGGTGGCCCCTTTTCATGAAGGAATACTCGTATGTCCTTCTTATGCCTAGACAGAGATCTGGCTCATTATCTACCTCTGCCAGATTGGCATTGGGCTCAGATGGTCCTCTGTGGCAGAAGGTCTAACTGCATCTCTGTTTCTATCCTCCTCAAGGCCAGTAAAGCCCTTGACTTGCAAGCATGAGAACTTGAGAACTTGTTCATGAAACAAACAAACAACTGGGTGCATGTAATCTCAGAGCTGGGAAGTAGAGATAGGTGGCTCTTTGATATTCACAGCCAACTATGCCTGCCACACAAGCTTTGGGCCATGAAGATCCTGTCTCAAAAAGACAAAGGTGAAAGCTGCTAACAGATGTCTCCTCTAGTCACACACACACACACACACACACACACACAAAGAGAGAGAGAGAGAGAGAGAAAAGTTTCCCACAGAAGTGTTTACGCAGTGTCTGTGTTCCCACACTGGCTTAACAATTTAGTCTTCATAGGTGTTTGCACATAGGTACACGCTACAAACACCACATATACTAACTTTCAATATGACTCAAAATTAAAGTCTGTAAAGCCAGGGATTAAAAACCACGAAAATAAGGATTAAACAATTTATGTATTTGTTTATTTCAGTACTTGTAGAAATGTCATTTTTATTAACTATGTCAGACTCAGACTAATAGAAACTATAGGGCTACAAAGGGCTTGTAGACATCCTAAGCTCTTTGGCACTTAAGATCCCCTAGGGACAGACTTTAAAGTGTCTAAGAAAATTTGTATAACTGCCTTCTCCAGGCGACCTTCCAATATAGAACAGAGAATGATGACGAAGAAGAGGGGAGGTTGGAAGGATAAAAATGTTAAAGAGAACTTGCATATGAGCATGAAAGAGCTATGCCTGCAACTCAGTTTAAAAATTATCTCAGCTTTGAGTGAGTTAAATATAGGAAACTAAGAAAAGTGGTTTTTTTTTTCTTCTCTCTACTTTCTATTATTCTAACAACACACACACTACCAATGTATGGCGATACATGGCTTTAATTTCAGCACTTGGGAGGCAGAGGCAGGCAAGTCTCTATGAAGTCCCAGCTAGGGCTACCTAGTAAAACTATCCCAAACAAACAAAACCACCAATTTCAAGCCGAGCATAGTGATTCCATGTATAATCTCAGCGCTTGAAATGCTGAATCAGAAGGGTCATTATGAGTTTAAGGCCAGCTGGAGCTTACAAATAGTGATCTCCTGGCCAACCCAGCCTACAGATTGAGTACCCCGTCTCCATAAATAAACAAATGATGGTTTGGCGCCTGTCTCTAATTTCCCACAGTAAAATCCTTAGGCATGAATAGAGAGGCTACACAATTGCCTGAGGCCATTGTGAGTGATTGCCTAGAAGAACAATCTGGCAGGGACCCCCCACCCCAACGTTTTCCTGTGAGCAGGGTGGAGACTCCCAGGCAGAAGGACAGAGTTGGGAACTAGGCTTCTGTATGAGCAGACAGCTAAAAACATGGGACCCAAGGACATGTCGGGGGCACTGGCCTCTCCAAAGTTGCAAAGGGGGTAGGGACCTGCCTTCTCAGGCTACCAGAGACCAGCTCTTGGAAAGAGTGTCCTGCCAAGGACCTACTTGGTCTCAGAGACACAGGAGGGACTTGCTGGACACCTTTCTTGAGCTGCCCTCTAGAGGAAGATGCTACAGTCACAGTCTTCCAGCACAAAGCAGAAAACTGAAGGCTTTGGGCCCGGAGTCTGGAAAAGTAGCATTCTGAGGGGACAGTCTTCTCCATTTTCTCACACAGCCCACCTTAGTATAAGAATGACTCTCCTCTCTCTTGCTCTTTCTGTCTCTAGCTCTCTCTGTGTCTCTCTCTGTCTTTCTCTTTCTTACCCCTCCCTCTCTCTCCTCCCCCTTCCTCCCCCACCCCCCCCCACCCACACAACAGCTCCTCTGAGGGAACGCTGATCACCTAAGATCTCCGCAGTGTTATGAGACTGCAGCCCCACCCCTTGGGAAGCTGAGGCAGGAGGATTGCATCTCTTCCGGTATCTATTTCATCTTGCAATAGTCGGGTTTCAGGGCTTTGCTTACAAACAGCACTGAGGAGTGCATAAAAATGCCCAGCCTCCCCATGGTAAGGATGGAAAGTCACAGAACTCTGGTGAAACTTCCAACAGGTAATGATAATGTGACTGGAAGTTTCTCAGATGCCAGGGGCCAGTCAAGGAACGAGAGTGGGATGGCATACAAGGCTCTCCATGGGACTTAGCACCAGTGGGCCTGGACAGATCTTTGGTGAAGTCTCACCTCAAAAAGTCACAGCAGCCATTGTGTCTTTCAGCTTTACTGGACCTGAAAATTAACCACAGCAGCAGAAAATGGCAGCATTACGTATTTTTGAGTGGGGAATGTGTTGGCCCTCATTCTTTCTTCCGTAGGCACAACTCTAGGAGACAAAAGGTAAAGTAACGGCATATTCTCCAGGCCATAGGAAATTTCCTCAGCGTCCCAGGTGCCCACCAGAACTTAGCAGCACTGGACGAGGTGACAGCTCATGAAAGACAGAATATCCTCTGAGAAGAGAAGAGGTGGTAAGGAAGAAAGGGATGTGCGAGAGCCATGGGAGATGGCTCGGGAAGTGAGGTTGTTGCCTCCATGCCTGGTGATCTGAGCTCTATCCCTCACACCCACACAGTGGAAAGAAAGGACTGATTCCCATAAGTCGTCTTGTGGCCTTCACACTGGCATACACACATACAATGACTTTTTAGAATTTGTTCACATTTATCTAGGTCTCATAAATCTTTGAAATCATCAGTGTATTGACTGGTATCCTGCAGATCCATTTATTTTTTACCTATAAATGAACGTGTATACTAAAACTTCCCCTTTTTTTCAGTAAAGGCCCCGGATATCATGTGATATGTAACTGAGGCAAATTATTTTTTCACGTAAGTGACATAGTCTATTCAATTGTATGAGAAAAGTGAGGTTTCTTTATTCCTTGGACTCTTGTGTAAAATACAAGAGTGAAAGAAACAATTCTGCCAAGAAACCAGAATGACCTGAAAATGTGAACCTTCTCCAAGCAGGTGACACTTGACTGGTAGGACCAGTTTAGAGAGGGAAACAGAACCATTATTTAACCTAGCCACTAAGCAGATGCCTTCTGGTTAATATTTAACTTAGTCCCAGTGGTACTCATGAGCCTGATCAGAAATTAAACAATATACATTGTTTCAAACAGTAAACACGTTGATAAACTACTGCAGTTCAGCTTTTATCTCGTGATATCCATGTATCAAATGTATAAGTATGTGGGCCAAGGTGCTACAACCAAGGAGCTCACAAAAATATAGAAGCTTAAACATGAGAGGAATGTGTTTGTTTCTTGTGTGGCAGCTTAGAATTATGCAGGCAGTGCCCGGCAGTGAGGCGGTTCTGCTCTGCAAGGTCATGTGGGGTTCCAGGTCCCTTCTAGCCTATTGCCGTGCCATTTCCTGGATGTTGTATACAGTCAGAGCTGACTCTCTGCCAACAGTCTGCATTCACACCATAGGAAGAGTACTGAGTAAAGAGAAAAAGGATGCTAATGGTGTGTCTACATCTAAGTCCAGTAGAGGCCAGAAACATAGCCTGTGATGGCCATTTGCCTAGTGAAGATTCACGTTATAAAAGGCGAAGAGAACAACCCCCAGGAGTCAGTGCGGAGTCTGCCTTCTCATCTCAAGAAGCCTTCCCGGCAACCCTGCTGTACAACGTCCTTTGTACTTGAGGAAATCAGTAATTCTCCCCGAGTGCTGGAACAGGAAGCAGCACAGATAGACTTCAGACCCAGGCCCTACCGCCTCATTCCGCTACTCTGGGTAAAGCGGACCTACTAGTTCATCTGAGTTCCTCCAGGATACAAGCAAACAAGAAAGACTAAAACTCGTGCTCTGTGCAGGGCTAGAGTGATGGCTCAGCAGTCAAGAGCACTGACAGCTTTTCCAGAGGATCAAGACTCAATTCCCAGCACCCACAGAGCGGCTAATAACAATCACAGTTCAAGGGGATCCAGTGTCCTCTTCTGTTCTCTGTGAGCACTAAGCAGCATTTCTGTAGGCAAAAACACCCATATCCATAAATAAGTTAAAATGAAAAACAAAAACTCATGCCAGGTATAATTTTTATAATACTGCCCCTTAAGAAAATAAGAGCATAAATATAAAACTCAAACAAGGGGGGGGGATCTCATAAGCTTTTTTTTTTTTTTTTTTTTTTTTTTTTTTTTTTTTTTTTTGAGAGGAGAGGGAACTTACAGAGAGGCTGCTAAAATAACACTATGAAACGTTCTAGGGGTTGGAGGGAGCTCATCAGTACTCATGAGGACCTGAGTTCAGGTCCCCAGCACCCACATGCAGCAGCTGGCACTTGTAACCCCGGTGCTGGGAAGGCAGAGACAGGCAGATCCCTGAGGCTTGCCAGCCAACCCATCTATTGGCAAACGCCAGGTCCAGAGCCTGAGCCTTGGGTCAACATAGCTACACTAGAGTAAGACCATTTCAAAAAACTAAAAAGAAAGCTATGGTGAGGAAGCAGTTGCAGACACCTGATGCCAACCTCTGGCCTCCACACTAGCGTGAACAGACATGCACGCACATTACACAGACGAATGTGTGTGTTCATACACACACACATACATGAACATATGAGCATAGACATATACACAAAAGACACCTAGACATTACTCTCCTACCACTATAAATAGATCTATTTTGATGTACCCAAATTTTATTGATAAATAGAAAAGGCTCATATGGGATGAACGGCTTTCTGCTACAGAAAATATACCTTAAACTGCCAAAGCCATGAGACTGGCTTGGTGGTACTGGACTGATACACACACACACACAGACACACACACACACACACACACACTCACACAATCATACATACATACATGTACACGTACACACTCATACATGCAGGCACACACGTACACACGCACACCTTTATGAAATAGCACCAGAGCACCCTGCTAATCTTAAATCCCTACACACCTGAGTGAGTCTCTGTCCTGACATAAATGCTGTTAGAATAGAAATTTACAGCCGCACACATTCATTAAATTTGTGTAAGCGCTTCCAAGAACGGAGGGGCTCCACTCGGGGCAGGTTCCCCTTTTCCTCTCCCTCCATTCAAGAGATATGTTTTATAATCTCTAGCCGGCTCGCCGGCAAATCTCCATTCTTCTCAACCTGACAGACTGTTTGTCAGTTAAACTCCCCTGTCATGTATCCCTACCAACTCATGCACGGGGACCTTCGCTTTTACAGCTACCACTTGCACCCTGCGCAACCTTTGTCATTGATCACTGATCCGATCCAGTGCCCACATGTTCTCCAAGTGCCTACACAAGTAATGAGGTACTTGTGGTGTAAAATTAAACTGTCAACTGTCAGCGATTGATAACCACAGCGAGAGCTGACCTAGAACACCTGCACCAGTGGCCGAGACAGGTGAGGCGTGTTTGATCGCTGAGGCCTGTGAGTCAGCGTGACCCGCTGTTGTCCCTCCGTGGATTCCGCCTGCGTTTCAGCCCCTCCGTTTCCCCGTAGCCCTCAGCGAGGATCCCCACAATACAGAAAGCCGTCCCGGAGCCCATCTCAGCAGCTGGGCCATGATGTTTCTAAACGTCAGCCTAGAGATTTTCAAAGATGGCATCTGGAGTCAGCCTGGCGTTTTTCCTGACACTTTCCCCCAGGCCCCCTCTTGAAGCTGGCCTTGGTGGCGGGTTTCACACACGCCACCCTCCCTCTGTTGGTATTTCCGGGTGTGTGCCAGTGGCTGACAGAAGGGCCTTCCCTTCAGGGCAGGCACACTGCAGTCATTAAGGGTCTGGTGGAAGAATGAAACGGTCCTGATGGAGCTGCCTTATGACTCTGAGCATTTGCTTGAAGGCATTTAAGTTGAACTGGCTCCCATTCTGTTAATGTGCCATAAATGCAAGCTTCTCTTACTCTGGTGTGATTGAATAACCAGCACAAAGGAAAAAGCGGGTTCTGCTGTAACTATAATTGTTTTTAGTCAGGGTTGTTACACCGCATTTAAAGTTCTTATTTCAAGACTTTCGCTATTTAAGCAAGTCATTTTTTTAATCCTTAAGAAAAAAACATACACGCACACACCGAAAGACCTGAAATACCCTTTGCGATATCCCGAGAAGCACAATGGGCCTCCCATCTCATTCTGCCACCAAAGAGTTGCACTATATTAAGTCCATGTGATGAGAAGATAAAAATCTATTAACTTTCCGCTGACCTTATCGACACAGGAATCTCTCTAGACATTACAAAGGCCATATCTCTTCTGACTTTTACATCCAGAACCTTGTGCTCCGTGGTCCCAAGCCAAATGTAAAATCTTCATGATGAGTGAGACTGTGACACCAATTCCGATTCCACCCTCGCCTGTTTGCTGTCGATGGGGGCTCCTCTGGGGCAATGAGGCTGGCCTTTACTTTGCATTTAACTTGAGGGGATTTTTTTTTCTTCCTTGCCATATGCTGCTGTGGACTCTGAGTCAAAACTGTTTCACGAAGACCATATGTTATGAGAAACGCATGATGGAAAGTGAGCGGGAAGAAGTCGCCCCATATCACTGGGTGATATATTACAAACATAATTAAATCTGAGTAATACACAGTGTTATTTCAGTTAATCATTTTTCTTTTTCAATTGAAGCAAGAAAAACACAGACTGATTTCCAAATTACATACCAAAGTCCAGATAAGCAAAAAGCAGAGCGATGGATGGGAAAGGACTAGAACATGAGCTGTACAAGATTGTTTAAGCCTCTGTAAAGGATCTCGATGGAGCAGAGATCCATTAGGAAGAAGCTGACAAATGACAGTCTTTGTGGATAAGAGGCTCAAGGCACTGTTTCCCTTTGAGCCCACAGAAAATCCACACCACCCACAACTTATAAGATGCAAGTTGTCTTAGTAAGGGTTTTTACCGCTGTGAGGAACACCGTGACCAAATCAATGTGGGCAGGAAAGGGTTTGTTTCAGGTTACAGCTTTTAGATCACGCTCCATCACTGCGGGAAGCCAGGGTAGGAACTGAAGGGAAGAACCCACCTCAAAGAAGGAACTGAAGCAGGAGCAATGGAGGAGTGCTCCTTACTGGCTTGCTCCCCATGGTTCACTCACCTAGCTTTCTTATACCACCCTAGACCACAAGCCTGGGGGCTGCATCACTCCCAGTGAATTGGGCCTTCCCACATTAATCACTGATTGACATCAGTGCCCTACAGACTTGTCTACAGGCCGATCTCATATAGGCATTTCCTGAGATAAGAGTCTCTTTTCCCAGATACGTCTAGCTTTATGTCAACTTGACGAAAGCCAACCGACACAGAAGTTGAGATAACTCGTGGATTGGTTATTTGGAACTCAAGTAGGTATTCCCACAAAGAGCTCATGATAGCTGCAAGGTTCTCAGTTTAGCCCAAGAAGGCCTATTGACTCCATTTTTTCTGAAGTGCTATCTCCAATGCTCCCTTTATATTGTGTGCTAGAGGAAGGAGAGACATTATATTCCAAATTCAACTCAATTTAATATTAACCAATTTAACTTATTTAGACTCTGTTATATTCTTGCAGAATGTGCTTGGTACTTCCAGAATGTCCATAAGGGAGGCAATTTCTTCACATCCCTAATATCCCCTGTCAGAAAAAAAAAAAAAAAATCACACTATTCTAGAATCTTAGGCCACCAAATTTCTACCCGTGTGGTTTTCTACCTAAACTACAGTTGTGGATGAACTGGAAGATGCTACTCCCAGCCAATACGTTCATATTCGACATCCTAGACCTAACCATAATTCAACCAGTCTTCAGTAACTATATGTGAACTTACGTTTGAGTGCATAAAAGAATTTACCCTATTAAGAACGCCAAACATACTTTCCCCTCGATGGTTCTGGGAATGGTGAAATTTGATGGAGGTAGAAGAGAGCAAGACTGTGACAATCAGAACGGGGGTGACAGTAGAAAATATCCATTTTACAGTATCCATTTTACAGTATCCATTTTACAGCTGGTAACTGAGCAGTAGCAATTATTCTACGCTCACACAAATAATCCATTGCCGAGCACTAGACGAAGCTGCTGTATGGCAGAGACCTCTCCCTGACACAAGGTTGCTTTCTGAGCTTCTCAGGTAAAGTGCTCTACAGACAGTTCCGGCCTGTGCTGAAGTGTCCACAGGCTCTGTGAGGGCAGGGGCATTATCAGTCTTGTTACCAGCCTGTAGAACGGTACTCGCCCAGGAAGAGTAAACAACACATTTTGATCGAAGCTACTGATCTAGAATGATCTATTTGCTGAGTGAATGACTGACAGTATAGAGCCAAAGATGATATCCTGGACTTGGGTTCTGTGTTCCAGGATAAGAGGTCCCCAGACTTGCCTGATGTGAAGAATTACTCCCATCCCTGGAGACTCTGGGCTAGTGACAGGAAGCAGGGGGCAAGGGTCTATTTCTGTTGAAATTGCTGGGTTTATGACAGATGCTCTGGTGATTTTAAGACCAGGAATCCCTTCCTAAAGCATGCTTTTCTGTTTCTTGAGACATGCATGTGCAATAGTAGAAGACATCTTCAGATTCCTCAACAAAGTCTTGATCCAAACCAGCATCTCATTAAAAAACAAACAAACAAACAAAAACAAAAAACCTGCAAACTATATTAAGCTGCTCTTCTATTCTGCAGGACCCTACAGAGATAGCCATGTCCAGGAAACTTCCCATCACGCACTTCTTCCCCAACCCCTGCTCTTCCTGGGAGTGCATCAGTGTCTGCTGAATGAATAAATGATGGAGCAGATGCCAGTGTGGGCAAAACAAACAAGCCAGGCAGTTATGAGGAGCGGAAGTGTTTCATAAGTCTCAGTTTGGGGCTGCACGTAATAGCATGGGAACAATGACAAACAAAATTTATTAATATATCCTGTTTCCATCGCTTTCTTTCAACTTAAAGACCTAGCTTGTAACAACTAATAATCTCTGGTCCTCAGGCTCCAGGTTTACCTCTTAGAAAGCACTTATTTTCCTTAGTTATAATGGGACAGAAAAAAAGACCTTGGCAATAAAAGATTTCATTAGCCACACAAATCTTCCCCCTTTCTTTTTTTCTCATTCTTATCTTTATTCCTCTAATCTGATAATTTATGCCCAGAAATCAGCAAAGAACATCAATTTTGCTTGAGAGAAAAGTAAAGAAGGTAAAAATGATAAGGTTTGTGAGTCTCCCATAGTCTCCAACAGAGTTTTCAGACCACTGCAGTTTTGACATTTTGAACCAGATAGTTTCTTGTTTGCAGACAGCAGTGTAAGCAGTATGGAATATGGAAGCCAGCAGTGAACTTCCAAAGTCTCCAGGTAGTACCAAATGACTCTTGAGCATCAACACATCAGAACGTCATCCAGCTGAGACCACTAATCTAGAATAATTTTTAATGCATTGCATTTGGGGGCCTGGAGTTAGAGCTTAGGTAGCAGAAGGCTTGCTTAGCATGTGTGAAGAGCTGGCCCCACTGCTAGTATCACATAAAGCATGGCGTTCCACACCTGTTATCGCAGCCCTTGGGAGGTGAAGGCAGGGAGATCAGGGGTTCAAGGTCATCCTCAGCTACACAGTGAGTCCAAAACTCTCCGGCCCCACAAGAACCCTGTCTGTCTATCTGTCTTTTTTATAAAGCAACTCACATTTAACAGATAGGTTGGTCAATATTTGGTACTTATGTAGAAGAATTATTAGTCTATAAACATCAAACAAAAATGGACATATAATTTAAAAAAAAATCAGACGCCTCATGACTACCTTTTGAGGTGTGACATCTGATGGGTACTAGATCAAGGCTAAAATTTTGCAAAATAATAAATAATAATGATGATGATCAGGTGGAGCAGGGGCACAAAGATTCAGTAAAGCACCTCAGTTTTGCAAAAGACACCAAACAGGTACCACACTTTGCCAGCACTGTTGCCCTATGGGTTGTTTTGTTGTTGGATTTTTGTTTTGTTTTTTAACTTGAGGGTACATTAAGCATAGTTTTAATCTTTATGTTCCTGGCTCTTATAATCTACAGATCATCAAAATGCTGTTTTCTAAGTGTATCTCAGAAGCTTTGATGTCCATGAAGCCCGGAGGCCCTTTTTTTTATGTGCTTATTTTCTTTTGAACCAGGAAATTGTGCTTTGCCAAGAGCAAATGGAACTCAAGCCTCAAAAGATCTGAGTTCCGTTTGCAACTTAGAACCCTCAAATATTCCACAAGTTCCCCAACTTAGCAAAATACAGTCTCACCGTGCCTCACACCACATCTCTACAGGCTCCATGTGTAACCATGGCGGGCAAGATCCCATACACCTAAGGATCTTTCTCCAGAGAAAAGGGAGCAGACTAAAGGCTAGTGTTCTGATAGGCCCCTATTTTCAGTTACACTCATCATCTTTAAAATGCCATACAAGGTATGAGAACTTAACAGGAAGAAGAGAGAAAAATCAGCTAAGCAACATGTTCTCTGACTTTCCCCAAGTTCAAATCCAACAAACAAGATATTACATCAAAGTTAAATTGTTTACACATTACATGACCTGTCCATGTTTTTTTTTTCTTACTGCTGAGTTCCACAGTACGAAAATATTATTTCAGAAGCAAGGCTGTAAACCTTATTCATAACAGGATTTCAAACACATCCTGAGAATGAAGCATCTCCTCAGATAGTGTGCCCTCAGTTACACCAAGGCATGCTGGTTTTATTTGTCAGTGTTTGCCGAGGAGGTCACAATATCAGGAAGCAGGAGATGGCTCATCAAAGCGTCTCTGGGCGATCTCACTGCTCATCGGTTAGACAGTACCTTGTTTTGGACATTGGGGCGGAAATGCATCTGCCCCTACCCATTGTTAGAAACTTCCTTCTGTCTTTAAGGTTTTTGGAAGGAGCACTCAGGATTCAACTTCTTTTTTCCAATAGGTAATTGCCACTAATTAATGCCTCTGCTCTGTACAACAATGTGGGCCTGTGACCCAAGTAATCTGGGCTTGGATCCCTAGCCTTAGGAGCAAGGACATTCTAATCTCCTGACACTGCCCCTGGGGGCCCAGGTCACAAGGCTGCCCTGCTGGGTCTCTAAGCAAGCCTCACTATGCTTCAAAGTTAGTGAGTTCAGTGGGGCAGTGAGACCTCAGGGAGGATGTGGCACCTGGCCAGTGAGTGTCTTCAGGGGGAGGGGTCTTTCCTCTAAGGAGCGCTTCCTGAAGAAGCCAGGGCCTCTGATCTATTCATTCTACAGGCTCTTACCAGGTACCTGCTTCTGCCAGGCTGTCTCCTAGGCACTAGGAATAAAGTGAATAAAACTGAGTTCCTGTTGACAAGGAACTAGATCTAAACTAAAGCTCAGCCCCTTGTTAAAATATCTTTTTACGTCTAACTGGACAACATGTTCTTATTTTCACTGTGTGTGTGTGTGTGTGTGTGTGTGTGTGTGTGTGTGTGTGTTTGTGTGTGTGTGTGATTTTCTCATCAATAATAATGAGCTCCTATATCCAATATTTCATCTCATTCTTCCATAATAGTGTTCATTTACTTTTTCTTCCCTCCCAGTGTGCTCTCTCTCTCTCTCTCTCTCTCTCTCCCTCCCTTCCTCCCTTCCTCCCTCCTTCCTTCCTTTTCTCTTTAAATACACATAACTAAGCCATGGGAGTTTATGATGAGCACAAGACTTAGGATGAGTCCAGGATAAAAATATCTCCCCTCTATTCTTAACAAAAGTCCAGATTGTTGAGGACAATGGTTCTAAATTATTTCCTTGTTTAATTTTTCTCTACTCATAAATCTTTCTCTAAAATCCAGGCTAAGAACTAACTTTCTGCATAAACAAAATATGGATTAATTTCAAATCAATAAAAATGACATTTTAAAAAAGCAGCCCAACACCCAAATTTAGGAATTGGTAAAGTACATTTCAAAGAAGATAAATAAAAGGCCTGATACAGAAGAGCCCTCCCATGATAAATACTGAATGCCTTTGAATAACTGTTGGCCATTTTTTTTTTCAAATGGTCACAGCAGCCTGAGTTCCACTGATCAGGAAGATAAGCCTACTTATCAGTCAGTAAAGCATGTGTTTGATAATCAAGCAGACCCAAGTGATGTCAATAAGCACTAAGCTTTGCATACTTAAAAAAAAAAAAATCTAGACTGCTGTGTGCAGCCACCAAAGAGAAGCACATTACATAGGAAGAGTAGAGCAAAGCTTCCAAGCTCATGTCTTCTCCCACCAAGCTAAGGGAGTTACACCACCCCTCTGCACCTCAACTCTCTTATTTGTGAATGAGGGGATGGGTTACCACAGATGACAGGCTCTTAAGTCTCCAGTGCTATTTAAAAGCTTCTGGCCCAGAGGTGTGGGGGCAGTCCTGGGTTCAATCCACAAGCATGGCAAACAGAAAAATAGAAAAACTGGTCACAGTAAGCAGCTCTATTCTCCTTCCATGTTTATACAACACACAGGCGCAAAAACCACACACCTCTCTGCTCTTAAGCGGAGAGCAGTCTGGAGATACAGTGGGGATGGCTGAACACCTGTTTACCTTTAGCTGGCTACGGACTGTTAACGGGAGAACCCATTCTTCCTCCTCATGTTATCTCCAGGGGAGTCTGAAACAGGGCCCTATATGTACCAGGTCTTCAGAAAACATGAGTTGAGTGAATGATTATGTAAATTCAAGTCTTTAGTTTGACAGTCTGAGTTTAAAGTTATTGCTATTACTTATATTTTAGTGGTAAAACATTTTTCTTTCTTAATTTTGGAGTAGGGAAGAGTCAGAGATAGGCTCTCGCTCTGTAGTACAGGCTGGCCCCGAACTCAGCCTGACTTCAAGCACCACCTGCCTCTGTGTCTGCTTTCTTAATTTGACGTGAAACTTATCATGAACTCAGTAAGGCTTGCTCAGCTTTTTCTATGTGTTAAAAATAAGTAAACAGCTATGAAAGCACGCACACACGCATACCTGCCAAGTATCCGTGGAGGTAGACTACTGTTTTAATGATGCAGTAGTTTCTGAAAATCTCACTGGCTTTGCAGAACTTCACTTGGTAATCAGAAGGTATTCCACTGGTCTCTTGAGTGGACTGCTGGATTTGGTTTTGGTTTGGTTTTTGTTATTCCGTTGTAAGCCAAACAACAAATCTTCTAAAGTTGGTTACAGCCAACTCTTTTAAGAGTGCTGAGTTAATATTCGCTCTTTCAAGTAAATACAGGCATTGCTTGGATCAGATAGCATCAACTTTAATTTTATTTTTCTCACATAAATGTTAATCAAGAACTAAACAGATAATTTCCTTCTGTCACACACAGTTCCACTATGGTGGAACAAAGTGTTATCTTAGGTTTCACGGAGCAATTGTTCGGTAATTCCTGTCAGTGGCCCCTTTCCAAGTTTTGTCAAATGGTTGAGTTTGCCAGCCCTTGAAGCAGGAGAGAGAAGTGGAGGGGAGGAGAGTCTCTGTCAGGCAAGAGGGAAACACAAAAGCACACTGAGAAGAACCCGCTTTTTGCTGCGTTCTCTCTCTCTCTCTCTCTCTCTCTCTCTCTCTCTCTCTCTCTCTGTCTCTCTGACTTTCTGTCTCTCTGTCTCTGTTTCTCTCTCCAGCCTGTATTACTTACCTCTTGCCAAAATAAAAATAAAATGAATACCTTTAGAGGAGTTAGGTCAGCTAATCTTTCAGACAGAATGCTCAAAGGAAGAAAGGAACTGCTCTGTACTACCAACAAACTGCTTTGACAGATGAAGTAGGTTTTTGATTTTTTTTTTCATTCAGGGATACAGAATCCTGTGTTCATTTGGGACATCAAGGCTGTTTCTGCATGACACAACCAAATCTACTTTCATGTGTGTACATGTGCATCCATTTTTGTGTCTGTGTTTGTTTCTGTGGTACTAATTGGTGAAAATTGAATCCAGAACTTTATACATGCTCAAGTGTTTCACAACTAAGCAAATCACCAACCACAAGCTTACTACTACTTAAAAATGATTATAAGGTCCAGGTATGGTAATGTACACCTTTAGTCCCAGCAAGGGAGGCAGAGGCAAGAAGATCTCTATGAGTTTGGGACCAGCCTGGTTTACAGAGCTAGTTCCAGGATAGGCAGGGCTAAAGAAACCTTGTCTTGAAAAACAAAACAAAAAGATGATAAAACAACTTAAGGTTAGCAATAAATCTGGTCTTTGACTGGTGAGAAAGTCTAGATGCCAGTAACACCATAGAAAGTTGTATTGAATTTGTTTTCATTTTATTTCCAAATATTAATACATTAGTCAAGCCTATCAAAATGTCTGAGGATGTGGCATTTAACTTTCAGGAATAGTGTTCCTCTTTCATAAGAAAGTCTAGACTTTACAGATTTACTTACTTTTATTTTATAAGTCTGTTTTGCCTGTGTGTGTGCATGGGTCCACATGTGTGTCTGGAAATCCTGTCCCCTGGAACTGGAGTTACAGAAGGCTATGAGCTGCTATGTATGTCGGTGGTAGGAGCCAAACCTAGGTCCTCTGCAAGACCTATGATGTTCTCCAACCCCAAGTCTAGACTTTAAACTAAAAGACAAGACAGGCTACCAAGTTCTTCTTGGCACCTGATTTGCTTGCACGGAGCCCTGGGTGTTCAGTTCCCAGTACTAACAACATCCTCCCCAAAAGACAAGTCAAAAAAGATAGAAAAGGCGAGAAGATGGGTAGTTTTTATTTTTCTGAATGGATGCATTGTAATAGCCTAATGAACATTAAACATTTGCGTCATTAGTGACTGTGTTTGTGTTTGTGTGGGTGTTCATGTGCACACACAGGCCAACTCTGTCTTCTTGACTCAAATTCAAACAACTGCTTGGTGCATCCTCTTAGGAATGTGGATGCCAGTTCTGTGGGTCTGATATTCACCTAGGAGGCTCCATTCCTGACAGGTTCTCAAATGATGCCGGCATTGTTAACTTGCAAAAGAATACTTTGCTAAGGAAGTAGATAGTGTAGTGCCCGTCAGATTAAAAGCTTCCCCACTACTATGGAACCCACGTGGACACTGAACTGCCATGGGCTACATCTGTGCAGGGGTTCTAGGTTATCTCCATGCATAGTCCTTGGTTGGAGTATGAGTCTCAGGAAAGACCCCTGTGCTCAAATTTTTTGGTTCTGTTGCTCTCCTTGTGGACCTCCTGTCCTCTCCAGCTCTTACTATTATTTCCCACTTCTTTCATAAGATTCCCTGAATTCTGCCCAAAGTTTGGCCATAAGTCTCAACATCTGCTTTGATAGTCTGCAGGGCAGAGCCTGCTTCTGACATGAACTGATTGGCCTGTTCTTTGATCACCTCCCCCTGATTGGGGAGCAGCCTTACCAGGCCACAGAGGAAGACAATGCAGCCACTCCTGATGAGACCTAACAGACTAGGATCAGAAGGAAGAAAAAGAAACTCTCCCCTACCAGTGGACTTGGGGAGGGAAGTGTGTGGAGAAGGGGGAGGAAGGGAAAGATTGGGAGGGGAAGAGGGAAGGAACTAGAGGGGGGGATACAAAGTAAATAAAATATAATTAAAAATAAAAAAAGCTTCCCCACTGCCAAATTCTCTGACTACATCAAAAGAAGTGATAAAAACTTGGCCCTACATTTGTTAAAGAGCTATTGTATTTTTTAAGCGTGTGTGTGTGTGTGTGTGTGTGTGTGTGTGTGTGTGTGTGTGTATGCATGTATACTCTCTCTCCAGCCTGCATTACCTACCTCTTGCCAAAATAAAAATAAAATAAATATATATATATAATAAATAGATGCCAGTAGAGAGTGCTAGATGCCCTGGGGCTGGAGTTCCAAGCAGTTGCCATCCACCTGTGGGTGCTAGGGACCTAGGTGAGTCCTCTAGAAGAGCAGTAAGTTCTCTTAACTGCTGAGCCATCTCCCCAACACCCTGGTCCCACATTTTAAAGTCGACAATCGGTCCTTAAGAGATGGCTCGCCAGTTAAGAACATGGCTGCTCTTACAGAAGACTAGGGTTTGGCAGCACCACATGGCTGCTCCCAGCACCCACGTAGCTGCTTACAGCTGTCTGTAACTCCAGTTCTGGGGGGGATCTAATTCCTTCTTCTGCACCTCTGTGGGCACCGTGGGCACATCCTTACAGACATACGTGCAGGCAAATGTCCATACACATCAAGTGAAAATAATCTTTTTAACAAAAGATAATTAAGGAAGAGCTGAATTAGCTTACAAAGCCCAGTCTATGATAGATCTGGCTCTTTTCTCTTTTTAAGGTGACTTTTGTCTTCAATAACAACATTTGTCCCTGCTTTATACTGGGAAAAATCTAGAGATGAGCTACATTCATACTGATAAGAATTCTGCTTGAAAAAAAAAAAAAGGATAATTCAGGAGCAGAAGTTGAGCTGAAAGAAATTACTTATTATACAAGTTATAATGAGATCCTAGTCTCCCTACCATCTCTCTCTCTTTCTCACACACACACACATCTTCATCTCTGTATCTCCCTATTTTGTCTCTCTTTCCAGATGCCCCACCATGTCCCCACCATGTCTCTGCCAAATGTCCCCACCATGATAATTTGCCTCACCATAGCCAGAAACAATGGAGCCATGTGACTGCGTCTGAACATTCTGAAACCACAAGTAGAGAGTAATCCTTCCTCCTTGCAAAAATCCACGAAGAAGAGTAAGAATGGTGGTGTGGCCTGATGTCTGCCTCCTGCTCACATCTGGACTATGAAGAGGGCTTCAGGTCCTGGCTGAGGAGGGCTGATGAGCCTTCACACTTAAAGCGATTTTCTCCCTCTTCTTTCCAAGGCAGATGGGTTTTATTCTCTTCAGTCTGTTCATCAACCCTCAGTTCGATTGCTCCAAGCTTCTTCCAAGCCTACAGGGCTCCCAGGCGGACCCTGTGCTTTCCTTATTCGCTTCGTAAAGCCCTTTTGTTTTCCCATTCAGTGTCATCAAGAGGATAGTACGACTTCCTCTCATTGAGCCTTACCATTAGCCTATAACGTGTTGTCAAGCACCTTTCAGAAATGAAGATGTTTCATCATAAAGATGACAGATGACTTATCTATGAAGACCCCAAAAATAGATGCCGTGTTTCCTCTGAACCATGCACAAAACACACGTGCACCCAGACCTCTTAGTCATTGCTTCTGATCCTCCATATCTCAACCTGAACATCATTCATTACTTAGGGATAGCAGTGGAAACTTCAGGCGAGTACACTCAGCATTTAGAGAGACCTTGGGAAGAGGTGAGGAAGAAAAGATATGGACCAAAAAAAAAAATGAGGAGAGCCTCTCAACTCGAGGCACCACCTTATGGTACAATGTCATGAGTGTTCCCCATCATCTAGCAACAAAAGGACAGACCATTGAAGATCTTAGGCTCCAACCTGGACGAAGTCCTTGGAAAAGCAAGTACAACCATGAGGGTGGTGGACCCAGAAGAGCAGGAAAGCCAGATCATATTTCATGACTGCCCATTTATTTTTTTTATATCATTTGTCAACAAGTCACTGTTTCACTTTATCAAAAATAGAAAAAGTAAAACACAACGACAGCACTGAGCTGTTAACAGCTAATAAAACTCAGCATGGCTTACAAGCACTGATACGTATTGGGGCTAAAATTATCTCAATAACTCTGGCTTAGTCATAGAATTTGCATCTTGCTTCCCCACTCTATGTGAGGCATATGGTACACATCAATTAAATACTGTTCGGTGATAGTGATGATGGAAAAGAAATGAGATCTGCCAGAAGATACTGAAATCTAACACAAACCAGAGATACCCGAAGCCCCTTCCTCTCAGATTAAAGAGAGTCTCTTCTTCCACTTAGTAGGAGCGTTGTTTTCAAGCTGATCATCTCTCGCCTAAACCTTCACCATGCAAGAGAACAGCAGATGAGGAGACTCAGCTCATAAGGGCACCTGTAGCCAAGCCTGACGACCTGAGTTCAACACCCAGGCCCGCCCGCATGATGGAATGAGAAAACTGAATCCTGCAGGTTATCCTCTGTCCACATTCACACTGTGCCATATATGTAAGTGTTCGCGCGCGCGCGCGCGCACACACACACACACACACACACACACAAACACACACACAATAAACCAAAATGGGAAGACAGAGAGATTCATCCAACCTCTACTAAAGAAAACCACCTCTAAAAAATTATCAAACCATACCAGAACCAACACCAGCGTGTCCCTGCCCGCCATGGTGGCATTTTCACAGTTAATTCTGCTGCCATTTGTACCTGAAATTTATCATGGTTTGGAAAAAGTAAATTGAGAGGCTAGCACAGCCCTCGTTCCTAGAGCACTGGCGACTGCACATCCCCAGCCGGCTTGGATATTTAGTGCCCCTGTGCTGAGAAGGCTGAGGAGAGAGCCAGGGGAGGGATTACCGCTCGCGGCTGCCCATAAATCAGGAGGCACTCCACAGAGCCCTGCATCTCACAAAGAAGGCCAGGCTAGCAAGGCATCAGTGCTGTACAAAAGGACAGGGCATCCTGCCCACCTTTGCCCAGCCTGCTCCATCCATTTTGATGTTCGTAAAGCCCTGAAAAGGCCAGAGGCTTGCTCTGCTCCTCCCCCTTCACTGTCCCTTCCCTTATGTCACCTGGGAAAAGGACTGAGCCCCAAACAGTCAGTGATTTTTACCAAGAACAAGTCACCCTGGACCCTGAATACCAAAGTCACTTCTCAAGCATCATTTGAGCAGCCCTTTCTTTTTTCCGGGACAGTCTCCTGTAGCCCAGGTTGGCCTTAGAGCATGTAGGTGAGTATGACTTTGAATTTACGATGACCTTAAACTCCTGATCCTCCCTCCTCCCTGCTGTGGCGTTGGGATTACAGGTGTGTGCTCCCACACTCTGTTCTGTTCAGTGCTGGACCACACCCAGGAGCTTCTACACGGCAGGCAAGCACTCTACACGCCTACATGCTCAGCCTCTATTTCCCTTCAGAAGCTCTCCTACACCTATTGGGGCCACTAATCCTTAAGACACAGGGGACCCAAGGGCTAAAGTGAAAAACAGTTCCCCTGGTGTCCCCCAGGGGAACCAGCCCTTCATGTTCTAAGACAGTCATCACCCAGATTCCTGAAAACAATAGCGGCTTCTTGTTTAGAATGGAACCGCACCTGCTGGAATACGTGTCAACAAACAATCGCTTTGTTTTTCACATTCGCCATCCGAGCTGAAGCAATGGGACTTCCTGAAGCGAATACTGGAAGGCTTATTCTTAGAAGGGGACAGAATTCTCATTTTAACACAAGGCTCAGAGGGCCCCACTGATGGTCATCTTCCTTCCTTCTTTTGTACTCCCTGGTGTTCATCTTATTTGGTTTTCAACAGGTTTATTTCCATTGCGGCCCTGGGCTTCCAACGCCCAAAAAACGCCCAGCCCAAGCGAGATGCCGTATATGGCCAGCACGCTGGCTTCTGCTTCCCCTCCCTGAGAACCAAGGCCTCGCTTTCATTGTTATTTCTCCATTTCAAAGGGTCCTCGGAAGGTTCTTTGCTCCTCTGTTGGCAGCCTGGGGATGAAGAGTTAGGAAACTCCATTTGCCAAACGTTCACTTGGCTAAAACTTTCCACTCTTTCTTTTTCCTCGTCTAATCATGCTGCCCGCTCCTACTTTCCTGAAGCTGTTTGATGCTCATCTGTTGAACACATTGGGACACTTCTAAAAGGAGTTATTTTGGTGGCAAAGGTGCTCAGTTGTGATTAAAAAGTGTTTTAAGTGATTCAGCCAAGGTTGTCTCCATGGACTCCGGAAGTAACCACAGCCAAAAAACCCCAGTGAGGGCAGAATATGAGAGGCAGATAACACCTATTATTACTTTTATCTGGGTGCAGCCGGGCTGCAGATTAATGGAGCAAGCAAAGGTTCAGTTCTCTGACATCGCCATTTCTAAGCAAGCTAGTGCTGGCGATAAGCCTTCAATAAGGACTTGGGATCTAATTATTCTTAAGAAGTGTCTTTGTTTCCTGTTCTGTAAGATAGATGGGGATAGAAGCTAAATACTGTGATTTTGTGCCAGTTTGAAAATAAAAAAGCAACATAAAAAAATACAAATAGAGAAGAAAAATGTGGGGCTTTGAAGTTGACCTTGAAGAACTGTGTGACCTTGGGAAGCCACGTCCCCTTTTCTGCGCCTTGAATTCCTAACCAACAGATAATGCTAGGGGCAAGGTGTTCTCCAAACTCCCTTTGGATCAGAAAGTCTATGGCAACTACTCTAGATAGTGACCCACACTTGTAAAGGAACTGAAACAGAAGATGGCACCAGCTTGAAACAGTTCACCTGACATTTCCTATGTGTCCAACACCGCTGTGTCTCACTCCCAGAGCTAAGGTGTCCCTATACACCCACCAATCCCCTCGAGCTTCTCCATCTCCCCGGCACTGGGGTTACAGGCATGGACCTCCACCCTGGTTTATGCAGCCCTGGAGATGGAAGCCAGGGTTTTGTGTGACGAACGCTCACTATTGGACTGGCTGAACTACACCCCAGTCAGACCTCGTCTCGTCAAAAGCTTTCAATAGTGGTAGACAGCCAGTAAGTGCTGTGAGCAGCCTAGCTGAGGCAGGGCACTTGGGTTTCTCTGCTCACCAGTGTTCCTGGAAATAAAGAAGCTCAAGTGGGATCTGTTTCATGCAAACTCCTCAACCTGCCCATCACTCGGCTCACTCCATCAGAGCATCGTTGATACAGGCTCTGCAGGGATACAGCCACCTTCAGCTCAGGCTGAGGGAAGTCACAATCCAAAGAGAGAAGGTAGAAGCCTTCTTAAAAACCAGTAAGCGGCCCATAAAAAGGCTTGAGGAGTGAGGGCCCTTGCTGCCAAGCTTGAAGATCTGAGTCCAATCCCCAGGACCCACAAGGTAGAAGAAGAGAACCAACCACTGCCCATGTATGCAAGCACCGGCCTGAGCACTCACTCACACAGTCATAAAACTTAACAACGTTTTTTAAATGAGAGATATGGCAAGCTTAAAAGTTGACAGTTTGCTGAGCTGGGGTGTGTAGACAAGTGGCGGGGTACGTGGCTCACGTGGCAAGGTCTTTCTTGTGTCAGAGTGCCGGCGCTGCAAAAACTGATAACAAAGCAAGGATGACAATTTGCGTTTCAAGAGCTCTCGACCCTTTTTATCCATGTCGGATGCTCTGGGCTGCTGCAGCGGCACTAGCAGAAGTGAGTCAGACTCACCTCACTTTCAGTCTCAGAACTCAGCATCCCTAACGTCCTGTGTAGTTTGGGCCTCACACCACAGAGAGAGTACATCAGACCGAGTACTAGCAGAAGCTGTATACTAAGTACTAAGCACTTAGTATTGTGTACTAGTACTAAGTACATGCCATAACTCCAGCCTCTGCCTTTCTGCAAAGATTAGGTCACTTACTATTGTGACTTTTTTTTTTTTTTTTTTTTTTTTTTGGCCAGAATAAAAAAGTCGAGACAGTGGAGTTCATAAATCTTCTTAGACAGCTCCATCACTTGTCTTTTATGGAGCTCCTATTGTGTGCCTGGCACTACCCTGGCACCAGAGTTTTAAAGATAAGATCAAACACTAGTAAAACCAACCCATATCCTTGAGAACTCTCAGACCGTATCACACTGTGCTTATGAGAACAGCATGTGGGCTCACACTGCCCCGGACATGATCCCTGGAAGGAAGAACAGTGGGTAATTCACAGAGAAGAACTTCCCCTCTTGACTATCTCCTCCCGTTCGTCTCTGCTTCCAGACAGAGATTCTCCTGAGCCAAAGATGAGATGAAAAGACTGAAAAAAAATAAAAATTCAGGGATCTGGGAATGTAGTTCAGCGATAAAGCACTTGCCCAGCATGTACAAGGTCCCAGGTTCCATACCCAAGTATGCAGGAGGAGAGGGAGGACATGATGGAAAGAGAGGGGGAAATGGGAGAGAGGAAGAAGAGAAAGAGGGTGGGGAGAGATAAAAGAGAGAGGGACAGGGAAGGAAAGGGGAGGCATAATTCAAAAACTCCTGACAGATTAAACCCCAAGCTTCTACATATATGTGGCACATAAAATGAGGAAGGAAATGGCATCGGGCATGAGTCAAGTCGCAATGCAGGCTACAGGTGAAGCTCTTTCTCATACTCCTGAATGGAAAGTGACAGTCCTCTCGAGCCATTCTTTGAATATTTAACACCTGCTTATTTCAGATTAAGCCCAAACAATCCACCCATAGATACCAACAACCATTCGTGTTTCCCCAAACTGACAAAGCTAATACTGAAAATGTGCACTCATGGCCACAGCAACTCAGAAAGGCACCCTTGTACATCTGCTCAAATGCATCATGCTCTCTTGGTGGACGTTAGTGCTCCGTAGTAAAATAATAGGGAATTAATTAGTAAGGAAGAGTGACGCTAAAATTTTCATTGAACAGGCAGGTATTCCTAGCATTGATGACTTACACAAAGATGAAATGCCAGCGACAATACACATACTCCTGTGAAAGTACAGCCTGGTGCTGGCAATACTTGCTGAACTAATTCTTTCTGCAGGTGGATGATTTGTGTTTTCTAGATGCAGAGATAATGGAATAAAGGGATGTAGGGCTATGTTTCTTCTCACTTAACCGACTTGCACCTTAAATTCTTTTTCTAGAAACAAGACAAGAAACTTTATTGTAGTGTGTGTGTGCAGGTCAGAGGACAACTTTGCTGAAGTTCATTCTCTCCTTCCACCAAATGGGCTCCTGAGATCCAGGTCAGGTCATCAGGCTGGACAGCAATCCCTTTACTTACTGAACCATCTTTCCTACCCAGAAGAAACTGACAAATCTTTACAGAGGAAAAAAAAATGTTGGCTCTCATAAAACCTGTGTACATGTACAAGCGAACATTATTTCTTTTAATCTGCTAGTAGTGTGTGTGTGTGTGTGTGTGTGTGTGTGTTTCCCACACACTCCTTTCTTTATACTTTCTCAACTATGTCTGGACTGCTCACTGTAGAATGCCTTTAACTCTGGTGGCTTTAATTAAACAGGATTACTTGCAATTGTCACCCTCCCCTATCGCCTCTGATCCCATTATGTGTCTGATCTTTAGCAGTCATTATCAAAGTCATTCTGGTCAGCCCAACCTCGGCCTGATCATGGAGTCTGGCACACCACATCTCCCAGCCCTTCACTTAACTGCTTTGTGAATAGCGCTTCACTACTAGGAAATGGGTGGGTTCCTGTGGGTCCCTGCTTGGCTTCAATAAAGCCTTCCTTCACAGAAAGCTCAAATGGTGCACACCGAGCTGACAGGTACCGGCTTTTATACCATCGGTGTCTCTCCACGTGCATGATACACTGACCTCTTAGATGTTTATGTCAACAATAATTTTTGTGCAGGAAGTGAAACTGTACTGAGCTGAGCCCCCTGAAGTAGGCCAAACATTCACCAGAGAAGAAATTACAAGAGAGCCTGAGTTGCTGCTGTAGCTATGGCACACACTCATGTCCTCCTGTGTCCAGCCTCACAGAGCTGGGTGCCTTCTCTGACAGACACAAATCTTTGGGTTGCCCTATCTCAGAGAAACATGCTTAGGGGAGAAAAGTGGTTTTAGTCGTCCAATTGAGATAGATATTTAGAACAGAGGCTCGCCCTAATGGTTGTGCCTGGTCATTGTCACTCAGCCATAGGCCTTCCCTGGTAGTAAACACAGAGCTGTTTTCCCAGACCAAAGAGGGAGCCTCCCTGGAGGTAGCCAGACACACCGTCTGGTGAATGCAAACATTTCCACTTCTCACTGGACAGCCCGACCCAGCATCGTCTCCCCCGCTCCCTGCTGCTTTACTTTACTAATGTGTGTGTGTTTTTACCAGTCCCTATGGGAAAACCTACTTGCTTTGTAGCTGACAAGGGATTTCACATCAAGATTGAAATCTCTGACCATCCCCAGAGCTCCCAGCCCTTCTGAATTTCAGAGCTGGGCCTCAGAAGGCTGTACTTAAAGTAATAAAAGGAAAGAGAAGAGAAGAGAAAGAGAAGAGAAAGAGAAGAGAAAGAGAAGAGAAAGAGAAGAGAAGAGGAGAGGAGAGGGAGAGGAGAGGGAGAGGAGAGGGAGAGGAGAGGGAGAGGAGAGGGAGAGGAGAGGGAGAGGAGAGGGAGAGGAGAGGGAGAGGAGAGGGAGAGGAGAGGGAGAGGAGAGGGAGAGGAGAGGGAGAGGAGAGGGAGAGGAGAGGGAGAGGAGAGGGAGAGGAGAGGGAGAGGAGAGGGAGAGGAGAGGGAGAGGAGAGGGAGAGGAGACGGAGAGGAGAGGGAGAGGAGAGGGAGAGGAGAGGGAGAGGAGACAAGACGAGACAAGACAAGACAAGACAAGACAAGACAAGACAAGACAAGAGAGAGAAGAATGAGAGAAGAGGAGGAAAAACATGACCTTCGGAAGCAGCTCTGGGGAACTAGATGAAAACTACACACAGTTGCCAAAGTGTAATTGTAAACAACTGGCAAGTAGCAAATTAATAATGATGGTTATTGGTTAGCAAAAGAGCCTCGCTGAGCTCTGAGACTGTAACTCAGTTGGTAGGACCTAGCCAGCGCAAGGTCTGAGCTCAGCTCCTAACACTGGGTAGAGTGGGGCATGCCTGTAACTGTAGCACCTGGGAAGTAGAGGCAGGAGGACCACAAGTCATCCTTAACTACATGGTGTGTTTGAGGCCAGTCTAGGCTCAAGATAAAAACACGCTTTGTGAAAATTTGTTTACAGTTTCTGGTTTCTCTATCTATGCTCCAAGTATTCGTTGCCTGATTCTTTTTCTTACACTCCCTTCAGAATACAGCAATCTGGAGGGGAGAGGAGGGGAGGGGAGGGGGAGGGGAGAAGAGGGGAGGGGAGAAGAGGGGAGAAGAGGGGAGGGGAGAAGAGGGGAGGGGAGAAGAGGGGAGGGGAGGGGAGGGAAGGGGGAGGGGAGAAGAGGGGAGGGGAGGGGAGGGAAGGGGAGGGAAGAAGAGGGGGAGGGGAGGGAAGGGGAGGGAAAAAAGAGGGGAGGGGAGGGAAAGGGAGGGGAGAAGAGGGGAGGGGAGGGGAGGGGAGAAGAGGGGAGGGGAGGGGGAGGGGAGGGGGAGAAGAGGGGAGGGGAGGGGAGGGGGAGGGGAGGGGAGGGGAGGGGAGGGGAGGGGAGGGGAGTCGAATCAAGCATCTCCTAACTGGCTCCCTCTTACCTCATTCTTCACTGGCTGTTCCCACGTTTTTTTCCAGCCCCCTAAGCCTTGCCTTGTACATACTAAAGACAGCTACTAGTCTTCACTGTTGGTGCCATATAGCAGCCCAACCTTTTAGTAATTGTATGAGCTTTTGAGTTAAAGGCTTATTTATGTGAAAAGCTTGATGTTTCACTGCTTGAGGCTTGGGAGCACAAATAGGAAATCAGAAGGAAAGACTTCAGTCTTATTACCCATCTTTCATCAGAATGGCTTAGATTCACTCTTTTTACAAATCACTCTCTTGCTACTAAATGTCTCCAAAAGGCTCTAAATGTCTTCTAAATTGAAGTTAATTGTGGAGGAAGGATACGCTCAGGTGATTGGTCATCGGGCACCAGTAAAAACATTTGGCAATGTGAGCTTCATTTCCGTCTGAGATCCTCAAGGCAACTAACGAGCAATCAGCAATATTTCCATGACGGGAAGAGCAATCACAGATCCCAAGATAAAATCCAAGCCTCCCCAATCAGACATTCCAGACTTACTATCAAAGACAGTGCCTTTCAGAAGCTAGCATGTTGGGGAGGCGGGGACCACATGAGTCATGCCTGGTATGTAACTTTTCTTTAATAACTATTTATGAGCTCTTTTCAAACCTCATTTTATTCATAAGTTTACCTGAGTAAATGAGGGATTGTGGCTAGGCAATAATAATAATAATGATAATGATAATAATAATAATAATAATAATAATAATAATAATACTTTTAAGATTTCCCTGGAACCTGCCCCCTTAGTGTCAGAGTAGAGCACAATGCCAGAGAGAATTTGGATAAGCATGACATAGAACTTGTGTTCTTATGACACAAGCTATCTGTGTGCACATGTATCTGTGCATTTGTGGCCTAACTCCCCACCCTTTTAAGCCTGAAGGCCCTTCTCATTTCCACTAACAGTACTGTGTAAGGAAAAACTAGACTGTGCACATTTCTGGGTAGCAAAGCAGCCTTTGCCCTATTAGAAAGCTCTTCATAATGGGAGCACGGTGGGGAGGAAGGAAGCACCTTGTTGTTTTAACACACATTTTCCTGCCAAGTAGATAATGGGGACACTGGCAGGTTACAGACCTTAGAAATTCTCAAGGGGGACTTTACCTGGCCTCTCACTCACTCATTGGATCACTGAGGTGAGCCACTGTTCAGCGGACAGCAGCTCAGAGGTTGGCTTGCCATGCATCAGCCTCCCTCTCCCTCCAGTGACAGCAAGCTTGACCCTGATGGACTAAGTGTCTTTCCTTACCTTAATACTGGAAGCATAGATAACCTCCAGCAGCAGGCTTTATAGCGCCCCCTTTTACATGTGTACCTCAGAAATGGTGGGCTCCTGAAAGATTTTGGGTATCCATTCTCTCCTTCACAATGTCGTGTGACTTTTAACACTTCTTTCCCTATTTCTCCTCTTCCTAATTTTCCAGTAAGTTGAGGTTTTAGCTTTCTCGGTCATTAATGTGTTTTCAGACACATCTTAGCTACTGTGGTTACGCACATGGACCCACACACATACACATTCATCACAATGCTTTCTAAGGAACATCTAAGTGTCCACTACGTCACTAACACACTGATGATGTCAGCATCTGGGCCACCTTAAAGGGGGGACTGGTCAGTTAGCCCTTTTAGGCTCTGCTTAAAGCAAGTTTCAGCAATCAAAAATGTAAAGGGATTCACTGACAGTTTTGTGAATGGATTCTAGTGAACCCGGGTGTATGTGACCAACCAAAATGGCACTACATTGTGAGGTTTAGAGGAAGATGTGGAGGTCATTTTATGACGTTGGCCTTTACTGAGCCTCAGAGAGTCGAGGCAGGAGTGAAAAGCCACCTGCTGCCAAGACACCAGCACAGCTATTTGATGTCTCACTACTCACGTGGTCACACCTGAAACTGATGGGGAAGGATGCTCTTAACACCTGAGCTAATGCTTTTCCACGCTGCATGCGGTACGCACTGGCAGGAGCCCAAGCATAGGAAGAAATGTGTAAGCAGATCCTTACCGCTGAATTACACATAGACGAACACAGTGCTTTTTAGATAGAATATAAAGGTTGTTCCTCATCCAGTAGGGCCAACATATGCACTCGCATGAAGCTAAGCTCTTGGGAGCAAGTGAAATCATTGGTTGTTCGCTTTCAGCCCTGGGCCCTCTTTCTAGCTCTTGATTCCTGATGTACCTTTGGTCTAGCCTTTGCCTTCTTGACATTAACTTTGAAGAAAGACACCCTTTACCGTGAGGCACTTATAAAGGAAAGCCACTGAGAAATCCAGAGGAAGGACAATAATTAACTTACAATCCTGGGAGAGAGTGGCTAAAGCTGTCACTTAGTTTACAGACTTCAGTGGTGCCACGATTGGGGATGCAAGTGGCGTAGGCTTCTCCCGACTGCGCAGGCAACACTTTCAAGTCCAGAAGGAGCTAGGCATCCACCAGCCAGTTCCCCAGAGTTCAGGAAGTGCTCTCAAGTCCAAAGGAGACCGCTGGTGAGGACCTCAACCCTTTGCCCTGGGTCTCCCCTAGGACAGTGTCACCTGCCACTCAAGACACCTGTCCTTCTGTGGGCCAAGAATTCCAAGTTTCCTCATCCTCGGCTCCCAAGACCACTTTTACATCTGATGCAGGAAAAGCCTCAAACATCTCAGCCACATTTGGAAATAGTTCATTAAAGAGGTTCTAAATGCCTACTTTTTAAAATATTTTTAGAACACTCAAGAGTTTTACAGCACAGGAGAGACCTATAAAAGTAAAGTACCTCGCTACCAGTATATGGAAGGGAAATTTTCAAATTAATTTTTACTGCACATTGTTGCTTCTGAGGCTTTTTTTGTTTAATTTTTATGGTGCTAGAGGTTACGCTCATCATTGTTTAAAGGACTCTACTGGAGTTAGCATGTATGGGAAACCTCCTCTTCAGGGGACTTGGCTGAGGATTGTGGAATGAATGAGGCAGTGTCCTGTGTGGGAAACTGAGAGTGTGGTAACCCAGGCATACACACTTCACCCTGTTGTCTCAAGGGAGGGACTACCTCACTCACAGGGCAATGGAGCGCAGAGGTTGCACTAAAAAGGCAGGCCATCAGGGTTCCTAGGGGTAAGCAAGAACTCTTCGACTCTGGGAGAGATTCAGAGTTCTGTGTGAGGGGCTCAGGGGGAGGCAAGGCACGGCGCTAGTTAATGCAAGGGCACAAACAGAAGTACCTGAAAGTGGCTGAGGGGAATCAGAACACTGAGCAGGTAAACTGTCTCATTCAGTCTCGGGTGTCCCACTTTCATCAACATCCTACACCTGGCATCCAACAAGAAAGTGGTTGTCCATGATGTAGGTGTGGGGGGGGTCCTCACTCAGGCAGAGGACAGAGGACACATTCTTGGGGCGCCATCCACCTTTACCTGAGGTTTGAGACAAAGCATCCCACTGGCCTTAGAATCATGATTCTCCTAGGGTGGCTGGCCAGAGAGCTCCAGGTACCTACCTGTCTCTGCTTCCTCATTGCTGGGATTACATGTGTTCTAGCACACCTAGCTTGTGAAACAACAAGACTTCTAGGAACAGAACTTTGCCTTGCAGGCACTTTGCTGATTGAGTCCTCCCTCCAGCTCTGGAGGAGCAATGTTGAGGATAGCATTGGAAAGCTGTGTGTGTGTGCAAGAGCCCACATACTGGTAACACCTTGGTAGAAAGTTCGTGCACCTCCCCTGTCTCTTGTGCTAAGATTCTAAATTCCTTCTAAGCCCTGGAGTGACTCGCGTAGCCTAAGGAAGGTGGAGTTCCACTGTGGGTCACTTTTCCTACCGTCAAACCACACGTCCGTTTCCTGGGCTTTGCTCCCTCTCCAGTTCACTGCCCAGAATGGTGCTAACAGGACACACTTCACCACTTCAGCCACCGCTGGTGGTCTGCCTGACCATCCATCAAAGCAAGGCCTCCTGAGAACAGCCAAGTGCCAGCCCCCAGGACAACCCAACTCAGTCCTTGCTCAAAGCCCTGCAAGGAGGGTGCAGAGGTGAGGGGTTCCACGTTGCTCACCTATGGGCCATTTCAATAGGCCCAGAACTGTTGGCAGATGGAGTGAGCATGGCTCCGACACCCTCCACGTGGCTAAGAAAGAAACCTTGCTTCTCTCTTTGGGGATGGAAGCACAGGACAGCTTTTGTCCCAACACCAATGCCAGTTCATAATCAGAATCGACTGTGCCTCAAGAGTGGAGGAAAGCTGAATTCTAGCGCAAAACACAGAACATTCCACGGGAACAAGAAAAAATATCTGTATAAATAGACTCAAGGTCTTCTGAGAGCACGGTGTAGCCATTTCACAGAGGCACCTGGGTTAGTCGAATGTCCACGGGGGAGCTGGAGCTTGAGACATTTTTCTAAGTCTCACTTGTCATCATTCCAAAAATTCTGCCTCCAGGTTCAACCTTGTGAAATTTTGCCAAGCGTGGAAGAGGGAAGCCTTCAGACCCATGTGAAAACAGGGAGATCCCGATATCTGCAACACTGAAAGCATACGAGGTCCTCTCTGTGGGCCCAGATGGGGCTCTGTGCAGCTCTTCTGCAGTAGCACACCGAGACCTATAGCAGGATCGCAGCACCCACTCAGGGCCCTGGCTTCAAGCCTCTTAAAAAAATGAAAGTGTGTGTAGTATACGTATGTGGATAGGTATGTGTATGTGTATAATGTATGTGGATGTGTGTGTACATATATGCATATGACTGTGTGCATGGATGTGTATATGTGTATGTGTGTTATATACATGGATATATGTATGTATATTGATGTGTATATGTGTTTATGGATATGTGTATGTACATGGATGTGAATATGTGTATGTATATTTACATGGATGTGTTATGAAGATATAACTGTTTCCCAAGCTTTGCTCAGCCTGATAGCTTCTTTACAAATATTTCTGCGTCATCATCCGCTGGACCATAGCTATTTACCGATTTTTCTCACTCACTATCATCTGTCAGGCTAAGTATAAAAGAGTAATTTTTTAAATCAAAAAATCAGTATCTTTTGCCAAAAGAAGAGTGAATTTATTTTAATTATTAAATCTAGCTCAATTCTGTTGCCCAGCCAAGATTCTCTCTTCTTGTTGAATGGCGACGTGAGCACAGACTAAGCCGCATTTGTTCTTTGAGTTATTGGAAAGAGCAAGCACTATGAGAGGAAATGCCTGTCACTTCTGGGTTCAAGGCTACTGAGTACACAGCCCATGAACCACTAGAACCACTCCATCCTCCATTCTAGTCTACAGCCCCCGGTTTGGGAAACCCCATGCTAATTACACAGAAAGATGAGGCTATTTCTGGCTTTGTCGGTGGCATTTTGCTTTCATTTTCCTCATTTCAGGGAAGGCAGTGATGTTTTGACTGTTGTACTTACCACCGTTTCCAAAATCACTGAGTTTAAGAACCAAGCTTAGCTTATAGCGAGGAGACTGCCCAGGCCCAGCTTGAATTAAGAACAAGTAAATATCACAGACTGACATCTTTTCCTCACTTATTTCTTCCTTTTCATTTTCCCAGAAGCAGCCTGGTAATAATTTACATGTCATGAAAATTCAAATATATTCAAAATAAAGCAGTATGAAAACCCATCAAAATGAAGAGATTCCTTACAATATGGGGTAATGGCACTCAGTGACACTATCCTTCATGCAAATATCCTGTGACCTTACCAGCCATCTAGCATCCACCAGTCAGGTAGTTCCTCTGTGCACAAACTCTATTTATGGATCCATTTTGTAGGTAGGATGACTCAGGCTCTGAAGAGGTCAGCCTCTGATTACAGAGTATTGTGTGTGGAGAGGTCTTGTCTAAACTCCAGTCCAACGTCTCCATTTTCAAAATGAGGTAACTCTGACTTCAAAGACACAACACAATTGCCCAAGACGTGAACATGAATTGACAGGTGTCTAAACCCAGACTTTTAAAGCTGATGCTTTTGAGTCAAATATTAGACTCCAGAGGTACAGTTTTTTGCTTGTAAGTGGCAGAAAAATCATTCTATCTGCCAATGGCACCCTGAAATATTTTTATCCTTCAAATTCTTCAAAAAAAAAAATATGTGGCAATCCATCTTAGGCAATTTATCCTACTATTTCTTTTTTTTTCTTACTTTTGTTCTTCCTTTTCTTTTTGTAGAACAGGGCACCGAACCTAGACCCCCATGCATGGCAGAGAGATGATCTACATCTGAATTCTATCCCCAGACCCCAGATTTCCTTACTGTGGTCTGAATTTGGGAAGACCTCTGGGAACGGAGGTTGTAAAGCAGAAAGAAGCAGCTTTGATGGACTTTGTGCATACTTTATAGTGTATGTGTGCAGCCTTTCTTGGCCTGCGACTCTCCAACAGTAGGTTCATTGTATCACACTATAGTGTCAACAAACAGTGCACGGAAAGAGAAAAGCAGTGAGCTGAGCCTGTCATCTGTTTTCTATCCCATGGAGCTTCCTAATCAATCTTCCCCTGTGATAACCTGGAGCCTGAGAATAAGTTTAAACAACACAGAATTCTGTGAACATCACCATCCTCCAAAGACACTCTTTTTAAAAATCGCAAAACAGGAAGTCCTGGGCCACTGAGATGCACCAGTATATTTGCTGAAAGTCTTCTGGAACACCAAAATGGCATATAGCTATCCAGGCAAGTGGACTACTATAAAAGCAGATGTTTTGCTCACTTCCACCTCAGAGAAACACATTGTCAATTCAGCTGCCATCTTCTGGCCTCTTGAACAGACTTCTCAGGAGATCAAGAGTGATGTCACTAAGGTACAGGATGATACTCAAATTCCTGTTTATCTTGTATTTGTGCAGCATGGCAGAAGATAGATATGTGAATGCTACACCTGAGGACCACACATCTCTCACTAACATGTCACTAACAAAAAACAAAAATGAGATTCAAGAATCAGAGGGTGAGGTCTTCATGAACATGTCACAGTCCTGCTGGGGGTTAGCACCGTCTGAGGCACACAGAAAGCACACAATTCACCCACGTGCTCTCCCTGGATAGATCAGCCACTAAGAAGATGGTTCCCAAAGTATCCCACCATACAAGCACAGAGGTCTCCAACTGCCCTTTTCAGGAAAGGCCTCACGATGTCAGGCAAAGTGACCCGTGCTCCAAGGTCAGCCATCTCCTGAACAGAGGCCGATGTAGATCATCTCTCTGCCATGCGTGGGGGTCTAGGTTCGGTGCCCTGTTCTACAAAAAGAAAAGGAAGAACATCACTTCAAGATGAAGAGAACAGAGGGAAACTGAAGAAGTAGACTAAGATCCCAGAAGGGAAAAAAGTCAGAGAGGAAGTGGGGAGGCAAAAAGAAGCCTGAGAAAGTGGCAGGTGTTCGCACTACAGTCCCTCACGTGGCCATAGCTCAGGACCACTTAGGACGCCTGAACAACCACAGGGCAGCCTCAGTAGGAATAGGAACTCTGTGAAGCCCCATAAGCACTGTTACAGAGAAGAAAAACTGCACTCCTAGCTGAACTAAAGTTGGGTCTCCCAAAACAAATAGGCCTTGGGCCTTGAGCTAAGTAGTCCCAAGTGTCAGAAAACATACAAGTAACAAACCATACATACACACACACATAGGCACACACACACAACTTTCAAGATAAATCAGCTCATTAGCCAACACTAATAAATTCTTCATTTACAGAATTTCTGAGGTCATTCTCATAAGGTTTTTACAGTTGGTTTGGGGAAGGTTTGTTTTGTTTTTGTTTTATTTTTATTTGTTTTTTTTTTTTTTTTCAAGACAAGACCTCACGATATTTCTCTGGCTGACCTGGAGCTTGCTATGCAAAATAGGCAGGGCTCAAGCTCACAGAAATGCTCCTGCCTCTGCCTCCAGAGTACTACAAGTACAGGCATATGACTCAGTAAAAAAAAGAATTTTAGTGTTCATTTATAAATTTGCTATTCGGAGGATGTATGCACTTGTACATTTGTGCCATGGCATGCATATGGACATCAGAGGATAATTTGGGGGAGCTAGTTCTCTCCTTCCACCACATGAGTCCCAGACATGGAGCTCAGGTCATAAGCCCTGGCAGCAAGCGCCTTCACCTGCTGAGTCCTCCCAGTGGCCCACAGCAAGGACTTTTTCAGGAGGTTTATCAAAATCACTTACTTTCATTTTGATACCCGATCTCTCTTATTGATGATGATCAAAGCTTATTGGCAAAAGTAATTGTTGCAAGCAGTAGACAGAAGGGTCCCCAGCTCCAGTCAACTTTGTCTGGTCATCAATGCCTCCCAAGTAGCTCAAGGCCTATAGGCAACAGTTGGAGTTGAACAAAGGACCAAAGTGTCTCTTTTGCAAATATCTGGTGGGGCCTTGCAAAGCCAAAAATTAACCTTCTGTATCTGGGGTAATGTTCTTTCGGGAGTACTCAGACTTAAATTAGTCTTAAATCACTTCTCTGCACTGGACACACCCAACTCCTGGCCCTGAACCAGAGTCAGGATACGCCGCCCAAGACTCAGTGTTCAAACCTGAACTTGAAAAGCTTCGGAATCCAAAAAGTAAACACGGCTTCTGAATCACTTTTTTTTTTCCTAAGTCATCTGCTTCCTCTATCTCCAGAGTTTTGTTTTTCTGTCTGGGAGTTCCAGGTCGAAGAGGCAAGTGAAATGCCAGTCCAGGAAAGGTCTGGGGTGGAGTAGAGCGTTCTTAGTGTGCGGCGTGTGTGAGGAAGGACACAGGGCTACTGGAGCAGGCAGCTCAGCCCCCTTAGTACTCCCAGGGCACTGTCCAGGGGACATGCTGTGACTTTGGGGATGTTCCCAGGCTTCTGGGCCTCTGTTTTCTAATCTATGACATGGGGATACAGCAATGTGTAGCTTACAGTGCTTATGCTGAATTAAATAAGTTAATATAAACTCTATTGTCATCATCAGCATGACCATGGTTAGGCCTTACTTTACAACCGTGGCTTACATCTCACTGAGGCAAACACACAGTGTGGTGTCACACTCAGAGCTGGAACCGTCTGTCCCAGCCTACATTGCCAGCCTCATCCTCCACAGTGACCAGCCATGCATTCTGTACCTAACCTAGAGGGGCTGACTCATCATTTTCTTGGTAGGTCTCATAAATAAATCTTTCACTCAGGTCATACCGTGTTCTCCTCAGGTCCCTTTCCCTCCATATTTCTATCAAAATTAGAGTCATCTTTCAAAGCTATTCTCAGAGGCCATCTTTCAATACCATCCTATCAGTTTCAATCCTCAGATACTTGAGTGTGTGAAATTCAACCTCCCTATTTTATCCTAATTAAATAATATCTGAAGTTTCTGAGAGGACATAGGTTGCAAACACTTCAGAACGTAGTCCATCCTCCAACCAGTACAAGGTGGAACACTCTAGATAGTCTCTGACTAACCCTCAGAGCACAGGGGCGGGTCACCTCGTAATTGATTTACTTCTTTATTGCACCCCGAGTTAATGCCAGCTCTGCAGAAGCTGCCTGCTATCTCTTACTCACACAGAGCTTCTGTTCAGCTAATTACTCTTTGCTTGAATTTGCTTTCGAGCCAGACAATAATTATGCAATTAATTTTTCAAACCTAAGCGAACAACCCTGCACTAGTGACTTCTGAATGGCCCTTTGTAGGTCACAGAGCAGTTGCAACTTGATAAAAATCATTTATAATACACTTTATCTTTTGACTTGTCTATATCATCCAATAGAGACATCTGGGAAACTTATGAAGCATTTTTTTTTCCTGCATCATGGTTATAAAATACGGCAAGAGTACATTACCACCACCACCCACCAAAGACTCTCCCCAGCCTGACAGAGCCCCTCGGACCTTTGGGCATGGTAATTCCATCAGCAGGCTCACTTGGCCTATATCATGACCTTTTTAGACCTAAGGATATGGTCATTCTGTCCTTATCCACAAAGACACCACGAAACTTCTTAAAGTGATTTTTCCTCCTAAGATGTATCTATTTTGTGTGCATGGGTGTTTTGCCTCCATGTTTGCATCATGTGCATGCAGTGCCTGCAGAGGTCAGAAACAATGGCTCAATTACAGAAAATAAACTTTAATATTTTTCTTCCATGTTTCCTCAGCATGTCAGTATCAAAATAGCATCCCTTTAAGTTCTGCCAAAGTTTTTCTTTTTTATTTCTTTAACATTTAGTTTTATTTTCATTTGTGTGTGTGTGTGTGTGTGTGTGTGTGTGTGTGTGTGTGTGTGTGTGTGTGAATGTAGACCCCATGTACAAAAGTACTCTTGGAGGCAAAAAAAGAGTGTTGGGTCCCTGGAGCTAGAGTTATACACAGTGTGAGCTGCCCAACATGGGTGCTGGGAACCAGACTCAGGTCCTCTAGAAAAGCAGGAATGCTCTTAACTCAGGAACCATCTCTCCGGCTCCTCAGAAGATTCTATTTTGAGTTGTTATTTAAGTGACTAATTTGAGTTTCATCAAAACAGAGTGTTAAATTAATTTTGGCTCAGGGTTAGGCTGGTTTCTAACAACTTCTGAAATGGCTTTAATGCTTCTGCCGTTTCGTACTATACTCTGGGTATGAGATAATCAAACATTTCACACTGGCTCTTTGTCTTCCAGCATCAAATAGTCAGCTAAGACTGAAGGCTCTGTGTAACTTAAGCAAGCATGCCCATCTAGTGATAGGCAAATTTGTTATTACATTTAATATGATAAAATTACATGTATACCAAAGAATTGTTTTAAGATTATTTTTATAATTTATCATCAACAAGTTTCTGATTTGTATATTTTATGATCCTATCTACCCAGTTTTATCTAAAAAGTTATTAGGCAGAAAGCAGTTGTGAGTAGAAGAGCTTCTTGCCGGTGCCATTGGCCTGTTTCAGGACAGCACAGAGCAGGGGCATCTGACTTCATTCCAAACCCATCTACTGGGGCTGCAAAACATCACAAATCCATTATATGTCATCTTTACATCCTAAACGTTTTAAAACTTTCAATATTCGGAGTTGTGTTTGGACAAAGGAGCTACATTTTAAAGTTAAAAAAACAATAAACAAAACTATGGGCTCATAAATGATTAAGCACACTGTTCAGTCCATATTTTTCCATGCACACTGTGAAGTAATGGGTATGTAATTGGGGTCAAAGGACACATAGCTTCTGCTTTAACTAAGAATGGATTCCAGAATGAGGGACTGTCCAAAGTAAACAAATGATTACAACTTTAACATAGGGACAGTAGCTAAGCAATCAAGAGGTAGAGGAAATTCCAATCCAAGGCCTCTCTGGAGAAAAAATATTTAACATGACAGTTGAAGGGTAAGAAAAGTTTCCAAAGCATCTCATAGGTTTGATCACGAACTCTCCTGCATAGCAGATGTTTGCACTTAATTGTCTTCGCCTTTGCTGGGCTTGCCCTTGGCTCAGTGCACTGAGATCTTCTGCTGCAGTGTTGTGGGGTTTTTTTTTTTTTCTGAAATGTCTTAGTGCTTCCTGCCTGTGTTCCTCTGGTCTACCTACCTGTCTACCCAGTTTCACTTCACCCTGTTCCGCCAGACCCCTCAAGGTGAGCGCATGGTTTCCTTCTACCTCTGTAGGCAGTCCCTTTGTGTGACCCTCCCTGGTGTCTTCTGCTTTCCTCTCCAGCAGTCCTCCTGGACATTATTTGTATATCTGACCTCAAATCAGTCCTGAGCTTTGGGCCTTCCGGAAAGGGGAAGTTAACATGTTCTTACTAGCTAACAATTTCATGAAGTTATTTTCAAATAATAAAATGAGTTTTGATCCCAGCAGTTAGGCAGTAGAGGGCTTACATATCTGCTTCAGCATGAACCAATGCCTGCCTGACATGGAGGGCAGGTTTCCTGGTAGCGTTGGAGGGCCTAGTTGCCTCCACGGTATTCCCCTCATTCTTCTCCCTTTGTTCTGTGTGGAATCAACATCTGTAGCAAAGTTGGCTGCCTGACCTCAAAGGGTCCTGCTCCATTCCATGCTACAGGGTCTATGCTGGATAGCAGATTCCCAAGAAATCTTTTCAACTGCACACTCCTCTCGGCCTAAAAGGGGCCATGTGGTTGGTTCTTACCAAAGCAATGTGAGAAAATGTGATAGGTCCCATTTCTGAGCTGTAATAGTTAAGAGGTGTTGATGCCATCCCCTGCAAAATCTCTTTTACAATCGTTTTTAGAATCCTGGGTTGAAGAGGAAAGAATTCTAAAATACAGAATTCTTGGTCCGAAAATAAACTCTTGTATGAGTGAGCCAATCATTAGGGTTAGTCATACCCATGTTAGACTATAAGATGACCAAGAAGTAAAGGTCTATCATGCTAGACAAGAGAAAATTTTGGATTTACCTGCTACAGTCTGGCTCTCCCATAGTACTAGAGCATCATTCTAAGCTCCAAGTAAGTATGAATTTTCATTCTGACAGGATGGTCGTGAATCCCAAGTCTGAAGCCAGCAGTTCAGCTATTCCTCAGATCACAAAAGTGTCCTCCACGGCTGACATATTGCCTGTCAGTCCAACTAAAAGAAAGATTGTTTTTCAACATCTTAAAGGAACTAAGTCTTCTGTGTCCTGCTGAATATGACTAAGAAAAACTTAGAGTAGATAATTCTGCTTCCATATTGGAAGAGAAATAAATTAAGCCAATTATAATATTAAACATAATTCAGACCTCACTAAACCTCAGGAGTAAGGAAAGGTATATAATTGGCAAATCAGTAAAATATTTCCCAAGATACTCAAATATTTATACTTTTATCAGTCGTAATAAGCTGGATCATGCAGTAACAATGAAGTCCCCAGATTTCATTGGTTGGTAACAAGATTGCTCATTGCTAATGTTAACTTCCCCTGACCCAAGCCTTAGGCAGCTAAAATGGTCTCTAACCTAGCACAGGGAGGTGCTGAACCTTAGAAACTTCTGTCATATGCATTTGACAGAGTAAACCTCAAGTCTCAGGATCGGGAAGTCTAATTCTCCCCAAGAGATAGTGAATAGTTAATCTGATCAATATTCAATTTCATTGTTCAAATGCTTAATTAAAAATATTCAAACATCTCATTTAGACAATGAGAGTCAACCACAGTCCGGAAGGTTAATAAACATTAATTGCTACTAAAGGAATAATAAGATCTGACAGAACTGTCAGACCCATCCTTCCCATTTATTACCCTATAGTCAGAGTCTAAGAATAACTTCATCCAAGATTGAAAGACATTGGGCTGTTAATAAATAATCATTGAAAATGTCTTTTCGGGCTTCGAGTAATAAAAGAAGCTGGCCAGGAGAAGGCAGAATAAACAAAAAATATTGATGCTTCAGCGGAATTTGAGGGGAGGAGTTTAGATAGGAATCCTGCCTAAAGGAGCATGTTCATTTCTCTGCACTATTCTAATATCTGATGGGGCCTCTACTCTACAGTAGGTGGTGCTCACAGTTGCAGCTTTTACAGATGGAACAGGACAAGACTGTAACAAGGGACTTCTAATATACTAGCACAGAACAGCATACAAACGTGAACCCATAGAGCCCCACCCCATCTCTGAAGTGGTCTCATCTAGCTCACCAGGCGCAGATTTAAAGCTACACTGCCCACCAAGACAAGGGATGGCAAACAGACAAAACACCACCCCGATAGGGCTAGGAGGAGATCCCAGCAAGGCATACACCAATTTCCCTTGATTGGGACATGTCCTTGCCACTCTGGTAATCATATTCCGTACATGTTTCGACAGACACCTTGAAACTTTTGACCAACTCCCTAAAGATACTGTTGGCGTCCATGGGCGGGAAGAGTCAGCACCAACAGTAAAGAAGCCTTCTCACAGTAGGATCCCACCCACCCTTACAGTAAGCCCTATGGACAATAGAATTAAGGAAACCAGGGGAGTGACAGAAATAGGATCAAGAAGGCTTCATTAGGTGATCCAATGGTGTGTTAACAAGTCAGGAGACTGGGATCTAAGGTCTAAAGGATGGAATGTAAATTGTGACAGGAGGTAGGAAAGCAGTGAGATTTATGGCAGGAATTAGGGAGGGAGCAAGGAGGAAAAAAAAAAAATCAGCCAGGCTACCTCGTGCCCAGCTCAGGTGAGCAGGCACTTTCGGCACTTTCATCTGACCTTAACCCCACCAGGGAGTCCTTACCGATTAAAGCCACACCTTATGATGGCTCTGGCTGAAGAGTGTTCATTGCATCCCACACGCCTTTCTCCAGTCTTTCATTTCCCCCCACAAACCACCTCTACAAGTACCCAGCCATCTCCCACACCTTTTGCACAAGGGAGCTTGAAGACCTCGTTGGCTGACTCAGTCCTGCTCCGGGTGGCATGTGTCAACTTGAGTGTTTCCAGTTGCGTCTGAGCTCCATAGAACTCGGTGAAAGAAATACCCTCCTACTTTATAAATGGGGAAATCAAGAGCTGTTCATGATCTGCCCAAAGCTTCACAGCCAGTAGCAGAGACAGAATCTGAATGCAGAGCTGCCGACAATATGGCATTGCCGTTGCGCAAACGGAAGAACAATTGTGGGGCTTGGCAGAGAGGAGCACATTGGAATGAAGACAGCACATCTGACAACTGTAAAGTTATTTCAGGGAGAAATGAAGACAAATTGGAATTAAGCTCTTTTAATTATACATTTACCAGTGATCTGTCATTGAGAAAGGACTAATACATGCGAGTATCAATTTTCAGTAAATATAAATGGCAAATAAGGCATTTAATGAATTGCAAATGACAATGTTTCTAAGAGTAGTTATCCATCACGAGTAAGGGCCTTCCCATTTATTACTCACATATTTCATTTCCGCGAAGACTCTAACGGAATGGCTTAAAGAGAATAGCAGGACGCTGCAGACAGTGCTGGGAATGGTAGGCATAAAAATGAAACTCTGCTTTATCCATTCCAAACGTGCAAGAAGGACAGGGAGAAGCAAAATATTTGCAGATGGGATTTTAAAATGGTTGGATAGCTGATGAAAACGTTCAGCAATCTGCAGATTCATCAACTGGAGAGTGAGTTCACAGGCCAACTATCAGCAACAAAAGGAGGGGGGAAAATCTTGGCCAGAAGTAGAAAGAAATTCAGAGAGAGAAGACAAAGTTCTAAGAAAGTGTTGCTGTGAGTAGAGGGCTCTAGTAAACTACTGTCATCAAATTATCTCCCAAGTTTAGCCTGTCCATTTGCAGAGAGGGAGTATTTTCCCTGGTCAGTGTTTAACAAAGGAATTCTGCTTTGTCTTGGGTTGAAGTCAGGTACCTGTCTCAATCACCCTCTACCTCTATTTTTTTTTTTTTTTAAACAGTGTCCCTCAGCAAAACCGGAGCTTACCAACTTGGCCTGCCTGGATGGCCAGAAAACCCCAAAGGTCCTCTCAGCTTTTTGTACAAATGCTGGCATTACATGCTCTACTACCACAACTGCTTTCTTTATGTGTGCTGGAGATGCAAATTCAGGTCCCTGTACTGCATGGCAAGGACTCTGCAGTCTGAGCCGTCTCCCCAGATCCTTACAAAGCTTTTTTTTTTCTTTTGAATAAACAAATAAAATAAAATAAAAAGGTATCTTCCCCTACCTCAACCTGCCACCTCAAGTTTCTTGGGTCACCTAGGTGCTTTTAATATCATTGTAAAGTCTCTCTAATGTGTCCTGGCGGTGCTAGCTGAGAACAGGGAGCAGGCAGGACCTACCAGCACCTCTCAAAGCTCTGACAGACCACATCGTTCAAGACAGAATTACTTACCTGCAGAACTAGAGAAAAGAATGAGAGCTGTATGGGCACACCCGCAAATGCTTCCTGTAATTGCACACCCACAAATGGTTTCTGTAATTGCACCATCACATTGGCCCTTTCTTCTAATTTTCAAAGTGCCAAATTGTTTTGCCCTCTTATACCAAGGTAGGAGCGTCTCTGACCAGCTGTGAAGCAAACCAAATTGGCATTTTTCTCAGGGAACCCAGTGGGTCCATGTTGTTTATTCAAATAACATTGCATATTTATGAAGCTGTAGTCTAATTAAATTATATCAGTCATCAATCTGATGCTGCTAAACTTCCTCTCCACAGACCTGATTCATAGAAATATATGAATCCCCAAGTCAAATGTTTAAATATTGAATAATTAGCACTGTGTCTTTTGCACAAACCCTCTGGAGAAGGTACCGATCTGGCCACCTGCATATCCGCTCTCTCTACCCCACACCTGTGCTCAGCATCCTGGCTTCTACTGCCCTCTCTCCTCCCCACTTCCATAATCCAAGGGGCAGGAAAGTGTGAACGAGCAAAAACCAATCTTGTTAGTACTACCATTTCCTTTTGCTTACTCTCAAAACAGAAGTTTCATAGGAAGAAATGGGTCACTTATAAAATTATTAAAGGAATCCTTCATCCAAAATTGTTCACCAAGTGAAAGTTTCAAAAACATGGACTGAGGCCCCAGGGAGATCCCGGCCTGGCCAGTGGCCTCACAACAGTTTCCCGGCTTTGTCTCAGGGTCATTAAAGAGCTCTGTAGCAGAAACAATACCAAGCATGCCGAAAATGAGGATCTCGGAGGCCTTGAAGAGAGGACCCTCAACTACAGATAGTTGACTCTCATAAAATAAATCACAAAGTTTCCTCATGCAAAGGGCATGACAGTCCAGCAGCTGAGAAACGAGCCAGGGAGCCCACACTGTTTCTGCCCCTCTCCCGAGGGTGGCATTCGGATGTTTGCAGCCTTACTGTTTCAAGCCTGGCCTGCAGACTAGCGCCCTGTTTTCTCTGGCTCACCTATGCAGAATGCTACAAACCCCCCCAGTCTTCCTGCTTACAACACTCCTTCTTTAGAAAATCTTATTTCTTCTTTCATGTTTTTTTAACTTTTATTTTTTTTTATATTTACTTTTTACATTGAAAAGAGTTTTTTTTTTCATACATTCTTCCCCAACTCCTTCCAGATCCTTCCTACCTCCTCACTCACCCAAATCCACACCCTTACTCTCTCTTTCTCTCTCTCTCTCTCTCTCATTAAAATACTCAGGTTCTCAGAAATGAGTGGGATTCTGAAGGCTCACTCCTGAGACTACAAAATTATACTTTTGAATCCTGTCACTTTGTACTTTAAATATGGCATACTAAAATAATAAATAATAATAAGTCATCATTCAAAAGTCTTATAAAAACATGGTTTTAACCTGTTTCAAATAACTGAACTTCGTTATCCCTTTAAGCCTGGTACAAAGAATATTCTAAGATGTTATAAAATGTAAGTTTTAAGGAGAAAAAAAGCAAAGGAGCAATTAACTTAGACATTGCTGTGCTGAGCTGTAAAAGTCAAATGAAATTTCTTAGAGGCTTTGGGGATGAAGCGAACAGTTGTGAAACATCCAGCTGTAAAGCTGAAGCAGGGCCCCTCAAGTAGCCAGAGATGATATACATACTCAGACTGTAAATAAACACTCACACCTTTCTCCTTACCTAGCCCTGACCCTCAGTAAAGCCATTCTCCCTTACCGTAGTGCTCACAAAGGCATGTTTTCCAGACACAGGTTGTTGGGGCGTCCCATCCCAACATGCTCAACTAAGATGTTAGAACCAGTGAGCGCACTGAGCAAACATGTGCCCAGGTGCAGCCAAGTATACTGCACTGTCCAGCAGCAAAGGAGTTGTTCTAAACTCTTTAAAACTCATGAAAGAAAATTATTTTAGTGAATTTTCATGTGCATGCAAGTTAATGACTGACAGCATTGATGAAAAAAAAACCAACGGGCCTCCAAGAGGCCCTGGCAGCCAACATCCAAACTCCCTAAAATACAGCACATTTCTAGCCCCAAACCTAATTTCCTTTTGTTTAATGTTTCTGGGAAGAGCATCTCTTTTTTTGACATTTCATTTCTGGCTCCCCATGCACCCTGTGTGAGATGTTCCCTTTACCTGGGAAAGTTGGGAGAAAGGCTTGTGCCTGGGATTCTAGAAAGACAAAAGGCAAAGAGGCTGGCGGTGTGATCGAAGCCGCAGACACACAAAGCAGCTGCCCCTTCTGCTATCACACAGGTGGTTTTTACCTGTGCTTGAACCTCAACACGCTATTGTCTCCTTAAAAATGGCTGCAAGAACAGAACCATGTTAGAGCTCTCCCCAAATCACTCTCTCTGGGACGAAGTCTTCCCCACAGCGTCCTTTCACAACTGGAAATGTGCTACCTACTGCTGCAGAAAACGAATTTATGAAGAGGGCTGCAAACAAAGGCAGCCTGGTACCTGTAACCAGTAAAAGGAGGCTTGCACTAAAGGGAGACACCAAAGTGGGAGACACCAAAGGCTCACAAGAAAGCAGAAGTGGTGGCCTCCCACTATTCTTTAACCTCCTTCTTTCCAAGCCACACCTCAGACTGCCTCCCTTACCTGAGCCAGGGACCCAGGTCTCCATTGTTATGGCGTGAAGAGTACCTTCTCAGCTGTCCATAATATTCCAGGCAGTCACTTTTAGCTCGTTCTATCCTAACGCATTGCCTTCTCCCCAACATAAATTTATCTTCACGAAGTGCTAGATCTGAGAGTTTGTTGGGCCCTGCTTCCAAATCACACGGGTTATCCAATTCTCCAACCAGACAAACACTTTGCTGCAAGAGCCAAGCAGTTCAAGTGTTAAAATGAAGTTGAAGAGTTGTGAACAGATACAAAAGGAAAGATCCAGAAGGTCGTGGCCCTGCCTTCTTCCCTTTAAGGGTCTTCAGCTGAGCTTGGGCCAACTCACGACCCAGGATACTGTGAAGAAAGTGGAAATCAGAGCCCTGCAGCACCTTTTGGGAAGTTGTAAGGTGTAATTAGCTTGCAATTTTAGTAATGAAGCAATGATGTCATTCATCCAACAAAGACTTATAAAGTTCCCTGAATAAAGCTAAAATCATAATGTAATGGGAAACCACCACGCAGGTAACTGCAAAGAAACTGATGACAAAGAGATGGCCATCCCTGTCCAGAGGAGATTACTCACTGAAATTGCAGCAAAACTCCTCCCTGCCAAGAGTTGCATGAAATCACTTCTCTAACTTCAGGTGTCTTCAATCTAAAGTCGCATTACCTTTTATGAGCACCGAAATGCCCTGGAAACATGATACTCCGCTTTTATTTCAGGATAGAGAAGAATACGGCAGTAGAGGCTCACATCAGCTTCCTGGGCTCTAGAGTGAAGCAGATCAGCCATGTTAGAGCCTGGCTCTGCTCTTCAAGTGAGGAGACCTGGGCAAATAGTTCATCTTTCTCTGGAGTGTTTACCTTTAATAAAGACAGCAACACCCACCTCTGAGAGGTATGATAATAAACTTCACTCACCCACAAAAACTCAGTCATCTCTCCTGGTATATTATTATTTGTTCTCATTGTGATAAATGACCTCCAGCGTACAGAGCAAGAAGCGAAGCACAGAGAGGTCACGTAGGTTCTTTATGGTCATCCAGCCAAGATTTCAGTCTAATGTGGCTCACACTTTACACTCATATTGGAGAATATTAAATTTGCATAGCTCCTTATGGCATACAAAATCCAGCACACGTGTCCTCTTGCTTTATGGAGGAAAGCAAAGCGGAAGTAATTATTATTGACATTCCATCCCTAAGAGTACTGGGACTCCACAGGTTCAGGTTCTGCTGGGAGGTTCCACAGTAATGAGGTAGGAAGGTCGGGATTAAATACCTGTCCTGACTCCCCAGACAGCTTCATTCCTGAGAAAGCACACTTACAGCACCCAAATTATACTTTTTAATTTTTTAACTTATGCGTGTGGTATGTACATGTATGCAGCTGTGCTCACCCATGCGATAGCCTGTGGAGGACAGAAGTTGACATTGGGATGTCTTCTTCAATCACTTCTCCACCTCAATTTTTTTAATTGAAAAAAAATTAATTTCAGACAATATGTTCTGATACGGGTTTTCTCTCCCCCAACTCAGATCTTCCCCACCTCTCCACTCCCCCAAACCCTGTGCCAGGAGAGAGCTGAGTACTGTCCATACTTTGGTATAGTTATTTTTCTGAAGTGTCACCTGTCTCAGTGTTTTGTAAACACACTTCCCTCACCTTCTGATTGATTTAATAAAGAGCTGATGGCTGATAGCTAGGCAGGAGAGGAAAGGCAGGACTTCCGGGCAGGGTAGGAACTATGGAAGGAAATGAGAGGCTCAGGATTCACCAGCCAGACAAGGAGGAAGTCAGACATATCAGGAATGAGGAGAGGTGGCCATGAGGCAAATGTGGACTAGTATTCCTGGGGTTAATTCAGTTATATGAACTAGTTAGAAAATAGCCTAAGGTAAGGCCTGAACTATAAAATAATAATAATAATAATAATAAAGTCTCTGGGTCATTATTTGGCAGGAGCTGGTGGATTGAGACAGTCCAACAATAAACTTTATTCCATCCTCTGGTGGGTCCAAAGAAAGTCCCATTTTGCCATCAGAAACCACCTTATTTTGGTTTTTGGTTTTTGAGGTGGGGTCTCTCAATGAACCTGATGCTCACCATTTCATTCAGGATAGTTGGCCAGAAAGCTTCAGAGTTATACTTGTCCTTCCCTCTAGTGTAAAGTCACAGTCATACACAACTACATCTGACTTTTACATGAGTGCTAAAACCAAACTCAGGCTCCCATACTTACACAGAAAGCACTTTTTTACCCATTAAGCCACCTCCCCAACCTTCAAAATATACTTCTGAGGCATTCACACCTAAGGCAGAAAAGATCTACTAACCCATCTTTTAAGATGGATGGGGCTTAAAACGCTGTAGATGGCATCCTTTTGGCAAAGCTCTTAGCCGCAGTGAATTCTACCTAGTTAATGGTGATAAAGTCAGGCTAATCAGTCTGAAATCAGTAAAGGAAACAAGTAGTCAAATTTTCCACACAGTCTTGACCAACAGCCAAGATTAATTTGGAAGGCTGATTAAGAATGTAGCCCCTTCCACTGCATTAGGTAACAGAAGTAAACCTCAGTGACTTATATTACCATCATTCAAGGACAGGAAGAGATAGCTAATGATTTCGAGGCCCTGTGACAAATCTGGACACATAATGCATTTTACCTTGGCATTCCCAATCCTCTTTAATGATGCAGCTACCAAGTTGAAAGAGCAAAGATACAAGGCTGCTAATGAGTCAAACATCTGTGCTGTGTTTTAATGTTACAATATTGTCAACAGGAAGCTTAAGTTACTAGCATCATCTGCACTGAGGCAAACAGGGAGTTTTGCTCAGGGTTTCAGTCTGTGCCCAGTAGTAATGACATTGGATGTGCCAATCTCCATGCCAAACCTATGTCTGGAACACTGGCTGGGACACATACACACAGCTCAGCAAGATGCTGGCAAAGGGAGTTGGAAGCCAAAGCAATTCTTTTTCTTCTTTACTTCTGTTTTATGAACAACAAAATCATATGGCAACATGAGAGACTAGCTACTTTTCAGACAAAATGTCCATCTTTGGGTAACGGTCTCTTTCTGCTGGATAAAAATTAAACATAGGGCCTGGAATGTGCCTCGGTTTTTAAGAGTACTTGCCCAGCATGCAGAAGGACCTGGCTGGATTCCATCCCTGGCATTATATAAAACCAGTGTGGTAGCCCCAGAACTCAAGAGGTAGAAATAAGAGGATCAGAAGTTCAAGTTCATCCTTGGCTACAGAGTGATTTTTTTGAGGCTAGCCTGGTCTACATAAGACTGTGTCTCAAAACAAGAAGAATAAGAACAGGAAGGAGGAGGAAGAGGAGAAGGAGGGGGAGAAGGAAGAGAAGGAAAAGGAAGAAAGAGAAGATTGAATGTAGAAATAAGACATGCCTTTGAAACTATGGAAACTTCAATTTGTGCATCATTTTGCTCCCAGAGCTACACGTGGATAAGAGAGGAAACTCCTCCCAAGCTCCACCTTCTTGACCAGTGACAGGAAACAGTAAGAAAACTATGCATGTGGTAAATAAAACTGTAAATTTAGGATAGTGGGAAGGGATGACTTGTCTATCCACAGAGCCACTCTAAAAACAGAGACCCAAGGACACCCTGTGCCTGCTCAGGCAATATGATCACATACACACACAGAGAGAGAGAAAGAGAGAGAGAGAGCAAATTCAATGTGTGGGTCTTTCATGAAACACTGGACTGCCACCTAACATATAATTTTCCCTCATAGTGGGTATTTGAAGGCCCAGAAACAAGTCTTACAACAAACTGAAAACATAAATTGTCAGGCTGGTGCGCAATGGCTCAGCAGGCAAAGGCTTTTGGTGCAAAAACCACCGATGGCCGGAGTTTGGTCCCTGGGACCCATATGGTGGGAGGAGAGGACCAGTTCCCAAAAGCTGTCCTCTGGCTTCCACACTCATGTCACAGTACACCCAAGCCTCCATATATGCTCGTGCATGTGCACATACATTTAATCATTTAATGTAATTTAAGAGTCTTTGGAAGGACTGGAGACATGGCTCAGTGGTTAAGAGCGCAAGCTGCTCTTCCTGAAGAGCCAGGCTCGATTCCTACCTGGCACCTACACGGCAACTCATAGTCTTCTGCAACTTCAGTCCTAGAGGGTCCAATGCCTTCTCTTTGTCTCCATGGAGACCAAGCACGCATCCACACACATAAAAATAAACATAAATAAATGCTTTTTAATCTTTTTTTTTAAACATCTAAGTTGTAATTCTCAAAATTAAAACATTTTTTTTCCTGAAAGGGAAAAGAAAGGATAATGCATTTTCTTTTGAGGATTGATGTGATGTAAGCCTATATCTGTTGTCACCGCTGTAGTCAAACCTCTGTAGCTCAGTCTGTGTGACCTGTTACCCTTGCTTTAATTATCACCCCCTCCCACGGAAACAATCTGTTTACATGTTTGTCTCTCCCAAAGGCTTCTTTCTACCTCTCCTAAGGGTAGAAAACAACTTTTATTTCTCTTTGTGTGGTTAGTGCTTGTCTTGAACTTCTTAACTAACGTATATGCTCAATAGATATTCATTCAACTGAACTGAATTAGGGGTCCAGAAATTTGGTATGTTTTTCTGATGCTGCTGCCTCTGACCCAACGTTTGCAGCTCAAACAGACATCTCGCTCCCTCCATCTATAATGATGCAGAAACACTTCTATCCAGGCTCCTAGTTCATGGACTCAAGTAAATGTGTACCAGGTACACATAAATGCATGCCACAAAACCGAAGTAAATATCACTTATAACATTTACGTCGTATGTGCTTCTGCCAAGAATTAAGAAAGCAAATGTATTTGTCTGCAACTCCCCAAGGGTCAGTGTACCACCCATCAAACACATAATAAAGATCCCCTATTGAGCTCGGAAACTAACTTGTTTGTGCCCATACAAACCTAAGGACCCAAGTTCAAATCCCCAGGAGTCATGTAAAACTGGGTGTGTTGATACACATCTATAATTCTAAGACTATGAGAAATGGGAGACAGAAATGGGAGAATTCCCAGAAGCTTGAGGGCCAACTAGATTGGCAAACACGGGCAGACGACAAAAACACGGGCAGACGACAAAAAGACTGACAGCCCCTGTCTCAATGAAGTGCAAAGTGAGAACACAAAAGCTTCCCAGCCACAAGGCCTCATGTGGTAATAAAAACATTTTGATGAAAGAGCAGGCATAGGATCCAGCACACCAAGCTCCTGAAGCTACTTTCTAGTCACTGATAAGCAGAAACCTGACCTAGTTATCTCCTCTGCCTACAAACTATGGTCAAGCCGCATGTCCATTTGTGGAATGACTCCAAGAAACTGAGTTTCTCAGGTTTTTGTTTGTCATGCAATATATACCAACCACGGCTCAATTTGATGGATTTAATTTAAAATATATTTTGAAAACTGTTAGCTGAGAACATTGTTCCATGGACCCACAGAATAACCTTACTGCATACAACATGCACACACACACATGCACACACGCACACTTAAAAAATGAACTCATAACAAATTCTGTACTCAAAGGAATCAAAATTGAAGTAAATTAATTCATTAAAAGATTTATAAGGCTAGATTTTAATTCCTTGAGTGGTATCTGGGCAGACATGATCTAAAATATCTAGTATAGTTTTAAACTCATACAATCCAATGAGCTTTAATAAACAAAGTAGTTCCCAGTAGAACCAAAACTCAGCTATTCATTCCTGTGTGTGTGTATGCGTTTGTGTGTGTGTGTGTGTGTGTGTGTGTGTGTGTTTGTGTAAGCTTCTGTGTAAACAAAGGAGTCTAACTCAGGATTTTTTTTTATATTTAATCAGCAATATTGCCAAAGAAAGCCACTCTTCCAAAATCTCCCTATCCTGGTTTATAACTTATAATAAAATGGAGTTATGGATCTGATGGGCTCTAGGGTATAACATTATACTGTCACTTTTTCAATTCTAGAGTTAAAAGAGATAGTTTCCATGATAAAAAAATTTTTCCATAGTCTGCTTGCCCACTTAAAAACATTGGAAATGGTCTTTCCAATCCATAGGCTAGAAATTATTATAGGTAATTTTTTAAAGAACATCGAAATAAGTTCTTATTGTCTTTAGTAACCTTCCTCATTTACTCAATACTTGCATCCACTGGCTTAAAGTATACTCACTGGATAATAATGTATCATCACAACAAGGAAATTACAAAAAAAAAATTTAAAAATTAAAAACTTTAAACCCTAACAACCTGCTTGACTAGTTGGGACTGTGTGTATTGAGTCAACCACAGCCTGCTCCACACAGCGGGAGAAAATGCAAATGGGGCAGAAAGATGAGATCCAAAGAAATTCCTTAAGCTTGAAATCTCAGATAGATCACAGTGGATCTTTCAAAGATGTACCTTGGCCCTGGGCTTAGACCCTTGATCCTCTGGTGGGGGTTGGGGTAGGAGCCGGTAAAGATGCCTGGAAATCAGATCTGCCCTGACAGGGTGAGGCAACCCTCTTTGACCTCCCTGAAGCCTGCTGTGCTTGCATCTCAGAGGCCAGCACGGTTAACCCTGAACTGCAAGCTTCCTTTAATTGTAGACTTTCAGTTTCCCTCCAGCCCTAGTTAGGGGAACTTCCCTGCCTGTTCTTTTCCAAATACTGAAAACTACCCAAATGTCATTCTAAACCAGAGTTTGAGCATAATGTGTTAGGTCCAAACAGCAGAAATCTGCTGCCTTTGAAGAGAAAGAGTTAGAATGACGTCCATGGATGAAAGCAAGTCATAAACGAGTGTGTGTGTGTGTGCGCGAGCGCGCTATTATGTGCACAGGGGAAAGTACAGGATGAGTGGTACGCATTAGCAAGTGGTATACAGCAACAACAACAAAAATTGCACTTTCTATGTGACATGGTCTTTTAGTTATATGTGGAGTGTAAATTGTGTGATTAAAAAATAACCTTTCTAAGGTTATTTTCAAAAACTGCTGAGGACTTCAGGGTCTTACATAATAATATACCAGGATGAATTAAGAGGCAAACGTCCAAAATATTCATGGCGGGAATTGGGAAGTCCATGACCTCTCAAAGCGGCATGAAAATGTTTGCATATTTGGGTGCCTTCTGGAAAGCATGAAAATCAGACACGGCTGTACATACGTCCAGAACTCCAGTGCTGGGCAGCAGAGTCAGAAACATTCCCCCAGGAGCACTGCTCAGCCAGTCTAGCCAAAAAGGTGTTCTTCAGGCTCAACAAGAGAGCCTGTCTCAAGGCACAGAAGCTGAGAGAGACAGCCTACCATCGACCTCTGGCCTGCAAGCACGCCTGCATGGGTGGTTGTACACATACACACACACAAATTAATAATAATTAATAATAATAATAATAATAATAAAAGGGTTTCCAACTCATTTATAAGCATTGCTAATAACAGCACAAGAATTCACACCTGGCAGCTCACACCTGAACTTACAACACTGAAGCCTTTTGGTGGTTCAAGTCTGAGCAAAGTTGTCTAAGCAAGGATTCTGTGTTCTCCATAGAAATGAGGTGCGTGTGAAACTGGGAGCAGGGGAGTAGACATGTGGAGAAGAAGTCAGTCTTACCCTTCTCTGAAGGGGGTCGAATGGAAAGAGCGGGGCTCATCTAATCTTAGTCAAACAAGATTTGGTACAGCAGCCTCTGTCAAGCTTAGACTGTCTGAACAAATCCTTAATCACCAGCGAGCATCAAAATACACTAGGGAACTCTTGTTGCTGTCTTGTCTGTGAACACCGTATGAACTGGGGTCAGGATTTATGTAAATGATGACCTTGGTGCGAGGAAGGTCCCCATTCAAGCCTCAGGACCAGAGCTCCTAGAGTCCTCCGTTCACTGTCCTTCTCCTGACTCCACCGACATTCTGCAGCTTCAGATGCACGGTAGAGTTGAAGGTCAAGTGTGACTTGAGTGAGGAGCCAGGAGGCATGCCTGCACTGGCAAAACGAGGGAGATTATTGGTGAAAACTTGGAATAATACTCACTTTCCAATGTGCTTTCCAGAAGGTTTATCACTGTCGAAATAGGCCGATTGTGGATTTAGCATGCAGCTAAAGTTTCTGCTATGCCTGAGTCCTAGTGCTGACATCACCTCACCATGCAAGTTTCCCAGACCCCCCCCAAAAAAAATTGAAAGGGTTTGCATAATCCATTAGAGCCCAACACTACTAACACCATCATCTAATCGTGCTGCTAACTGTCTATGCAAGCCTGCTAGCAGGCCCAAATCAGAGAAGAGCTCTACAAGAGCTTTGCGATCAAGCCAGAGAAAGAAGATGAGAGATGCATCATAAGATTCCAAAACGATGGTGTGTTAACTCTATACAGTTGGGACCAAAATGGCAGAGAGGAGTCAACGCCTCTAGGAGTGCTTCAGAGGGGAAGAGCATGGGTAAGTGAGAATCTAGATAAGAGTCGTAAAGTCGTTAACAGTCTCGGTGCAGTGTGCATTGATGTACAGGCTATGGCAGCATCATAGCAGGAGTTGGAAGGGGGAGCTGCAAGGGTAGCTGGTCAGGGGGTGAGAGGGGAAGAATGGATGAGCATGTTAAGCTGAAGACAGGAGAAAACCGGAAAAGCTGAGGAAATATAGTGAACATATGCTGGGCTTGTATCCACTTGACGCATTCTAAGTTCACCGGTTGGTCAAACCTCACGTGATGTAAGTGCCCCCTGTTCAGAAGGAAGGGAGCTGGAACACAGAATGATTAAGCAGCTTGCTTTCATTTCATCCAGCCAGAGATTAGCCGGGCTGGATCTGAACCAGAACCGAAGCTCAGAGTCATCCAGACTTGAGAGTGTGAAGGCATCTTAGCATCAGGAACAAAATTGGGGCTCAGTATCTAAACTCATTGGAATTGCTTATATGCATGGCCCATTCTACACAAAAGTACATCTATATACATGGCAATATTCCAACTATGTTTTTCAATGGGAAAGCATTCACTGAAAAGTCCATTGATGATCACATTGGTATAAATAGTTTGTTCAGTCCAACCTCCATTAGCAGTGCCCATTATATTGACATTACACCGAGGCCCCTCACTTTCAAATCTCAGAGCCTAATTTAATTTTCTATTCACCTACGCCTGTGACTGCAGAGACCAATGTGCTTGTTTTCAAATGCCCCCTGAACATATGTAACTTTCATTTCCAAGGAAACCATTCGCATCAGATAATATAGCCAATCCTTTAAGAAATTAGTTTCTCCATCTCGCTTAAATTTAGGTCCTTAACATCAGTTGGACTCCTCAGTAACAGATGTGCAGGAAATGACATCTGGACCTCCCCAGAAACAACTTTTCCTCTGAATACCCTCAGTAGCCAAATGAATTCTTCCCCCATCATGAAGAACCACACTGTCTCCTAATGGCTTACTACCCCCCCCAACCTAGCCCACAAATCAAAGAACTGGGTTTAGAAATAGAAGAGAGTGAGGGAAGGAGGATGGGACTAGGGGGTGAGATGGGGCTAAAACCAGGATGTAAAGTGAATAAAAAATCAATAATTTTTTTAAAAAAGAAGAAATAAGAAAGGTTTGTGTCCTGTGGCTAAAGGGGGAGGAAAAGGGGTTTCACTTTGGGTTTTGTTGTTGTTGTTGTTGTTGTTTTAACCAATTAATGATGAGCAGCATGAAGAGAAAGAAAGTTACACCGTTGCTGTCAAAGACTGTTTTCTGGATAAATGGTTAAATATCAGATTCTGGGATAAGTATTTCAATCCATCAAAACATAAGCAAGCATGCATACATGCACACATCACACACATACACATATACACACCACACAAACACACATACACACACACGCACATACACACCATACAAACACAAACACACACATGCATACACACACCTATACACAGAATAAACAAACTTCCCGGTTTTTCACAATGAATTTATTGCCTCGTTTGGCTTCAACTTTAATGTGTCCACATTGTATACGCAATCTCCCTTTATCCAAGGCTATAACTTACTGAGAAGACAAATGAGACATTTCCTATGGGCATATAAATACTTCTAAAACTGTGTCTGGATAAAAACATAAACTGCTAGAGGAAAAGGGTATTTCCTCCTCAGGAATTTTAATTAATAAATCAAACAGGAAATGATTAAGATGTATTGATTGACTGACTGATTGAGGCTTAGGTACTGGGAAAACATTCACCTGATGAACACTCCTATTTCACAGGAGCCCAACGACTATGGTATTCTCCTTCTCAGGGAGAGTGGCCTGACAATTCCCACTTCACAAGTAAGCCCACTTCACAAGAGACGACCAATAGCTTAAAGCTGACCTGGCTATTCAATCAGGGATCACACTCAATTCAAACACTGCTGTGAACATTTTAAATGTTCATGAGAGCTGAAACCACGCTTTGCCAAGCACGGGGCCTACCACACAGCAGGACTTCGTTTAATGTTTGTTGTATAAAATATCGCCAAACCCTGCCAACAGCTGCACTGAAGAACTTTTCACAAATGCCATCATTTGAACAACACCAATGTACAAAATTAAATCCTCAGGCAGATTTTTAACAACGGTAAGAATCCTGCTCAGTCCTCCCTCCTACACAGCCATTGACTCCCAAGCAGGTACTTAATAAAAGAATTCATAAAATCTGTTTGCTAGATAGTGTATCCTTTAGAATTATAGTAAAATTAGTAGCCAGTGACTGGACTGAACGTGCAAACCAAAAACATGTTTATTGTTGAATAAGAATAACTAAAGTTAAAACTAAAAGTAATTTCAGAATGAACACCTTTGAAGAGTCAGGAATTTGATTGAAAATGCAGTTGCTCCCCCCCCCCCCCGCCTCTTCTAATGAAACAGTTCTTTAATGACAAAGGAACTTTTATAATAATGCAGAAGAGCACAGCTCCAAGGCAAACTCTCTCCCTATTCTAATCATGGCTATTATTTCTTAAAATGAAAATGGCTGAGGTCATTGTAGTCTATTTCAGGGTTTGCATGCATTGGTGGTATTTTTCCCTTGGCTTTGAGCTCTCCACGTTACCAGCTAAATGTTATGGGGTTTGCTATGTGCCCTTTCAAATCCCATTCTTTTTAATAATGGACTTTACACAAATAAATTAAAGCAAATTCCACTTTCTTTCCTAACAACTCCAGATGGAGTCCACACTTGCAAGAGACCTGGAACTTGCTTTTCTTTAAAAAAAAAAAAAAAAAAAAAAAAAGGCATGGTTCTCCCAGCTGCATAAAACACTATGTGGTTGTCCAAAAAAAAAAGGTACTAAAAAATAAGTTAAACTGTGAGATTCTTATTGTTCTTTTGACCAAACTGAAACAGCTTACTTAGGGGCAAGGAAGTTGCCCAGGAACAAAACCCCTTCAGCAGCGCCCTACATGCTGTTGAGAGTTGAACCGTCTATACAAAGCCATAGAGAACACATCAGGAAACCCTGATGGACCCAGTGTTCAAAATTATCAAATAACTTGAGACACTGAATTCGCATAATCACACGCTTCTTTTAGCTATGATTAATATTTCACTGCGTTTCTGAACTTATTGTATTCTGTTTGATTTGTTTTATTCTGAGTTGCCGTCTTTCTGAACTTTTTGCTTTATTTTCCTTCTGATTTGCTATCAAGTCATACAAAACAGCCCCACCTCTAATGAGCCTCTGCCCACACCCAAGTATGAGAATGACTATAATACATACATACTGTGGAGTTCTGCCTGTTAAAAATGCCCTAAGCTCTGTTTGTTTGTTTATTTTTTTGAAAATCAACTTGCAAGACCAATGTATTAAGCTTTTATGAAAGAGATGAAATAATTTTAAACACAGACACACAATGAGTTTATTTATTTAGAAACTTGTTAAATGGAGTCTGGGAATTCAAATATTCAATGTTGACATTGTACAGATCTGGCCAGAAGCCAGGACCTGGTCTCCAGAGGGACCCATTGGACAAGGAATCCAGACCTTCCTCTCCTCCCACTTGAACTAAAAAGGTAGAAGCCATTAGTTATACCCACAGCAGTATCTGAACCACACTCAAATAATCTGCCCCAACCAGGGTCCTTCAAAGGAGGGCAAGTGTGCTTAACTCTTTAGTGGTGAGCTGGAGCAGTGAGCCACACTTCCACAGAGCTTTATAAATAGCTCCTCCTCTGTGCAGAAACTTCTCTGAAGTCTCTTGCATGGCAAGAAAGCAAAAGCAGTTAACAGGATTTTTTTTTCCCTCTGTATATGCTTAGGGTGGGGATAGCAATGTGTGCAAACTAGGAGTCTGGATGAAGAGTTCTGCCCCTCTTTGGTCCCTCCCCTGTCCTCTGTGCTGTCCTCAATATAAAGCCAAGTTCCTTGAAAATACCATTAAACTCCTCAGGAGGCCAGGAGAGTGGGAAGAAGGGGAGAAGCTAATTTTAGAAAGAGGATCCTGGCTAGTGGGAAGGTGAGGGGACTATTGGTTCCCATCAGAAGGAAAATCAAACCCCTGGCTGTTACAGAAACGCCGATAGCAGCTTCCAGTCCAGAAGGGGTTAAGCATGGCTCCAGAAAATAGTGCCTGGCACCCTGGCAGTGTGTCTGTCTCCTCCTGGCCCATGCCCCCACCTCAGAGCCCCTCCCTCGGGCCTGAGGGAATGCCCCGCAGAGGGGGTGAATAAGTGAGGGTGTGCAAAAGAATGTTCCAGAACCACCGGGGACGGTACTGTGAGAGTTTTGTGCACGGTTTCCGTGTGTCTACACCGTTCTTACAAACAAGGCTCAAGCGGTGTGCACCAGTCAGTCAGCACCCTGGAGTGGAAGAGAGGGCGCGCTGTTTAACCAGAGCCTTGAGCTCAAAACTTAGAAGTCTGGGAAGGCAAAGGAACTGGAAGGGACCGGGACCAGTACGCTCTGGGGGAGTTCAGGCTCTTTGATTCAAGCGACTTTCCCTGCCCCACCCAGTCGCCCTATGAGGGCCAGTGTTCTCCGAACTCAGCAGTGTGGAAATGGAAGCGTTTGAGCTCGGTCTAGCTCCCCGTACCCTGAGAACCTGGAATGAGCCAGTGACAAGACAAGTCAAGGCCCTCAACCTTGGGACCAGCTTGCTTTCTGCGAGGGGTGCCAGGAGAGAGGCAGCCAAGGTGGGCGCATAGGGAGGTATTAACCCTGCCCTCTTGCTCCTCTGGGCCGGGTCTGAGCCAGCCAGAGTCCTCAGCCGTGGCCCTCCTCTTCGGCTCCATGCTGTAGCCTCTGTTAACCTGCCCCATACTTCCAAAAGCAAAACAAAATCAACTCTCAAACGCTCAGATCTTTAAAAAGAAACTGCTTACAAGACCTTCATCTTGGACGAGGGCCGGGGTTGCAGAGACTATGTCCTGGAAAGACCTGTTAATTCCTATTCGACAATGCTCCAACATGTTGAGGGTCAGTACAGGAGGGTAGGCCCTGGGCGCAGGGAGAGACTTGGCTAAGAAAAGCGTGAGATGGGGCTAGCCTCAAAAATCACAGGCTCACCCAGACACAGGAGCAGAGGTCCGCAGTCTCCAAAACCTGAGACTTCCAGTCCCGGAACAGGAGGCTCTGCAGCTGAGGAACCCGTCCTCTCCCACAGTGTTGGGGATAAGGGGAGAATGAAAAGCATAATTAACCTTCCCCTAAACACAGAACCCAAGAGAGGGTGCAAAACGCGGCGAAATGGTGCCTCAAAGTGCCAAATGAAATAAAGGAGCCCTAAGCCAGGGTAATGACCAAATAATGGCAAATGAAACGCCTTCCTACAAGGGGCCTCAGCCTGTGTCGGGAGAACAATTTTTTTCCTCCTGCAAAGCAAACCTGGACTAAACAATAAACCTGTACGTGAGAGCCAGGCTCTGCCTCCACGCAGCTTCTGAAGGGTGGCTGGGAAGGCAAGGAGGCCAGGCTGGGAAGTGTCCTTGGAATCCTAGGTGCTGGCCTGCAAGGGCGAGTTTAAACACGGGAGGCAGAGCTGCCGTGTACCTTTCTTACTTCGGAGCCGTTTTTTTTTTTTTTTTTTTTTTTTTCAAACAAAGATCAAGCAGAGGAGTAACAAGTGCCCACGGCACCACCGGGGTTTTGATGATCTCGTTGCCTTCTGCGGCTTAAGAGACTTCTGGGGGGGGACCCCGCAGTAAGGGGACTAGTGGGTGCAGCTTGCTCGTCGCTTTGATTGAAACCCTAAAGGCTGGTGCTTTGGCAAAGTGAGGTGGGTTTCCCTTCAGTGCTTTAGGCTGCCGGCGCGCGCGCTGCAGACCCTCTGGCTCACTTGCTTCCCACCCCTGAGAAGAGCGGCGACTGGAATTTCTGGCAAGGCCCAGGTGCTTCTGCAGCTACCCCCACAACACCCCAAATCAAAACGGCCGGCCGAGGAGTCCCCCGGCTGCCGGAGTGGGCTCGTCCTATTTAGTTTTCTCTCCTTGAAGGTGGAAATGTGAGTCAAAGGTTTTAAGAGAGCACGGATGCCAACTTTCTTGCTTTTCCCTGTTTTTATTTTTTACGTTAAACCTTTGTTTAGTAAAAACGGTTTACAACGAAATGATCAGTCTCAGCTATTGTGTAAAACCAAGTCCCTGTAAGTTAGACCCAAGATGGTGCGCTCAGTCTGTCCGTGTGACCTCAGGGAGTGTTTTCAAGGTATGTGGTCTCTGGTCTCCTACGCTTTCGACAAGACCTAGCCAAACCGACATCCACCAAAGACACACACGAGAGACAAAAAGAACGGCCAACTCCAGGAGAGAGAACTGTTTGTGCACGGCTCGTTTCCCGCGTAAATGCTTAACATTTGCCACGATCGCGGTAAATTGGTTTTGTCTTGTTTTGTTTCCGATATGCCGGTTATTTTACCTCTTTCTAACTCAGGAAGGGTGAGGGGAGAAAAAGAAAAAAAAAAGAAAAAGAAAAAGAAACAGCGCCGGTAAGCGGCTAAGTTTCCGCTGGATGGTGGCACCGCGGGCAGGGGTCACCAGCCACCTCTGCCGCGCGCAGTTCGGAGAGAGAAAACCGCGCTTTAAAAATACTAAAATCCGCACTTCGGATACGATTTCCTTTACTGCTCGGACGGCGGCTGGAAAACTGCACAAGGCAGCGCCCGCGTCTCGGGGAGGCAGCGGTGAAGCGCCGGCCGCGGGGACCTGGGGCTCTGCAGGGAAAGTTCCCAAGGCTGGGGTCCTACTCTCTCGGAGTGCACGCGGGCACCCTTACCCCTACCAGACAAAAAAAAAAAATCAATGTGCGTCTCACTGGCGCTGACTGACAAGTCCCGCCAGCTCAGAAGCGGGGGCTCGGCTGCTGGACGCGGGCGCGCAGCTCGCTGGTTAAGGAAAACAGCCAGGGCGTGCGCGAGGGGCGTGGGGGCGCCGAGGAAAACTCGAAGCGTTTCCCAGGGCCGCTTTCGCTTCCTCGGGTGCCGGGCAACCAACCAGGCGGGGTGCTAAGCTTCAGGCTTTCCTTTCACAACTTAACTGCCCGGCTGAAGCCATCTCCCCGCCTCCTTCCACACACTCACACACTCACACTCACACTCACACTCACACTCACACACACTCACACCCCCCTAACGTTTGAAGCATCACAGCCATCAAACACGTGTGCGTTTATTCCCCGTCCGATGACAAATCGAGGAGACAGCGGGCCCAGCGAAAAGCCAACGGGAAAAACAGCTCGGCCGGCGCCCTCGACACCGCTGCAACGAAGCGAAGGGAGCGGCAGAGGGAGAAGGCAGCAGGCTGACCCGGGAGGGGGACGGCCCTGGGTTGAGATCTCTCCCCCCCCCCCAGCCCTGAGCTCCAGGGGGGGGGGGGGGGAAGAGGTGTGGGTGCAGCGCACGGGTGCGGGGCGCCCGCGAGGACGGGGCATCGCGATGGGTTCCCCACGCCGGGAACGCAGGGCACCCGGGAGCAAAGCGACCGCGGCCGCTGCGCCAGGACGCGCCCGGGGATGCCGAACCGGGCGCTTCCGGGCCTCGGCCCCAGCGTGCAGGGGGTGGGAAGGGGGTCGCCTGGAGGACTTCACTGGGGCAGACGTACTCCTCCACGGCCTAATTCCCCATCGTCTCCCGTCCGAAACCAACCAAACGGGAGAGTCGGCAGGTCCAAGTGTGAGGGAGCCCAGCGCGGCCCGGCCTGCGCCCTGCCCCGGCGGCTCTGACACCGAGGGGTCCCCTCCCGCGCCGAGCAGGAGCGTCTCGGTAAACCCCAGCCCGGTGGCCCAACAGTGCTCAGCAACGCTCCCCCACCCCCACCCCGTCCTACCCCGGCGGGTCCCCCCAAAAAAGCCCTTCGCTGCAAGAGTGGGGGATGGGAGCCCCGTCGAGCCCGGCCCAAACCCTACTGCCCGAATCCCGCGTGACCGCGGCTGCTCCAGCCCGGAGCAGGCAGAGGGCGCCGGGGAGGAGGAGTGACCGGGGACCCCGGCGGCACCCAGGAGGAGGGCGGCGGGCCGAGCTGCGCCGTCCCGGCGGCCCCGGGTTCCGACAGCCCGCCCCCTGGGGGTCACTCGGCGCCCTGCCAGCCCGGGGTTCTCGGCCCGGAGCGCGCCCTCCCTTCAGGCCGGGCGCGCGCAGCCTCGCTCGCCGTCCTCTCCACGCCCGGGCCCGAGAGCGCCGGCGCGACCTCCCCTCTCCTCCCCACCTGCCGAGCGGCTCGGCGGAGCCCGGGGCTCGGCGCTGCCACTGCTTCCCCCACCCCCCCCCCACCCCATCCACCGAGCCGCGCCACCCCACCCCCCCACCCCGCCTCCCCTTCCCCGGGGCTCCCGCCGCGCCGCGGAGAAGGACCGAGCGCACAGCGCCCACTACCGCAGCCTGGGCTCGGCGCAGCGCCCGCCGCCCGCGCAACTTGCGAGCGGCCGCCTCGCAACTTTTCCCAACTCCGGCCCAGCCGGCCGCCGCGGCTCCCTCGGAGCCCTCCACCCATCCCAAACCCCAGAAACAAACCGAGTCTCGGAAAGGCGCCCTTCCCCTGCCCGCCCCCCCCACACCCCCACTCCCCCCTCCTCCCGCTCCGGGGACTAGCTGGTTGGCCAGAGGCGACTCTCCCCCGCCTGGGGGGGGGAAGGGAGGGGAGGGGGACACACTCTCCTCTCCCCCCACCCCTTCGCGCTCACTCGCGCGCGCTCTCCTCCCTCCCACCCAGCTTTTTGCTGCCCCCACCCCCACCCCGGAGTTGCCACAGCTGGTCCTGGCGCGGGGCTTAGGACTACCGCGGCTCCTCTGTGCCCAGAGCAGGAGCCGGGGCGCGGAGGCTGGAATCGGCAGGTTGCTCGGGCTGCGGGCTGCTCTACGCCTGCCTTTCACCCGGGGGGCCCCCCGCGCCAAAGCAGCCCGCGCTCTCTCCCGGAGCTCTAGACACAGATATGCAAGATGGCAGAGGAGGGGGAAAAGCCAATAGAAAAGGGATATTGCACCTACTTGTGGCCAGTTTCCTTGCCCTGCCTTTGGATCTCATGCTGTGCCCAGTCCTGCAGCAGCTGCTGGGTGGTTGGGGTTTTTTTTTCTTGGATCTTTTCCTTCTTTTGGTCTCTCTCTCTCTCTCCCTCCTCTCTCTCTCTCTCTCTCTCTCTCTCTCTCTCTCTCTCTCTCTCTCTCACTGTGTGTGTCTCGTGCACGCACACACACTTCCACACTCGGTCTTTCACTCTCTCTCCCTCCCTCTCTCTCTTTCTCTCAATCCACACTCGCTATCTCTAGCATTGTCAGTTTGGACACCTTCGCACATGCGCGCTAGACGCCCCTCCAACATCTCAGCGCCGCCAAAAAAAGTTTGGAGCGATTTATCACTTTGATTTGGAGATCTTGTCAGATGGCAATCGCCGAGGAGGCGGAGAAAGGGAGCTACGGGGAGGGCGGCAGGGGGCGGGGAGCGAGCGCGGGGAGCTGGAGGGGAGCAGACACTTTGCCCAAAGGGGAAAAAAAAAAGAACAAGAAAAGTCTTGGACAGAATCGATTCGTGGGGCAGGGGACTATGTCCGTGTGGGAGTCAACAATAAACATGCATTATAATTATTATTGTTTTCTCCACCATAAATTACATTGTCTGTAGGAGAGAAAAAGAGCGGAGGAGGAGGGAAAAAAAAACACTTCAGGATAAATCTTTCCCTCTACAAAAGAACTAGGTTGAGGGCTGGACCGTGAACTCATTATCCAGGAGAAAGGCGAGACGCGTCTTGAACTTGAGAGATCTGCCTTTGCTGCTGCTCTCCTCCAGAAGTTCCTGGGGCTTCCGCTTTGGATGAATAACCAGCCGCTTCTCGATTTTAACTGTAACACGAACGGTAGCTGCTATCCTTGGAACATTCCAGTAGTCTGTTTCCATCAAGTAGCAACAACCGCCCTTGATTCTCAGGTCCCGGCGGGCTGGACGTTTGACATCCAAGACCTCCTGCTTCGCCTAAGGTCGGCTGTCACCTTCCGGCCTCCTGCTGCAGCTCAGCCCGCCTGCCATTTCCACTCACTCGCTGAAACCTACAACCTCTGGGGTCACCAGCGGGAGGAAGGGGGAAATTCCATACGCATACCTAGGAAATACAGAAAGGACATTGTTGAAATGCGCTTAATTACAGAATTTACTAATGAAGTGCGCAGGCAGAAAATGAGCACACCAAGGCTTAGGTGTGTTCTGTGACTCACTCCGAGCTCAGTGTGGATTCTTCTCTTGGTACAACCTTCTTGCATGAAACAGTTGTGTTCAATACCTTCCACGTGCTATTTATGTCTCCGTTAATATCTGCTGCAAATCCTGCCAGACACCATAAAAGAAAATTGCAATCTTTTCGGTGCCAGTGCTGCTACAGCACATCCCAATGCTAAAGTCAGAAGAAACGGGAACAGAAAGCTGGTTCTGGTCTCCGTTTTTGAGAGAGAAACGGGGGACGAGCGGGCTTGTTGAGAACACTCAGTTGCACCTGTTGGCATCCGTTGTTGTCTGAGCTAGGACCACACTTGTGAGAAAGCTAACAGCTAGGTTCAATTCCCCGGGGGTTTCAGTGGCCAAAAAAATAACCCAAACAAACCAACAAACAAAAACCCCAACGCTTACAGGACCTTAAAGATACCCACCACCTTTCCTTCTCCAGACCTGTGTAATTCCAGGGGCATTCAGACATAAAATACAGGTCCCTAGAGAACCGAGCAACAGCTCCCAAGGGAGACAGATGTGTAACCTTGAAATATGAGGAAGAGAGAGGAGGTAAAGGAGGAAATGACGAAGAACAGGAGTGAAACAGCTTCCAGAGGAGAAAGTTCTGGTGCCCACACACGTGAACACCAGGGAATCATGCTCTCTCCCCTCCCCCACCGAGGCACCTGGGATTTTACAAGACCTACTAGAGCTCCAGTTGCCTACCGCATGCAGGTGTGTGTGTGTGTGTGTGTGTGTGTGTGTGCGTGTGCTTGAACTTTTAGTATGTGCAGAGACCAACGACTACTGCATGTGTCGACACAGGTCTACGGCTCTAAAAATCCCCCAGATCTACTGGCTCCACTCTGTTTAGGAGTGTCCGCCTCTGACCAGTAAGTGCTATAGAAGGAGGCAGGAGGCTTGAGAGTCTTTGGAGAAGTCAGATTCTCTAGGGAAGCTCACCAGGCTGACAAGCAAGGGCTTCACACAGCAGCTTCTTGTCTGTGAGAGTTTGGGGGGGGGGGGGGAGCATCACTTAGGCCACAGATCACTTAGCATCACAGAAGACAGAGACGTCCCAGAGGGTCCCTACTAAAGAACCTAGAGGGGCTTTGGCCAGAAAGAAGGTGTTGATTTCTCCGGGGCCTGGCCCCTAGAAAGAGCAGAGTATCCTGGGCTGGAGAAAGTCCTGGCTAGGATATTTCATTTCATTGGACCCCTGCGGAGATATAAAAAAAAAAAAAACAAGGAGATGAGAAGGAGCCACCGTCCTCACCTCCCCACAGCTTCTCCTCACCCATCCCCCACGGAGCCTGTCAATACTTGGGTTGGATCTGGTGAAATTTTCTAAGAAAGGAAGGGACCGTGCTGTCAAACTCTGGGATTAAAAACAAGACCCACGTGGACACTGGACTTGTTTGCGTGGCGGAAGTATAAATCTTGTGGTCAATTTAGAATAGGGTGGTTTCAGCAAAGGGCAGTAGCTAGAGGCTGGGAGACAGGGCCGAACGAAGAGTACCCAAATCTCCAGACGCAGAGATCTCAGACTTCAGAACTGTTACGGAAAGTTGAGGGATCAGGGCAGTGGTAGGTGGCGAGGGGTAGCCAACCCTTCCGGTGTGTAAAGCCCGGATTTCTCAAAGGTCTTTCTAAAATTTCAGCAGATGTGGTTGAACCCTGCTCCTTCTAAACTAGCAAGTGCAGTCTTTTGTGTCCTTAAGCCGAATCGCTACGAACGAAAAGATGTGGGACTATTCTTCAAAACATAAAAAATAAAATAAAATAAAATAACTGAATGAATAAACAAAAAAATCAAAGTATTCACAGTATCATTTTTTTAATTTTTCAAACTTCAAAGCTGCTTTTTCTTTTCTCTCCCTTTCTTTTCTTTCCCCTTCCCTTGTTCCTTGTTCTCAGTGTGCAGTAATAAAAGGGCTAAATCGCCAGTTCAAGTGTGTTCAACCTGATGGAGCCAATGCCCCTCAGATGGCTGTGCGCTACCGCCTGCCCAGAGGTGGTCCGCGGGTCCCCGCCGCTTCCCCAGCGGGTTCCTATTCCCAAGCTCCCAGTCCCCGTCAGTTCCACCTGTCCTCAGTCCCAGGCGTGAGAGCACAGCAGGTGACTTTCTGTTGCTACCTCTGGAGTCGCTAACACCTTCTGACCAGAGATCTAAGCTGTCCCTGGCTCAAGGGGGGTGGGAGCGGAGTGGAGGGTGGGCTCAGGGCTGACTAATTGTTGAAGTCGAAGCCGCCTTCTGGGTCCCCGCAAACGCACCCGCCTTCCTTCCTACGGGAATTCGTTTCCTGGGGAGCAGACCTAAGTTTTTCTTGCCTTTCCTTCTACGGAAGATGGCATCCTGGAAGCAATGACTCCTTGGAAAAATCCATGAGCTGTTAACTGTTTGGGTTTGGTGTGTGTGTGTGTGTGTGTGTGTGTGTGTGTGTTGAGTTTCTTGTTTGGGGAGATAGAGGCGGGGGTTAAAAGAAGATAGGTTATTGGGAAGGCAGTGAGAGATCAGTATACTTCTTTTCCGATTGTTTCTTTAATTAATCCTAGACACGGTGACGAACCCATTTTTCAATACAGTACATGCAACCGGAAATTTTCCTTTCTTTTCCCGGCACTGTAATTGAGCCAGCCCCACAGTACCTTTAGAAGAAAGTTTGCATTCTTTACAGAGGTATTTCTTGGCCTATTGTCTTTGTGCAGTGAACTTTACGTGCTATTGAATCGAAACCTATATTCGCCTGGCTACCAGCAAGATTAATTTAATCATTGTAATGTAATTATTAATACTGTTTACCCAACGCTGGGTTTCAGGTTGGCTGTTAAGAAATTAAACTCTCGCTGGGTGACCAGAGGTAGGCAGGAGTTTCTTCATGTTGAAATGAAACAGTTCTCTTTATTTAGTCTTAGAGTCCAGCTTTCGGCCAGGGGCTCAATTAGCCAAAATGGAAACAATTTTCATTCATTGCAATAACTCACTTGTTCTGGGGATCGCTTTCAAAATATACACTTTATTATTATACGGTGACCTCGGTGGCGTGGTGTGGTAATAAAAGAAAGAGGCAGGGAGATCTATCTAGCCCCCTTGGGCTATAATTATTAGAAATTAATTGGGTTCAGGACCCTGGGTAGCCCAGCTAAATTAATAGCTTGTCTGGTGGTTTAAATCCGAATTTTCAGTCCACAGGAGAGAAAGGGGGAGCGTCACAGACATGAAATGCAGACCCAAGGGACGCCTGAGTTTACTTGCAAGACACTCATCTATTAAACAGTGTCCAGAATACATTGAAACTGGGGAGAGGGGGCTGGAGGAGGAGGGGGCGGAGGCGACCAGAAAGAAGAAAGGAGTAAAGAGGGGGGGGGGTGCTGCGAGTGTACAGAAAGGTCTCGAGTTGATTTTATTCGATTTTTCTTGTCTGCATTGTTTTCGGGAGGGGTTGCATTTAGGGGTTAAAATCAAAAAATAAAGATCCCGTGCATTCGGAGCTGTCGTACTGGAGTAAAAGTGAAAAGAGAGCCTTAGGCAAAAGGAAATTACTGCGAGCCCGCGTGACCTTTCAGGGAGGTAATCAATCAAGTGATCAACAGGGATATTTATCATCGCTCTATAGGACGACTTCGGCCGGCAAGGGCGGGGTGGGGGTGGAGGGGCGCCGGGGAGGGTGGAGACGCGCGGACGTTCACAGCGCTCGCCAAAGTTTGACCGAATTCGATGGGCCTGGGGCGGAACGCGGAGGCTTTCGGAAACGTCCGGACCCCTGGTCCTGTCTGACACCCTCGGAGAAACGCACGCCTCGGCTGGCGTCGCCAGGAGCCCGGCTCGTTCCTCTGTCCCCAACCCCCAACCTCCCCCCCCCCATCCCGGGCCTCGGCCGGTGACGCTAAGGTGTCAAGTCCCAACCGCCCGTCCCGCTCGGACTCGAACACGAAGCTGCTGGCGGGGAATCGGCGCTTCGCAGAGAGCCTGGCGCAGGCTTTCGCGCGCATCCGGCCCGGCGGCGGCGTGGGGATGCGGGGTCGTCCCCTCCCGGCCGCACGCCGGGACCCCGAACCCCACAGCCTCCTCTCTCCTGCGAAAACCCCTGCGCGGCGACCGCAGCCGAGCCGCGCCGAGCTGCAGGCCAGCCGGGGGCGCGCACACGAGGCGGCCAGCAGCGGCCGGCCTGGGCTGGCCAGCCGCCTCCCCTCCCCAACTTGTAAGAGTCGCCCTTTTGTAAATTGCGGTTTTTTTGGGGGGTGTTTTTTTTGACCCCCAGGTTTCTGAGCCCACCGATCCTGCCCCTTCTCTCTAACCCTGCCACATCCACCTGCCCCCCTCCCCAGTGCCAGAAGCCTACAGAAACGGGGCTGGCTTGTAGGAAAAGTGCCCAGGCTGGCTTTTAAATTGTCAGTGCAGCCGTCCGAAGCTCCCGGGCTTCCCAGCGAGCCAGCACCGGATTGATAACCGGTTCCTCCGCCAGGGTGCCGACGGCTGGCTGCTGGCCCTCGGGGCTGGAAGGCGGGGAGCGGAGGGCCGCTCGATCGAGGTGCCACGCGCCGCCCCCTCGGTGCGATCCGCGGCCCGCCGGCGGTGCCGGGCCCGGCGGGTTGGCAGCCCACGCCGGGCTCGCGCGCTCCCCCGCGCGCCTCTCCCGGCTCCCGGCGCCGGGCGCGCCCTCCTCCCGCACAGCCTTGGCCTGCGGCGCCCCCGCCTGGTCCGCCCGGGCCGCCGCAGCTCGGCAGCTCGGCAGCTCTGCCGCGGAGGGCTCCAGCTGTGCACAGTAGCTGCCGGAGCTCGGGGTGGGTGGGAAACGGCTGGGGCGCCCCGGGGAAGCGCGAGTTGGGGTGGGAAGGAACCCGGCGAGGGGGATTACGAGGCGAGCAACTCCCCGCGCTGCTACTGGCTTAGGATCGGGAGGAGCTGCATGGCGGGGGGGGGGGGGGGGGGGCGCACAAATCTCTCTGCCCTGGGGGATGTGGAGCCCCAGAAAGAAGCCAGACTGCTGGTGTGCGATGCCAGAGGCCCTCTTTTAGATGCTTGCGCTAGACAAAGACGCGTCTAGGAGGATGCTGCCAAAGTTTAACGTGCGCAGGAATCACCTGGGGATCTTGTTAACACGCAGATTCCAGTCCAGGAAGTCTGCGGTGCCGCTCCAGCACTCTGCGTTTCTGGGCTCACTCGCAGGTTGTGCAGACGCCCCTCGAAGCCCAGCAGTACCTGGGCTCTGTTATAGGACACTCAGAATCTCGGGCCCGCGTTAGCCCCACCAGCTAGAAAGGACATTTTCCCAGGCGATTCCACGAAACAGCGCAGGCGAGAAGCGCCACTCTGGAAAGGGTCTGACCAAGTTGTCTGTCTGGTTAAATCAGGACACCTCTGCAGCCGAATTCCTTTTCCCTGCCTCGGAGAGGGTGATGTCTACACCTCCTCCGGCCTTTGTAGAAATCAGCTCCGTTGTGCTGCCTTTGGGTCTCAGAGGCCAAAAGCCCCTGAAGAGGTCTCCTGGATCCCTGTATGGCCTGCAGCCTTCCCTACTTTGCCTCCCATTTTTCGGTTGTCTCTCTGCCTTTTATTCACCACCACCACCACCTCCCTGACAGTTTTTCTCATCGTGCTTCCTCCTTTCAGCTATGGGCATCCTGAAGACTGGGCCTTAAACTGACCAAATTTTGAATTTTTCATTTGCAACACGGACATAAGTCATTCTTCCCTAAGTGGCCGTGCTTGCTGTCGATAAGAGAGAGCGGTATTCAGTTTTTAGGGGCACTGTACATGAATGAGATAAACCCTCAGCCAGTAAGACAGACTTTTAAGGTTTTTGTTTTGTTTTGTTTTGTTTTGTTTTGTTTTGTTTTAAGAAATAAAGTCACACTATATAGCTCTCTGGCTGGACCAGAACTCACAGAAATCCCCCTGCCTCTGTCTCCTAAGTGCAGGAGATAAAGGTGACAACCACCACACCAGGCAATTTTTAAGATCTTAATTATTGATCCAGCCTATAACCCCAGCACTCAGGGAGGCAGAGGCAAGCAGATCTCTGTGAGTTCGAGGCCAGCCTGGTTTACAAAAAGAGTCCAGGACAGCCTAAGTTACACAGAGAAATCCTGTCTAGAAAAATCACGGGGCCGTGGGGGGTGGGGTGGAGTTGATCCATTGAAAGTTGAATTCAGACAAATGACTGAGTTCCTCTAAGTCCCCATTTTCTACTGTGTATGGTTGTAATAATTATGTACATCTTGCAGGATTGTTGTAGGGCACTAAGAATAATATACAAAGCACCTAGTATGAAGCTTGCTTTGTGGAAGAGACTTAATAAGTGGGACTCTTTATGATTCTGATGCTCTGAAAGTTAGAATAATGAAAGGGCTTGGGTGTGTGTGTGTGTGTGTGTGTGTGTGTGTGTGGCCTTGGGCTCTGTCTTTCTCATTCACAGCTGTAATGGATATTTTTTTCCCTTGGTCAGCTGGCTGTCTCTTCAAATAGCAGAACCCAAGGGTCTGATGTATATGAAATTGATGTAACTGGATCTTCACTTGAACAGCGTAGCTTGAATGGGCGTGTGTGTTCAGGGGGTTGGGTTACCTCTGTTTAAAAGATGCTTGTGTACATGAGTACTGACAAATCAGTTCCTAATACCAAGCTACTGTCAATATGTGAAACCAACGGAGGTCGGGACCATCTCCCACAAAGGCTGACACAGCAGAGCCCAGCAGAACCCAAACCACATGGTGAGGTCCAGGAGGCTAACTAAATGATGCCTCTCCCCTCCCCTGGCCTCAGGACCCACCCAGAGAGGGCGATTGAAGATGTCTGATGTTTCTAGGTTACCCTGTTCTCCGACTGTGAGTCGAAAGCCACAAAGTGATTCCAACAGATTTTTAGCAACGTAAGTTCTTTTTATTTCATTCTTTTAAAATCCTTCGGCATTTTTCATTTTAACTCTCCACGAGTCTGGCTGTTGCCTTTACTTTCAATACATGAAATTATTAAGGTTAGCTCACTGGCAGTAAGTAAAATATTTGTTAGGTTTCTTTACTCGGAGTGCCTTAATATTATTTACTCATACTCACGGTTGTGGTTGACATGAGAATATCAACATGCATAATCAAAGCCTATTAATTTGCCTAATGTACTTTAAAACTTATAGTAGATGTCCACATTTTTGAAAGCACTTTCTGCAGAATCCATGCTGAGACAGTTATGAACAAGGCTGCCTTGTAACAAGAGCCTCGGTACTCAATAACTTAATTCTCTTGAACTGAGTCCAAGGCAGAGCTGGCAACCTTCAAATTCCCCTATAGAGTGAGTGCGTCCTAAAACCATGACAGCGTGACACAGGTGTGCCTGGGCTTATAAAAGCCAAATCACAATATGATCATTTGCTCTGTGCTGTTTTATTAAATAATGAGTCCTCCAGGACATTAAAAAATAAGATTTGACTTACAAAAATTTGATTTATACTCACTTTCCCCAGAAGCATAGCTATTGAGGTAACATTTTATTTTTTTAAATGGCGATGCATGCCCCATTTCAAACATTTCATAATCTTTTCAAAGATTAAGGTCAAGAAGCTTGCCATGGCTCTGGGATCCAGAAAGCAACTATTTCTACAGAGAGTCAGTTCTACACAGAAGAAACTGTAGGACTGATCTACTGAAGCTTCCGCTTTGAGTTCCCATGTAGGTATGCTAGAGGCCCAACCGGTAATGGTAATGGCCTTTGTTCTAGAAAACACAATGAGCTTTACTTGGTTGAGCTTTGCAAATTAACTCTATCCACACCTTTGAAAAATACTTCTTACAGCTGAGCAGGAGTCAGGCATAGCACAGTCCTTAAAGCTGAGAAGGAGTGTCACAGTCCTGTAATCCCAGCAGTGTGGAGAGGCTGAGGGACCTTAGCAAGTTCAAAGCTAGCTGGGGCTATGACATGAGACCCTGTCTCAAAATAAAACCAACAGAACACTGAAAAGAAACAAGCAAAACTGTGTTTTTGGTTTTTTTTTTTGGGGGGGGAAGAATTTTCTGTTTTGTAGAAGGACAGAAGAACAATTCTAAGGTTAGCCTGGTATACAGCCACATAAAAATAATAATGTATGGGCAGAAATAGCACCATGCAAGTGAGAACTAGGTTTTCCAAACTTAGCTGTTTGGAATTGACTCTGATGTTGGGCATTTATAGGTACCTTGACTGGAAACAGTTGACTTCTGAATGCAACCCAGTGAAGCCAAGATAATGAACAGTATTTAGATGTCTCTATTTTGGCTGTGATAATGTCCTGGTGAGGTTTTCATATTTGTGTCCAAAAATCTCTATGACTTATTGGTTGGTATGTAACCTTCTTCATCAGACTCAATGAATTCAGTGCCTCACATGGCATCCCAAGCGGGAACATTCAGGAATGAAGCATTGGCTCCAGGCACCTCCTTTTCTAATCTTCCCTATACATCTCTGACTGTTGGCTTCCTAGGAGGCTTTTTTTTCCCTTTAAACTTTTTATTTATTCTTTGTGAGCTTCACATCGTGCACCCTCATCCAATTCATCTCCCCATCCCTCCATATCTCACCCTTCACCCTTGAAACCTTCTCCCCAAAAGAAAGCAGATAAACAAATGACAAACAATACCCCAAATGTTCACCCTGGAAGCTGCCGTGTGTCACAGTGTCACATAGTACACTGTCTTGCCCAAACAGCTTTAATTTTCTTGCAAATGTTCATTGAAGTGAGTCATGAGTCTGGTTGGAGGCCTCTGGCTCCTGCCACACTATTAATACTGGATCCTCACTGGAACTCCTCTAGGTTGTTTTGTTGTTGCCCTGTGTCATGAAGATCCTGCAGCTTTGAGTCTAGAGGACCAGTCCTTTCACCCACGCCAGCAGTTCATAGATGGGGTAGATGTTGGCATGGGCCAACTCAGAACTCTGTGGTAGCTGAGCTGGGTGGTAGCTGAGTTGGTCAGCTTGACAGCTCTCCCACGCTCAGCTGGGAGACCATGGGGACCAGCTCTTCCAAACCCATTCCACCTGGGCCATCTCTCCTGCTCTCACACTTTCAGGGCCAGTTCTCTAGGGCCAACACCACCAGGACCAGCTCTACTGTGCTACCCAGGTGAGGTGCAGGGCCTGCTCCCTGGGAGTCACTTCTGATGGCATATACTTCCTCTACTCAAAGAAGTCAAAGGGTAGAGTGACTCATGCTCTGCAGTTGCAGGATTCTGAGAATCTGAGGCAGGAGGATCTCAAGATCAAGGCCAGACTGTGCTACACTGTTAAATCTTGTCAGAAGAAGAAGGAGGAGGGGAAAGCAAAAATAGAAGGAAAGAAAAAAAAATGTTCAAAATCGGTCAGTGATCTTTAAGATACAGACCCCAAAATCTTGCCTTTCACTCACAGGTATTCTATATAGGGAAACAGGAAGAGGTAGGGGAAAAAAATCAGGTCCACAGCAAAAGCACAAGGAATCTTAATCTCAGAGTTAACGAGGTGGTTTGGTAATTCAGAACATTCACTACTCTTGCAGAGGATCCAGGTTCTGCTCCCAACCACCACATGGCAGCCCACAACTCCTTAACTCCTGTTCCAGAGAATCTGACACCCTCTTCTCTCTATCTGTGGGGTCCAGGTATGCATTATAGGAGGTCCACAGGCTTATATGCGGGCAAAACACTCATACACATGAAATAATAACAAACCCTTTAAAAAGAATAAGTCTGCCTGAGTTATGGTATTCAAGAAGTAACTTTATAAGAAATAAATTTGGAAATATGTGTTGGGTGCATATGATGGCAATAACATTTATGGATTTTGTCTTGAAAAAAAGGGGGGATCTTGACGATTCTTAGGAGGAATGATGTCATCAGAGCTGTGCCTTAGTTAGGCCAAGCAGACATACCCAGTGGATTACAGATTCTCTAACCATCTACTGAGATCTAACACAAGCATCACCTGCTCCAATATCTTGTGGGTATAGTTCATTCAACCAGAAGTGGCAATCAATTTCCTGTGCCATACTTACTCTATATGTTGGTTTTGTCTGTGTCTTTCTTATTTCTCTTCGTGGACTATAAATTCATTGAAGGAATATTTATATCTAACCATTCTTGAACCTAATTCTAATGCACATGTTGCTTGGAACTTGTATTTTCTAAGGGCAAGAACTTTCTGTTTTGAAAGAACTTCAGCAGATATTCAGCCATCTCCTTCTTAGACCCTGCCTCCTCTTCAGCCTTTGATGCCTTCTTTTTCTCTAATTACGTATATGTTGAATTTTCTTTTTAGTCTCTTTGTCATAAATTCTATCATTTTTTTATGCTTAATTCTCAGTGACTTCCTGGGATCTATATTCAAGTTCAGTAACTCTTTCTCTAGCTGTGTCTAATAATCTATTTAATCTTGCAATTAATTTTTAAATTTTCTAATATTTACATTAGATTGTTTTTAAAATGTTCTGACTATTTTTTCACAGCCTTATTGACTTTCTGTTTTTGTTCTCAAGGTTAAGTTTTTAGACATTTTAAACATGTTCCCTTTATTTAACAGTTGTGCCAGGGCCCACTAGCCGAGTCAAATAGTTCCTGAGTGGGGAGTGAAGACTGAAAGAAGAGAAACTCACATACTACACATGAGATCAATTTGAGAGGGCTGCCAGTAGAAACTGTCACACCTGGTTTATTCAAACATTCCTTTTTATAGTCAGAGCAAAGCACCTCCATACAATGAAGGGGTTCATCGAGAAGTCAAATTTGTTTACCTCGACCACATGTCTATGTGATCCTCACACAAACAAAAGGAAGTGGACTTGGCAAAGCATCCTGCTTATCTCTATCTCCAGGTGAAGGCCAGGGTGAAAACACTGAAAACTCAATAACAAAACAGCCTGACAAACAAGCAGCTATGCACACAGTTGAATTAGTTCTATGGTTCTAATCCAATTCTTTGTAATACTGGGCATTGCTTAGGCACTTTGCTGGAAGGTTTTGTGTTGACACAATTTAGAGTCATCTGAAAAGACAGAACCTCAATTGAGAAAATGTCTCCATAAGATCTGGCTACAGGACAATTTCTTAATTAGTAAATGATAAGAGAGGGCCTAGCACACTATGGGGGTGCCATCCCTGGGCTGGTGGTCTTAGTTTCTGTAACAAAGCAGGCTGAACAAGCTGTGTGGAGCAAGCCAGGAAGCAGCACCCCTCCATAGCCTCTGCATTAGCTCCTGCCTCCAGATTCCCATCCTGCTTGAGCTCATGTCCGGGCTTCCTTCAATGAAGGACTAAAATGTGGAAGTGGAAGTCAAACAAACAAGTTCCTCCCCAATTTGCTTTGGGTCATGGTTGTTCCATATAGCAATAGTAACCAGGACAAGCATAGTGTTTCCCTGTGTTTCAGAACTGTAAAATGTGGTTCACCTTTAGCAAGATTCTCTTCCTTATGGAAACTGTGTTCAAAATTACTTGAGGAATTATCCTTCTAAGAATGGTTCCATTCCTTTTTTGTCATCTTTTCCAGGGTTGTCATCAATTAATTTTATCAATTTAATAGTCTGAGGCTTTCTGTAGCATGGAGGAAGCATGGCGAAAACCGTAGTCATAGGTTACAGGCTTGGTGTGAACGATTACGTGGTAGCCTCTTCCTTATCTCTGTTTGGAACAACCTAACAATTTCCTACACTCGTTCAGTGAAGGCATAGATCTTCCAGATGCGGCTTTATTCTCACGTTCTGGGTCCTGTCTCCCCATTCATGTTGGATCAGAGCTCTGTGTCCTGATTCCACAAAAGTTTTGAAACCTAAATCATGAGCTTTTCACTTTTGTCTTCACCTCCCACAACCAAAGCTCCCAGGCTTTGGATGCCCTCTTAAGTTCCAGAGACTTTTCTTACTTTTAGTCAAGAACGTGTATGCATATTACTAAACAGGGTACTTAGGTGATTTGAGAAAGAAAGAAAGAAAGAAAGAAAGAAAGAAAGAAAGGAAGGAAGGAAGGAAGGAAGGAAGGAAGGAAGGAAGGAAGGAAGGAAGGAAAGAAAGAGAACTGCAGGCTATTTATTCTATTAAAATACCATGAAATCAAGGCTTGAAAATCCCTGTGTGATTTACTGTTGGTGAACTCCAATTTCATTTTTTTTCTTAAATCCTATTTATTTTAAAAGAAATCTCTGGGTCCCAAAGCAATTGTCACTTGTAAGTAGAATCACAAAAAAAAAAAAAAAAAGGAAAGAAAGAAAGAAAAGAAAAGAAAGAGGAAAAATAAAGACTTTTCACTTTACTCACCCTCTCTCTGCCTCCCTTCTCCACCTACCAAATGCATATTCAGCCTTCCAGTGACATCTCAGACCCAGCCTTCCTCCTAATGTTTTCCGTGATAATAGTAACTCCAAAGACCCAATGACTATTTATGAAGTGGTTGCATGCTCGCACTGTTAACCACTATGCTGTTTTTTGTTGATCTATTGTTTACACTGCTTTATGTTTTCAGAAGCGTTCTGTCATTTATAACCTTATTTTTATAACTGATGTTTCTTAAATTTAAGTAACTTTGAAACGGGACTTAGCTGGTAGGAGGTTAGTCACATGAAATCTCTGGTACTCGGCTGGGTTTTCTTCCATTAACAAAGCAACATTGCATGGTTAACATTAACAAGGAGTGAAGGTAATAAAATTCAGTATAATTAATAATGCAAAGAGGTACAGTAGCTGTCAATCAAGGAAAGTGCTTGAAGTTTACTAAAGGAAAAGTCTGAGCTCTTGGTAGCACATAGGTGGGAGGGAGGGAAGGTGAGGGAATCTGAGAGCTGGGGAAGGTGAATTTCCAGAGAAGAAGCTACTTGTCAGTGGTAACTCTAGCCCTTCCAAATTTAGTTGTCTGGTTAAATCAAAACAAGTCTGACCAACTATGTCCTTGAATATTAGACAACAAAGACTCTACCAGGCCAACTCTTCCTTTTTCTAGGCTATCGGAGTGTTTTCATGCCATTCATTTACTTCGTCTGGCCTGGAATTCCAACAGTGTGTCACTGAAAACAAGTGACTTGCTTCCACGGGGTTTCCCACCTGTCCCTACTCTCCTGAAGAGTTATAAGACAGAGCAGCAGTGTGCAGCTGATAAACTAGACCTTTCTCATTCTATGGCTCAGAGAGCCAAGTCCCAGGAAAGAAACATCGTGACTGAGGGCAACCCTGAACTGGAGCCCAGCTTCTATTTCTTGACTGTCTTCCCGGCTCAGAGTCTTCCTATCATTGGAGATGGTTTAATTTACAAACCCTGTTGGAAGTTCTTTGTTGCTGTTGTTGTTGTTGTGAGCTGTCTGGAAATCTGAAGCTGGGGAGTATCTGAAAAGCTGGAGAAAAGTGTTGAAGAAGCTATCAACCCATCCTCCGCTCCTGGAAGGAGAGCTGCTCGTATAAACTCCTGTTAAAGGAGTGTTCCTTTTGCGCTTGGTTGGTTTTCATCAAGTGAATCTGGACTGGAAGCCCAGCCAAAGTGTTCCCCTGGACCCCATCACCAGCACACTGTCATCTGATGGAAGTGCCGCATTGCCCAAAGCCCTGGTCTCTTGTTCACACATGTGGATTCTAACCGGCAAAGAAATAAACTATAGCGACTACAAGCTAGTATCTCTGAACTCTGCCGCGATTGATGACAGTGGTAATAAAAACACTCCTTTCCTTGACAAACACTACCAGTAAGTCAACACTTAAAAGGGGATAGTTTTAGGAGTAACCAACGCATTAGCTCTTGTCATTGAGATTCCTTTTGGCAGTAATATATTCTGGGGATTAAGTTAAACCAAATGTTTGAAACAATGAAAACGTAGCCATGTTAACAGCTAGGATTGCTCTCCCTAGCGTTTATTGTAGTTACATTCAAATTTGCCCTTTTGGACATGGTTTGATCATTTTCACTCCTTTTCAAGACATTCTATTTTAGTTTAAAAAACCAATAAAAAGCATTCTTTAACATTTCAATGTCTTGTAGTTTATTTTCTCTTAAATATGCATGCATTTTTATTTTTAATGCAGTAAGCAATAAAATCTCTGTTTGAACAAATTCTATATTTTTTTCGTCCACATTTAACCTCATTTGGTGCCCATAAGTTTCAGAAACAGTCATAGCTGATTGTCATGTGACATTTTTCTTTGATTACTCTTTGATTTCACATCTGTTTTCTGCCACTTGATTCCTTTGTGATTGCTCCATGTAAGTTTTAAAGGCTGGGAGCATATCTCTCTGGGTACTATCAAGTCACCTCCTAAAAGCTCCTGAAATAATCCTAACAATTCCTGTTTGAATAATTCAGCAACACTGGTAAACTTCTGCTATGTTTCACACATGCAAATGGATATTCATAGGACTTTGTTCTAAAATTGTTCTGACACAATATTTTTGTTGACCAGCGTGAAGGAAATAATTTTTATCTCAATAGGCCATAGTAATAACAATAAAAACACAGTAAGCTGTGGTTTTTATTTTATGTGTTTTGCCTACACGCATGTCTGTACACCACATGCATGCAGTGCCCAAAAGCCAGAAGAGGGCATCATCGTATCCCTTGGAACTGGAGTTACAGAAGATGCAAGCCGCTGTGTGGCTGCTGAGAATCGAACCTTTGTCCTCGGGGAGAGCAGCAGCCAATGTCCTCGCTGTCTGCACCACAGTGTCCAGCCTCTCACTGTGTTTTGTAATCTGTGAAAATGAATGGCATGGAGTGTGGGTTTGGTTTGGTTTGACATTAGGTGCTTTTGTTGCTCTGGGTTTTATACACACCAGGTATCTTTTACTGCCGTAATGTAGAAAGGCAAGGGAACTCACGGGTGGCTTTGGAGAACCAGACTTGTTGGAGACCCAGCCAAACTCTCCTCCTGGATCCCATCTTGGCCACGCTGGAGTCTGATGGTAGCGGCATAGTCTAAGCCCCTGGTCAAGCATCAGGGATCTGCCAGAGCTTGGCAGGTCCAGTGAAGTTATCCTTTTCTCTTTCAGGCTCCCCACCCTACAACCTGCTCAGAGACCCCCAATAGGAGCAATCCCCAAATGTCTAGATGTTGACTGTCAGAATCAGTTTACCTTGGTTTACACCGAAACCTACCTTTATGGACGCTCATCAGTTAGTAAAGGAAGAAACTCTCGATCCTTCCTAAGTCCCTTCCAGACCATTAAACTACCGACCTCAGTTGAAGTAGTTTCTAGAAGCCTCAGCCCTTCCTGCTAACACCAGTCCTCAGTGCAGGGAGCAGAGAGAGTCCTGGGCACAGCTGTGACAAGGACCATGGGAAACTGAAAACGACTTTTTCCATAGGGATCAGGCAAAGCCTTCTTTCCCTGGTCCAAGTACAAGTGTTTCTCAACCTAATAAACACTGAGCTTCTGGGTTGCAGTGGTAGAGTGTGTGCAGCCCCCTGAACAAGCTTTTTTGTAAGTGCATCTGTGTGTGCCTTTCTTCATTCATTCTTCACCAATAGTTAGGGTTCCAGGCCCAAGCCATATGGTGCACAGCAAAACAGACCACACACAATGCCTTTTAAGCAGAAATGTGCCCGGGAACACCTGAGAGGCTCTCCAAAACACCGATTTTGAGATTTTAATCCAAGTGAGCCAAGTCAGAATCTTTGAGGCTGAAGTTTCATAGCACCCCAAGTGAGTCCTGCTCGCTTAGATAAGCACTGTCTTTGCAATAAGTCACTGACTGCCCAACAGTCTTCACTCATTGGCAGCAGAGTCTTCTTCCCTGACCATAACTCCCCCATGTCCTGGTATTCAGGCTCCAACAGTTCATCCCTCTTCACTGTTACATTCCTTTGCTGGAGTCTCCTAGCATTGTTAGATCTCCAAACATTCCCAGGGGCAAACAGATGAACCTTGATGATGTTTTAATTTTGAATCAATAACATGGGTATCAGTTGAACACACAACACAGCTCAAAATCCCATTATGCTTTGCATTTTCAGTATCCACGTTCCACACTCTATTCTATCCCAAATCTGTACTTTTCTGCCCTCCTATTACTCATGGCTGATGATCTGGCCTCATCATTTGAAGGGAAAAATAAAAATCAGAGATGACGCCTGTCTTCTCTCCACCATCTCTACAAACTTACTCACAGGAATGCCAATGCTTTAAAAGGAAATATTTTATTTTACTTTCAATTACATGTATGTGCATGCGTACATGACTACAGGTGCCTGTGGCATCCAGAAGAGGGCAGCATATGGCCTTGGAGATGAAGTTACAGGCAGTTGTGAGCTGCCCAATATAGGTACTAGGAACCAAAGTCCCCAGTCTTCAAGAGTAGCAAGCACTTGTAACCCTGAGCCATCTTTCCAGCTCCCTATGCCAAAACTTCCAGCTTTCCTCCTCTGTTATGAGTAATGAGTTCTTCTGAGCTGGAAAGATGGTTCAGCATTTAAGACCACTTGATGTTCTTTGTGAGGATGCAAGTTTGGTCTGCAGCATCCACATCAGATAGCTCATGACTGCCTTCAATTCCAGGTCCTTCTTTTGGCCTCTGTGGACACCTTTACGCACCTGACAGACACTCACGCAAACACACACACATGTACATTAATAAATGTGAAATGAAGCTTTTGTTCTGTTTTGTTTTTAATGGCAGGGCCTGGAGAGATTGCTCAGTGGCTAAAAGTACTGGCTGCTCTTCCTGAGGTCCTGAGTTCAATTCCCAGCACCCACGTGGCAGCTCAAAATCATCTATAACTGTAGACTCATGTAATCTTATGCATTCTCCTGGAGTATAGTTAGAAGTATAGACATAAAATCAATATACATAAAATACATGAGAGAGAGAGAGAAAGTCCTTCCGTTAAAGGCCAATCATCCACTTTGCCTTTTAGAGGACCACATTCCTCTGTCATAGGAACGCATTGGAGTTTTCCCAGTAACTTTCAAACAGACTTCAGTATCTTCCATCTCAGAACAAGACAAACCTCCTGGCCTCCACATCAATTGTAGCCACCATGTCGCTTCTTCTTTCTGTCATAGAATTTCTGGAAAAAAAAATGCCTTTGCTGATTCTGTCAACTTCTCTATATTCCAAGGAATATGCTGTTATGAATGTCAGCCTCATATTCTGAGAAATCTGTACATCTCAGGCCCTCATGTTTGCGTTCTTCTTGTCTAGCACTACAAAATCACTTGGATCCTTCCACATCTTCTATTTTCATCTGTGAGAGCCCCGCCCACTGAATTCAAGTTCTGTTTCTTCTCTTTCTTTCATACCGTGAGAATAATTCATTAACATGTTTTATCAAGATATGTCCTGAATCTGTTCACCTTGCTCCACTTCCCATCACTTCAGTCTGTATCTCCTCTTCCATTCTTGTCCCATGACATCCACTTTCTGTATAGCAACCCTGCGTTGCTATCGAAATCCACAAATCAAATCAGGTCTAACAATTTCCCACTATAGTCAGAAGAACTCAGACTGAACCAGAGTGACATGGCCTTTGCTTCTGTCATCACCTCAGATCTCCTTCTTCAGTGCTCTCTCCATTGTTGCAGAGAAGGGAGCCATGTGCTCCAAATGTACTTTACACTCCAGAAAAAAAAAAAAAAAAAAACCTAAAACTCTATTTCTGCTTGGTTTTCCTAGCCTTCTATTGGACAATTCTCTCTTAACTAAAGAATCTCTGCTCATTCATTCATTCTATAGTCTTCATCCAACCCATCACTTTGTTTTGATTCAAAAGTTCCTTCCTAACTCAACCATACATACAATTACATCGCTAAGTTTTGTCTTCATGCCATTTGCTCAACAAATGAAGTAATTTTGGTTGCTATCCCAAGAACACCAAAAGCTACATAAAAAGAGAACCTGTAGGGATCCGTTTCTCGGGAATACTGAAGTCAACACTTCATCCTTAAGAGCACTGTCAGCATTGCACAGTACTGCACTTCCTCAGATGTCCTTTGGAGTAAGAAGCTTGACCTACAGTATAATTACTCTTCCTGCTTTAGCTGGATACCCAGGTTCTTTAATAAGTTCTATGTATTAGAGGAGTTTGGATCATGAATTCTACGTTTACCTGCCAACAAGAAGCAACAACTCTACAGTCTGCTTTTGGTAACAGTGCCAAACCCATCAGTATTCAGACCCTGCAGCAACTTAGTGATCTGTCTACACATTGATCTGGCCCTTTCTGCTCATGCTGCCAAAGCTTTTTACCACCACGCTAAGTAATGACTGTTTTCTCCACTGGATTTTCTTTTCATAGAAGAATGTAACAGAATTTTTTTCCCTTCTAAATGGCAACCCCTCTGTTTTCAAAATCTCACTGGGTAAAATCCATTTTGAGTTCTGATACGAATGAGAACTCTACACGAGTAATCATCCTTACGTGCAATGGGAGTTAAACAGCAGCTGTCCTATCGAATGAAGGTTTCTTCTCTGATAAAATAATAGCTATTTTGTTTTAATTTTATAAGTGCTGGAATCCGTTTTCAGCCAATAATAATTGCTGTTCATTACAATAATCATCATCATCAGCCTGATTGGTCCCCTGGAGCATGAGTCAGAACCTAAAAGGTACATGTTTAAAATGTCCTGAGTCCTAGGACAGCATCTCTGGGAGCCAAATTTGATGACTGTTCCTGGCACCTGTTAATATATTGCATTCTTAAAGTCAGATATTCTGATTTCTGAGTAAAACCATATTTAAAGGAACCTGAAACTTCTATCTCACTCATAAAACAGAAATAAGAGATAGCTAAATGCTTAGATGTTTACCAGGCAAGGAAATTAATAGCAATAGAAACCCGTATCACAGATTGCTGGAGACCTCCCAATGCTTCTCAACTCAGAGGCTCCCTGCAAAATAATACATACCGAATGGGTAGGATGTTGGCAGGCGCTGAACCAAAGTGGGTACTAGAAATGGTTCCCCAAATAAAATCACAAGTCAGACAGTCTCCTTATGTAATTACAGCACTTGGGAAACGGAAGCAGGAATATCCTGAGTTTGACCCTGGGCTAACAGAGCAAGTTCAAGGCCAGACTAGGAATATAGCAAGACCCTGTTTAGATGATGATGATGATGATGATACCATGAAACCTTGGGATTGAAATGAATCGGAGCAACCTCACTTTCAGTATTGGTGTGAATTTTTTTTGCCATTTGCCAACCAGTAGGTATATGTGGCACCAGAAGAGCAGCTGTTTCTTAATTTTCAAGGAGGACTGGGCTGTGTTTCCTCTCCAGGGCTCCAAATTCTGCAGATGCTCATGTGGTGGAATTCACTTACAGCCCACAGACTTTGTTCATAGACTTTAGGTCATCTCTTGATTACTTATAATACCTAACACAATGTGAATGTTAAATACACCGCTGTTAAACAGAGCAACAGTTGCCTGACTAGATAGCCTTATATTCCTCCGAAAACACAAGTCCCAAGGAGGGCAATTCAGAACCATCTTAGCCCTCACTATATCTTTGTGCTCCGCTACCACTATAAACATGCCCCACACCATCCTCACCCCAGGCTACCAGATAGTTGCTCTACCTCTTGTCTCCTACTCCCGGCCTCCTGCTCCCTACCTCCCACTCTCTGCTTCCCACCTCCTACACGCCACCCTCTGACTCCTGCCTTCTACCTCCCAGCTCTTTCCAGGAAAGAGGGAAGAAAATAAATGGAAAAAGAGAGAAGAAATCCTGTCTGAATCAGGAAAACAAAATCTTTCCCAGATATCTCTAGCACACACTTATGTCTTTTGGGCAGAACTGTATGGCCATCCAATCAGTACAGGATTTGAGGGAGCAAGTATTTCAGCTAGATATTATGGTGTGCATTATTATTTTAGTTACTGTTCTATTGCTGCGAAGAGACACAATGACGAAGGCAACTATTATAAAAGAAAGCACTTAATTGGCATCTTGCTTACAGTTTTATAGGTTTAGTTCATGGACATCATGGCAGGGAACAGTAGATGAGAGCTATATCCTGATCATAGGCTGAGAGGGAGAAACAGGGAGAGAGAGAGAGAGAGAGAGAGAGAGAGAGGAAGGGAGAGGAGAGAATAGAAAGAGGGAGAGAGGGAAAGAGAGGGAGCCTGGGCCTGGCTTGGACTTTTGAAACTTTAGAGCCCACCCCAGTAATATACCTCCTTCAACAAGGCTACACCTCAAAATCTCACTAATCTGCTCAAATAGTGCCAGTCCTTGGTCACTAAGCATCACATACATGAGCCAGTGGGGACCGTTCTTATTCAAACCATCACATTTATATTGATAAATTATCATGTTCCATTTAAGCTTATTGAAAGCGGACTCTGGGAGCAAGGAAGCCTTTCCTTGTCTCCTTTAAAACTCCTTATTCTGGAGCAAGCTGCTCCCCTAACTCTGATACAAGAACAAAGGAAGACAACACCCATCTTAAGACAGATAACAGTGCCCTTGAGAACAGCTACAAGGTAAACATTTCCAACTATGGTCTATCCCATCTATTAAAATTAAAGTGTGGGAACAGAAAGCCAGGAGTATAACCATGGGAGGTTCATCCATGGAGAGAAGGCTCAGTTAGTGTAGCGCAACTGGCTGCTTCAGCTTCTTCAGTTGGTTTCTGCGTGATGTGTGTAAGTCCCCAGCCTGATGCTACCTGTTGTTTCCTCTCCCAATTGGGCTGCTCCACTCATCCCTGCCAAATGTGCCTGATATGATGATGATGATTTGCTATCTATCTACCTAATAAATACTATTTATACTTTTGCTTGTTGTACACTTAATAAACCAATTCACTCAAAACAGAAACTATGAGACTGGATAGTTCAGTGGATGAGAGCACTGGCTGCTCTTCCAGAGAACCTAAGTTCAAATTCTGTTGTGGGGTCTACTTAAACCCAATGTAATCAAGCTGCTGCTGATGGACCAGGACCACAGAACAAACTCAGGCGCTGAACTGCAATCCTGAAGGGACGTTGCATAACATATTTAAAGAATGAAACCATAAAGCGAGAAGGAGCAGGGTGGGCTATAGCATTGTCCAATCATATTTTGACATAAGAAGTTGAGCAGTGGAGTTTCCATCAATCAGGATAGAAATAGGTTCCTGGGCCTGGGAACATGAACTTAGTTTGACCCTGCCAGCAAGATGGAGAAGTTGTCCCTGAGATGGCTGGACTCAGACAACAGTTTCCTTACAACAGAAGCTGTTTATCTATTGGGAAGTCCCCAGCTCCCCTAGGGCATGGGCCCTTGAACTTAGCTTCTCCCTATGATTAAATGGAGTCTGTAAATAAAATGATAGAAACTTAAAATAAGTTTCTTTTGCTTGTTCCCAACAATCCCAGCTTAACATATCCCACGGCATTCCTGACCATATAGGACAGAAAAACTGGGCCAGCCAGCGAGATGGGTCAGCAGGTAAAGGCAATGGCTGTCAAGCCTGATGACCTGATACTGCCCTCTGGGTTCCACATGGTGGAAGGACAGAAATGACTCCTACAAGCTGTTCTTTGATAACCCATGCTCTTGCCATGGCAACACACACACAAGCACACACATGTGCATATGTGTATGAAGGCATACACATGCACAATAAATAAACCAATGTATGCAAATTTACATTATTTCTTTCTTTATTTATTTATAAATAAAGCTGACATATTGTTCCTCTAAACAACATAGAAGTTCCACTGTGAGAAAGAGGAAGGAGATTGGTTAGTGACAAGCAATGTCTGCCACAGATCCACAGGTTCACTGACATTCGCTGTGTGGTAGGGTTGGTACAAACTGTTGTTTCCAGATTGAGGCAGAGGCAGTAGAGGGCCTTACCTAGGAATGAGCCTAGGAATTAACTCTTGAACCTGAGCGGGAAATATGGAATTGCCAAGGTAGAAGAAAGGAAAGCTATTTCAGGAGAAGACTTAGAGGGCTGAGTGGGCATAGAAAAGTGGTCATTCACCCGAACACACTCAATCACCCCTGAAAGAAGAGCAACTCACATGAGAAGCATAGAGGAGTTCCCCGGCATGGCCGGCACAAGCCGTTCAACCGGTGTCACCAAATCTCTACAGTTCTGTGACTAAATCTTTAGAGGCAATTTTGTATTTTAAAATCTGAGTTGAAGCTTACGTCTCCGGACTTGATTCAAGGTGGTGGCAGGGGCAAGTCCCTCTGGAAACCTGGAGCTACTCTGAGGAGCCTGAGAGACCCACAAAGACTCTGAGCAGAGGTGTGGCTGTGGAGGAGGAGTCTGCAGACCAATGACTCTTTGCAATAAATGTTTGCAAATAAAGCTTTTTGGACATACACGCACATGGGTATACTATGTGATACACAGCAGTTTGCAATGCCACTTTGATGGATGAATGTGCAATGGAGAGATGGGAAAGAGGACAGAAGGAGAAGCATGCTTAAGAGAGAGGCAGAACTGGAGATGCAGCATGAGGGGACAGGTGTGGGAGTGCAGCTACCGTGGACCGGGAGCAAGCCTTTGCTGAGTGGAGCTGGCAGGGTGGTATGCAACAGCATGGAGCTCACACAGCCTCTGCTCCTGCACAAGCTGCCCAGCCACACAAGCCCCCTGGCTCTGAGCAACGCCAAGATACCCAAGATGAAGAATTTTCTAGATTAAGCTCCCATGAAAGACCGCCACTGCTAGCCACGCTGATGTCTGTGGTCTGGGCTGTAGCCAGAGGCCATGGTCTATGTTCCTAATCTGTGCTGCCCCCTGAGGCCATGTTGTATCTGTGGTCCATTCTGCAGCCAAAGGTCATGCTGGTGCCCATGGTCTGCACTACCCCTGGCTGTTATGGACAGGAAGCTCCTTTTGCAGTGGTAGCAATGACTGCAGGCACATAATTGAGAATGAGAGACATTGAAGGCTTCCGTAGTAACCTCCCCCCACAAATTAAAAAGAGAAAAATAAACAGTCCCAGCAGGAAGCCATTGAAGAGAGTCCTCAAAACTTGTGATAAAGATGCTAAAATAGCTCTTTCTAGCTGATGGCTTCTGGCAGGGGTGTGAGTTGGGGAGGACTCGGTTATATTTAAGGGGCTTGCCACTGGGAGCTTGACCATGCTCCCATGAGTATAGAGGCGACATAAGTTGAACTTGGTGTATTTGGTGTTTTTTGTTTTTTGTTGTTTTTTTGTTTTTGTTTTTTTTTGTTTTGTTTTAGAGGAACGGGAAGCAAGTGTGATAGGGTATATTAGATGAAATTAGCAAATAAGCAATAAAAATATTATGTTGGAAAAAAAGAAAGAAATTGTGGTGTCTTCCATTATATTATGCTGGTAACTTGATGACGGAAAAATATTTAATACTGTAGAATTATCATCCATTCCATTTCTTGATTTAAGGCTTGTTCAAACTCTCCAGACTGTCTCTGGAAATCATAACAAATGCTTCTTCCAACTTGACTTTCTAAAAACTGTTTTTGCTACGGTATTCATGAATGTGAAATTAAGTTAGCTTGCACCCATTTGGAAATAAACAAAATAAGAGTTGGCCAATAAACTGAGTTCACACACTAGCAGTCTAAGATAGCATTTTCATTTTTAATTAGTTCACCTTAAGAGTCACAAGCTTTTCGATGTGCCTAGCATAACAGAGACCAATGACCTGGTTTCAGAAAAAGAAGAATAATTTTTAAGTATTTTTGCATGTATATGTGTGTGTGATATTCATGGATGTAAGTATGTTTGACTGAAGTATAAGTATGTTTGGTTGTACATGTGTGTTCTTACTTATGCTTGTGGGCAAGCAAGAGTGTGTGTGGAGACCCACTGTGGACACTGGGAGCTTTCCCTGGTTGTCCTCCACCTTATTCATGGAGGCTGGGTCTCTCACTTGAATCCTTGAATCATAAACCAAAATGTTTATGATATGTAAACACATTTTTATTATAATCCCAAGTGGGGGATTTCAGTTTGTCTACACCTGTTAACTATCTGGTTCGGAGCATGGTCTTCATCAGCTGGAGTTAGTTGAGTTCTGAGGACTTTGAGGGATATAAATATGGCGGCCCAGAGGGAAAAAGCATGGCAGCTTGGAGAAAGCGAAGAAATCTTACTGCATATGCTAGTTTGCTGGTTACCTAGACTTCTGGATTTCTTGATGACATATATTGGTATTCCTTCCCTCCCCAACCCTGCCAAAGAATCCTACGACCCTACCAGCAGGAAGAGTAAAGGGAGCTATGTCCTGTTTTCCTTACAACCTTCTTTTCCCCCTACCTGGGATTGCGGGGAGGTAGGAAGGGAAGCATAAAATTTAAGGAACCCCTCAATAAAGTAGCGTTTGAAAAACTAGCACCTACAAAATCCAGAGCGTGTCAATAAGGGCAAGTGTAGACGGCAAGCTTGCACAGAGCTCTCCCATGGCTGGGATTTCAGGTGGCTGCTCTGCCCACCTAACATTTACATGGGTCCTGGGGATCCAAACTCTTAACTCTTTCTGGGAGGGGGGTTGTTTGTTTGTTTGTTTGTTTGTTTGTTTGTTTCGAGGCAGGGTTTCTCTGTGTACCCTTGGCTGTCTTGGACTCACTTGGTAAACCAGGCTGGCCTCAAACTCACAGAGATCTACCAGCCTCTGCAGGTGGGATTATAGGTGTGTGCCACCATGCCCAGCCAAACTCTTACCTCTTACATTTGAGCACCAAGTACTTTATCCACTGAGCCATCTCCCCAACTCCCTAAAGGATCTCCTAAATATTATTACTTGTAAAGGACTGAAACAGTGAGTGTACTTGAATAGGGAAGGGTTTAAACTATTTCTAATACAACATACTGCTGAACTCTGCTCTGCTCTTGAGCCTTTCTGGGCCAACCCTCCTGAGCAGTAACCAGGGGGATACACTGCTTTCCAGAAAGCCATTGTCACAGCTGTCATGCTTGTGAGACAACCTACACAGACCATGAGGAGAGAGAACCACTTCCTAAGCCAGGATGCCAGCCATCATGATAGGTGGACCTTGCATGAAGAAGTTTACTGTCATCACTGACTTTGGCAGGAGTCTGCTGGAAAACATTCTAAGAATGCCCGCGGAGGTCTCAAATACACAGGCTCATTGCATTCCCTTTATGGGGATTACCAGGTCTTTCCTGGTTTACCAGGTGTTTTGTCTCATGAGTAATCTCTCCGAGCGCTAAGCCTTGGTGTTTTCCCCCACTGAAGCTGGATAGATCACGTGCAGCCCTGCTGGGCCTCTAATGCCTGCTTCATTCTGTGGCAAAGAAAATGAGCCATAGCATGCGATGGCTTTGACAATAGGATAGTCATTCTACTCATAAAAGCCCTGACAGAAAATTACAGCCAGTATGTTGTTCCTCCTTCGCGTTGCGGAACCCTAGACTCTCCGTATCGTAGCTCTGTCATTACATACACCGTTGTCGCTATTTTCCACTTCAACCTAAGGAAGAGGAGAGAGAAAGGAAGATGTGCTGGTTAGGTTTCGTTAGCTTGCACAAGCTGGAGTCATCTGGGAAGAGAGAACCTTAAGGGAGGAACTGCCTCCATCAGCTTGACCTGTGTGCGGGCCAATGGGGGATTTTCTTTATTAATTATGGATGTGGGAGGGCCCAACCCACCATGGGAGATGCCACCCTTAGGCAGGTGGTCCTGGGTTACGTAAGAAAAGGCCAACAAAAGGAGGCCCTGGTAGGGGCTAGGACGGCATCCACAGGGTGGTAAATGGCCAGGCATGCGGCACTGGGAAGCCAAGGCTTGAGCTGGCTTGTACCCAGGGAAGGCTGGCAGGCCCTTTCTTCCCACCCTGGATCAGAATGGGACAAGGGAAGGGTTTGTGTGGGTCCACACAGGCCTGAGGGGAGGGTGGCTGTAGTGTCCAGGGATCCTTGTGAACCAAGAAGATACAGAACATCAGTTTGCTATAAACCAAATGTTCCAATCAATGTGTTTTCTGTTCCACATCTGACCTGGAAGGGTAATGGTTTGCCTAAAGTGTTTTTCTAGGGCCGAAGACATGGCTCAGCAGGTAAAGGTACCTGCTGCCACGGATGACTTTAGTTTGGTGCCAGGACCCAATCAATTTCACATGGTGAAAGGAGAAAACCAAAGCCTGCAGGTTGTCCCCTGATCCCCACACGCGTGTGTGTGACATATGTGCTCACGGGGACATACCCAGAGTAAATACAATGTAAAAAAAAAAAAAAAAGTGAATTTTTAACTCTGTTAGTGGTGGTCTTATTTAGTTATATGTTTAGAATGGAAAACTTCTTGCTGGGTGTGGCAGTGCGCACCTTGAATCTCAGCACTTGGGAGGCAGAGACAGGCAGATCTCCAAGTGTGAGGCCAGCTTGGTCTTTAGAGCAAGTTCCAGAAATCCAGAGCTACACAGAGAGAGCCTGTCAGTCTCATGCTCCCACTCACACACACCTAAGTTTAATAGTAACTTAACTTGGAAATAGACTAAACTATTGGTAGGTAACATTTTATTTAGGACAATATATTATACCAACTTTTTTTTTGATGTGCTATTCTAAAGTATTTAAGTTTTCATATTACTTTGTTAAATAGTCCGTGAAACCTTTCGTCATATAAGGCAGTTCTTGCTCGATTTTTCTTCACATGAGATTTTCCTGGAAGACAAATTAGAGCCCTTCTGTTCTTGAGTCAAGGACTCAATCATCTCGTCCAGACTGACTTGCTGGATAATGCCAGGGTCAGCCTGATGAATCACCTTGTTTTCACATTGCCCAAAGATTACTTTCCACAGGAAAGCCTATCTAGTCAGCAGGGCCAGACACAGCTCAAAGGGACACATAATCCAGAAGATATTCAGGACACTCAAAAAAAATGCTGGCAACATCTCCACATAGATAAGATGCAGCACTCAGAATATGGCTTCAGGTATCACTAAATCAACAACAGGAAAGGCGGCAAAGTCGTGTTGCCAGAGCAAGAGCAGTTGTTGTGTTGAAAGCACAAAAGTCCAAGGTATGGTTCTTCATTTTACACATTCCAAATCTTTTTCTATGGTTCACAAAAGTTACCAAACTAAAAGAGGCTACTTCTCAATGAAGAAAAATCAGAATTCATATAAGTAAGGAATATGATGTAAGAACATACTTGGGCATGATACGCTGTGTTGATCTATTCTTATTGCTATAACAAAATACCTTAGACTGAGTAATTTATAAAGAACAGAAACTCATTGCTCAGTTGTGGTTGTTACTCAATCACAGCTCAGGTGGTTGGGTAAGGACTGCTATTTCACAAATTGAGTGTTCTTGCTACATTTGCCTCCACATGGAAGAAAGGGGTAAAAAGAGTCTCTTACTCTGTTTTATAAAGGATCAGTCCCCTCTGGCCAGGGAAGCAGGTAACTAATTGTAAATCTTTACCTCTCCTTCCTCTCCTCCACATCCAATCCCCAGTCTCACCCCCAGCTCTGTAACAAACTCCCTGACACACTCTCCCCCTCTTGTCTGTACAAATCTCCAGTGTATCACACAAATCTTCCCCTCCAAACTTCCTTCCGCCTACTCATCCCATTATCCCTGCCCCTAACTCCAGATGGCATTCTCTAGGAACCTGGCAGTCATGTCAGAGAAGCAAACAGGACAGCAAAGCAGGCAGGTGAGCTTCAGACTTTCACTCTCCTTCTTCTCCTCATATCCAGTCTCATCCCCAGCTTGCAGGCTACTATTCTGGCCTCCCTTTACTTGCCGCCCACACTGTCAGGGGACTAAGGATTCTGGTGGAACAGCCTGCTCTCCTCCCTCCTGTGGACCCCTCACACTATCCCCAGACCATCCCCATTCCTATGAGTCAGCTCCTAACACCTAGAAACACACTTTTGCCAGAACTACCAATGGCCACACCTTTCGGAATCCCAGAAGAACCCCCTACCCTGCAACAAGCCACCACCACATCTCATAAGAACCAGAGAGGGCAGCAGAAACCAAGGGACAAAACACCCAACCAACAAAGGCAAGGTCAGACATCAGCACCCATAATTAAACACCCAAGCCTAGATGCCAGTATAAAAACACAATAACAGTGAGTCTCAACTAACGCCCAGAAATCCTACCACAGTAGGCCGAGAGTTGCAACATAGCTGAACAAATAACAAAGACCCTAAAATAGCCCTTATGAATATGATAAAGGTCCTTAAAAGGGAAATGATTAAATCCCTTAAAGAAATCTATAAAAACAGAAACATCAAAAGGAAATGAAGAAAACAGTTCAAGACCTGAAATTAAAATAGAGAGACAGGGAGAAAGACAGAGGAAAATCTGCAAATTAAACATTTAGGAACTCCAACAGAAACCTCAGAAGCAAGCTTTACCAACAGAGTACAGGAAAGAGAAAATCTCAGGAATTGAAGACCTGATAAAAGAAATTAATTCCTCAGTCAAAGAAAATGTTATATCTAAAAAACAAAACAAAACAAACAAAAAAAAATCCCTCTTGGCACCCAGAAAATCTGGGATACCATGAAAAGACCAAGTCTAAGAATAATAGGAATAGAGGAAGCAAAAGAAACATAGGCCAAAAGCACAGAAAATAATTTCAACAAAATCGTGGAACAAAATTTTTCTAACCTAAAGACATGCCTGTCAAAGTACAAAAAGAATGCAGAACATAAAATAGATTGGACAGGAAAAGAAAGTCCCCTCTGCATATAATAATCAAAACACTAAATGTAGAGAATGGAGAAATGATATTAAAAGCTACAAAGGAAAAAAGACCAAGTAACATATAAAGGTACACTTATTAGAATAACAATGGAGACTCTAAATGGAGTCTCAATGGAGCCGCTAAAAGCCTGGACTAATGAAACTGGAAAGCTTCTACACATTTGATAGGGAGCTAATATCCAAAATATGTAAAGAACTCAAAAGCTAAATACTAGGAAAATAAATAACCCAATTAAAAAGGAGGTACAGATCTTAACAGAGAAATCTCAGAAGAGGAAATTCGAATGACTGAGGAACACTTAAAGAACATTCAACATCTTTAGTCATCAGGGAGATGCAAATCAAAACTCCCTTGAGAGATGGCTCATTGGTTAAGAGCACTTGCTGCTCTTCTAGAGAACCCAGGTTCAAGTCCCAGCACCCCCATGGCCGCTCACAGTTGTCTGCAATTCCAGTCCCAGGAGATTAGACGCCTCTTCTTACCTCCTTGGTCACTAGTCAAGCACATGTTGTGCCTGCATACATGCAGGCAAAACACTCATACACATAAAATAAATCATTTGTTTAAAAAGAAGAGATTTTATCTTACAACATCAGAATGGCTAAGATTTAAAAAAAAAAAAGACAGCTCATGCTAGCCAGAATGTGGATTAAGGGGAACATTCACCCTTTGCTGGTAGGAGGGCAAAATTCTACTGCCACTATGAAAATCACTCAGGAATATTGGAATCAATTTACCTCAAGATCCAGTTATACCACTCTTGGGCATATACCCAAAGGATACTTCATCCTACCAAAGGGACACTTGCTCAACCGTGTTCATTGCAGCTTTATTCACAATAGCCTCAAGTCGAAAACAACCCAGATGTCCCTCAACAGAGGAATGAATGGATGAAGAAAATGTGGCACATTTACACAATGGAATATTACTCAGCTATTAAAAAAAGACAAAATCCTGAAAATTTCAGGTAAATGGGTAGAACAAGAGAATAATTATCCTGAGTGATGTATCCCAGACTCAGAAAGACAAATATGCTAGGTGTTCACATATATGTAGGTGTTAGCTATGAAGTCAGTGATAACCAAGCTACAATCTGAGAACCACAGAGGATAGTATAGAGTAAGGGACTGAGGGTGGGATGAACAGATAGATCTCTCTATGAAAGGAAAGAATAGTTATGGGTGGCTGATTAGGGGGCTAGTTCTGGAGGATCAAATGGGGAGGAAAGGAAGAGACAGGCAAGGGAGGAAATATGGGAAGAAACAGCTAAGATTAAGAGACTTCGTAAAAATATGTGTGGTGTGTGTGTGGTGTGTGTGTGTGTGTGTGTGGCTGTGATCTAAATTAAATTGCCAAATAGTAGGGAAGACAGAGACCCCTCTCTTGTTACCAAGTGAAGCTTCCCATGTGGAGATTGTGCTACATCTAATTGAGTTATTGGCCAATGTTGTCCCATGAGAACCCTCAAACAACTCAGGGTTTAGCCAAGATTATAGATTGCTCTCCACAAACTGATGGCAAGGGCCCATTACTGAAGATAACATCTATCTGGTTCATTGAACATGGAGAAGCTGAGCTGGTGTCTACACAGAGTCTTCACCCCTACATGCTAGCATCTTTGGTGCAGGAATGTATTCTGAATACAGCCAGAGGAGAAATATAAATACCAGTCAGCCACAAACCCTTTGATCTACAATGGTGTCCTGCCTATAAAGCTAGGGCAATGGTGGCATAATCCCTGTAGAAGCAACCAACCAATATTTGATTTAACTTATGGCTCACTCCACAAGAAGAAACCTATGCCTAACACTGCGACTAAGAACCTGAGACTAGAAAGCCCAGGGACCTGTAGCAAAACCAATACTACTGTTCTTTAAAAAAAAAAAAAAAAAAGATAAAATGACTCCTGCAGCCTCATAAATCAGTGCCTTGTTCAGCCATCATTAAAGAAGTTTCCTCCTGCGGCAGATAGAAATAAGTACAGAGACCCACAGCCAGACATTACACAGAGAATGAGAGACTTAGGAACACTAATCCCTAAATAGGATGTGTCCATCAAGTCCCTCTCATCAGGGCACAGGGAACCCTGTGAAAGAAGAGGCAGAAAGCGTAGAAGTAGCTTTTATTCGCCTTGATCTAATTTGTCTTCTTGCAAGCTTTCTGCCTTTGTCTGTTAACCTATCTGGTCCTGGAAGCTTCTAGCCTCTGTACAATCTAATCTAGGCCCAGAATGTTTCAGGTTCTGAGATTTAGTGCTGAATAAGCTCATCCTTTCTAGTTCTTTCTGAGCTCTGGCTGGCTTGTTCAGCTCAGCTGCTCTGGCTCAAATTCCTATCCAAGATGACTGATTCAATCTGACTGAATTGCTCTACTTGGCTTCAAACTAATTCTAACAATCTGTTGTACTCTTCTGGTTTCCCCTCATTCTCCGTCTTGTTCTGTCTTTCACCAGTGTCTAGTTTGTTCTTTCTTCAACCCGTCTCTGTCAAACCCTCCCACTAACAACTGTCTCTGAATTCCACACACTGAACTGCCATGAACTCCACCCCACTCCAATGCCTCTCAACTTCCTGACTCAACCAAACTGCCTGAACAGAACTGGCTAGAACTCAGACATCTACATGCCTCTGTCTCCTGAATGCTGGGATTAAAGGTATGTACCTTTCTTTACCTGAAACTTGCTCTTTACCAGGCTGGTCTTTAACTCAGAGATCTGCTTGCCTCCATCTCCTGGGGATAAAGGAGTGCTTGTATTCTAGCTGGATCACACAGACCTAGAAGGTCTTTGGATGTGATCCTTTGTCAGAGCAGCCATGTTCTGAATTAAAATTTCTCTACAGAGAGGATGGAGGACACCAAGAAAATAAGATCCTCTAATTTAACAAGTTCATATGTACATAGGACCCAGTTGGGGGTCTGTGGTGACTATTTCAGCTTCACTACATCTGGAATTAACTAAAACCCAAATGGCTGGGCACATCTGTGGAAGATATTTTTTCTCTTTTTTTTCTTACTTAAATTTATTTTTTTATAATTTATTCACTTTACATCCTAATAGTAGCCCCCTCCCTCATCTCCTCTTGGTCCCACCCTCCCTTCTTCTTCACCCCCTAGCCTCCTTCCCTATTCCTCAGAAAGGAGGAGCACTCCCCCCCTCACCATCTGACCCCAGCCTATCAAGTTTCATTAGGACTGCCTGCATCCTCTTCCTCTGTGGGCTGGTAACAGAGTTCATGTCAGAGACAGCCCCTGCTCCCCTTATTAGGGATACAGCTGGGATACAGAGTTAATAAAATGTAACTAATAAAAAAAATTTAAAAAAAAGAAAAAATGATGATCTTTTCTAGTTTCATCCATTTGCCTGCAAATGTTATGATTTCCTTGTTTATTTGATAGCTGAATAGTAGTCCATTTTGTAAATGTAGTACAATTTTTCAGTTGAGGGACATCTAGGTTGTTTCCAGATTCTGACTTCTAGGAATAAAGCTGCTATGAAAACAATTGAGCAAATGTCCTTATTGACTGATGCATCAACCAGGAACCATGCATGGAGAGAACCTAGACCTCTTGCTCAAATGTAGCCGATATTTTTTTTTCTTAATTAAATCATTTGGTGTAGGAAGTTCCACTTTTAAGCCAAACCTTTAAGGTAGAAAGATCCACCTTTAATCTGGACCACACCTTCTGTAGGCAGCCAAAGGACATGGAAAAAGGAAGCTCTCTCTCCCTCCCTTTTTCTCTCTCTTGCTCTCTCTCTTTCTCTCTCTTGCTTTCTCTTGCTCTCACTGTTCCTCTCGCTCTTTTGTTCTCTCACTCTCTCTGCCTCCTTGCCCTCACTCTTGCTAGCAAGTCCATTTCTTTAATGGTATTGAAGCCAACTTCTTTGGGATTCTGGAATATAATGAAGACCAGCTGAGACATCCAGCCTCATGAACTGAACAGCTATTGGATTCCTGGACTGCCATTTATAGGCAGCCATTGTTGGAACAGCTGAACCACAGCCTGTAATTCTATAAGTTCTATCCCTCTAGAGAAGCCTGACTAATTCTGGGCCGCAGATCTGAAAAAAGTAGACACACGCCCCCATCCTTAACCCAGAAGCTCTCCCCAGCTGATAACCTTCTGCAAGGGAATCTCACTGGGGAAACAAATTACTCCTAAGAGTAGGATCCATACCCAGCAGGATGTGCCCAACAACAACAAAAATGAACTCAAAATGTCTTTGGAGATTTCTTGTCTCACAAGGTCATGTCAGGGCTCTTCCTCCTCCACCACTCCTTTAATTTTATCTTAGTTTTCACTAATTTGTTCTCTCTTTTTACCCCACAGATCCTTTGCATATATATTATGGCTTCCAGTTTAGTGCTTTTATGGGATTCCTGAGGATGTAAACAAGTGGGTAGATGTGTGTGTGTGTGTGTGTGTGTGTGTGTGTGTATGTTCTTTTTTTTTTCTGACACAGGGTTTCTCTGTGTAGCTTTGGGTATCCTGAACACACTTTGTAGATCAGGCTGGCCTCAAACTCTCAGAGATTTGCCTGCCTCTGCCTTCCCCAATGCTGGTATTACAGGTGTGTGCCACTGTACCTATAATATGTGTATGTATGTATGTATGTAATATATACCTCTATATATGTGCTTTTTCTTGGGCTCTTTCCCTTCTCTTTGTTTTGTCCTATTTTGATGTGTTAGTTTCTGATTTATCTTATTACATAATATTTTATTTTATTATTATCCCTTAGAAGTCAGTTTGTTTTCTAATGACAGACAGAAGAGGGGAGGTGGAGAGGAACTGGGAGGAGCAGAGGGAGGAGAAACCATAATCAAAATATATTTTGTCAGGAAAAAAAAAAGCTATTTTCAATAAAAGGGGGTAAAGGTACTAATCCCATTCATAATCACCTTCCAACCAGCCCGCCTCTGATTACTGTCACATAGGGATTTGGGTTTCCAGTTGTGAATTTATAGGGGGAATGCAAACATTCAAACCACAGGCACCTGTGCTTTCTCCATATGTAGCTAATATTTAAATCAAATTATAACCAGGAAGTTGGTTGGCAAGCACCTAGGAGCCTAAGCTGTTGGTAGGCGTCAAACGTTCAATGCACTGGATTCCAACCATCCAGTTCAGTCGTGTTCAGATTCTACTTTTATTAACAACGGGGCACATTGCAGGGAAACATACACACACCTACAGACGCACGTGTACAGACCTTCGCTCCCCTCTCTGTGCTCTGCCTGAATTATGGTAGCCTGCCCTGAGTCCTGTATAACTCACAGCCTGGAGGAGGCCAGAAGAGGTACAAGGAAAGGGATTCCAGAGGCAAGTTGAGTCGTCAGCTTGACTGGTTTTGCATTCAGGATAGAAACGTTACCTCTGGGTGAGCCTATGAAGGTGTTTCCAAATAAGTGTAGCTAGTAACGAAAAGCCCATCCTGGATGGGGGGGGGGATCCATTCCATGGCCTGAGACCCCAGAATGAATAAAAAGGAAAAAGATGCTGAGCTCCATGATGGGTCTCGTTGCTTCTGGTTTTCTGTACAGTGTGACCAGGTGTCTCCATCCCTGCCACCAGGCCTTTGCCACCACTATGGACCATTCCCTCATACTGCGACCCAGAAAAACTCTCCCCCCCTTAAGTTGATTTTGTCAGGTGTTCTGTGTAACACTGAGAAAAGCAGTGTATACATAGGATATGGGGAGACACGGAAGCATGAGCGACGGTGATACACTGGGAGAACTGTACTGTACTGTAACAGCCAGATGCTGCCTGAAATCCCAGGGCTTTAGAGGGGGGAGGCTAGAGGATCTTGAGTCTGAGGATGACTGGGCTGCTTAGGAAGCTCCCAGTCAGTCTCAGTTACACGGGGAAAATGCAAAACCAAAGTCTCGGAAAAACAAACAATAAAAAAAATCCACAATAAAATATCCTATTTGGTAAGGAGATGCGGAGAAGAGCAGGTTTGGAAAAGGCTGAAGTAAGCATCCACCAGGCAGACTGGCCTGTAATCCAGGGTGCAGAGGCAGGAGATGCAAGTTCAAGGCCAGGGATGAGGGAGATGGCTCTGTGGTAAAGCACAGTGACCTGAACGTTTGGATCTCTAGCACACGCGTTAAACAGCAAGGTGAGACTGCGCATGCTTATAATCTCAGCATTGGGGAGGCGGGGACAGGAAGATCCCTGGGGCTTGCTGACCCTCCAGCTGAGCCAAAGCGGCAAGCTCCAAGATAAGAACCTGGTCTCAAAAAGTAAGGTGGACTACGACTAAGGAAGATACCCAAGGTTAACTTGTGGCCTACACACACACACACACACACAGACACACACACACACACACACAAAGTGAGTTCAAATCAAGACCAGCCTGGGCACCTTAGTTAGGTCTTATTTCAAAAACAAATTTTTAAACACGTGAAAATAAAGAGGAGGCTATGGGCATAGCTCAGTGGCAGGCCTTATAGGCCCATGGTCCTAGAGCCAATCCCCATCATGGGGGCGGGGAAGAAGCAATACAAAAATAATGAAGAAAAGATCTAAGCATTGTGATATCATTTGGATCATATACAGAAAGCTATGGAAAGCCTTAAAAGGAATCTGTCGCCACCAGATCTCAACTTTAGAAATATCAATTTCTTTAGTGGGAAAGGTCCAATACAGGCAAGCGTGGTGGTTGGGATCTATCTCACACAACCATTGCCCACCCTGAGCCCCTCATGCTAGGAACACAGTGCCAGATCTTCCAGCAGCAGACACGTGCATTTCATCACCAGCAAGCCTTCTCTCTTGTGAGGCCTGAAGTGTTGGAAGATGAATGCCCTGGCTCAGGACAACGCTGGTGAGCAGCTCTGGGGCCTCTATTCTGCCTCAGTTGGGAGTCAGCCCCAGGCACCTCAGTGGTAGCCAGCTGCACAGCAGACATTTTGGCTGCTCTCCCTTCCCGGTCTCGCTCCTCATGTTCTTTGTTGAAAAATGCTGTCCACGTGCTCTTCACCTCTCCGATAATTTACTTGCACTCAAGTCTTTCTCTCAGAATATGCTTTTGGTGGAATCCAAACCAAGATGAGTCCACCAGGGGCAAAGAATGATGAAGCCTGTATTAAGATAAGAACAAAGAGCTGTGGAGGGGAGACAGTGCAGGTCAGACCACAGTTCAATCCCCCAGAATCCAGGTGAAAACAGACAGGAACAGTGCTGCTATGCTTGTACTCCCCACACTGGAGAGGTAGGTGAAGAATGAGAGTCCCTGGGGCTTACTGAGCAGACAGCCTATCATAATCACTGAGCCCCCAGGCCACTGCAAGATCATCTGAAAAGAAAGATGAACGGTACCCTTGAGGAAAGACACATGAAGTTGCCTTCTGGTTTCCACACCACAGGAGCACACACACACATACACGCTTTACTACAGACAAAGGAAATAGGCCAGAGATAGGTTATGATAACGTTGAGGCTGGTTAGGAAAGGCACTAGGGAATTGTGGGATGGAACCAGGTTTCTGGTTTGAGTAACTGGAGGACTCACCACGCAAAGCAGTAAAGGAGACAGAAGATGAAGGAGAAGATGATGGGCTCAGAGTAGAACACTGCCAGCTAGATAAGCACGTGGAGGTGAGGGGCAGACCACTGGACGTACCCTTGCTGGAACTGAGAAGACTGTCCCAAAAGGGATTCGTATTTGGTAAAATGACTCTCATCACGTTTTGTGGTCAGTACATAAATCCCTTCCATAGTTGACAAAAATAAAAAATTAATGGAAGCAAAAGCCTGTCCTCCCTTGAGAGAAAAAACACAGAGGATAAGACTCCACTTACCAGCTCATTAGCAGCCAGGGCAGAATCATTTGACCTGGACTTGACCAATCGGATGACGCCCACCAAAACGTTATCTATTGAGGGGATGGTCCGTGGCTTGTCAGAGCGGTTGTGGCAGAACTGGCTGTCCATGGGACAGGGCAAAGACAACAGCAGTTACACTCTCCTCCCTTCTATAGCCTCCCACAGGTCATTTTTGGAGAAGAACACCAAGAATTAATACTAGTTCATCATCGTGCTCACCTATGAGCCAAACACTGTGATCTCAGTGGGGAGAGACCAGTGTCCTATCCTGGGAAGTAGACTTGTGAATTTTCTTTTAGATCATATGTATATATGATATATATATATATATATTATATATATGATTAAGCATATATATATAAAGCGCATATATATATATATATCATAACTCATCATGCATAAAGACAGAATTCCTTGTATCCCAGACTCACTGTATAGCTGAGGATGGCCTCTACCTCCTGATCCCCCTTCATCTATCTTCCCAAGTGCTGAGGTGATGGATATGCACCACCATACCTGGTTTACACAGTGCTGGGGGTTGAACTGCTCCATGAGTGCTAGGCCAGCACTGTCCCAGCTGAGTTACATCCCCAGTTGAGGGGTGGTAGTGCCCTACACTTTGTATTTGCCCACTGATCACCTAGAAAGCTAGTATCCGACTAGAACTAGGACTAAGATCATTTCATCAGAAGGCTAAAGCTTTGTGTACAGCTGGGACACCAGAATCATCCTCAGCCCTTAGGCTCTTTGTTTTCACACTCCTCAGCTCTCTGACCTCCTTCCCTCCCACCAGTGTGCCACCAACGTGTTTCTCTGGTAAACTGTAGGCACTTCCCTCCCCTTGGCAGCTACCCTTGAAATCTTATTAACTCTGCCTTCCCACTCCTGATGTGAAGGAGGGGTCTTCCCCTTGTGGCTCTCCAGTCTTGTTGCCAGCCTTGGACAGCCAGGATTCCTCAATGGCACTTTGTCACTTGGCTCTATAAGCTTGCAGAATCATCTCCATCCCACTTACACCTCCCCTTCTTCTCCACCCAACCCCCCCCCAAAAAAAAGAGAGACTTGGAATAGTTTCTCAAGGACTGTCTGGAGGGTATGTGAAAGACACCAGTTTGGGCTACTAAAAGGAACCAGTTCCCACGGCTGAAATGAAATCTCTGCCTTCTGGGGCTCCCTCCTGTCCTATCCATCTTGCTTGGACATACAGCACTTCCCAGCTTTAGTCGCCATTTTCTCCCAGCATCCTACGGAGAATTTGATCAAAAGAGGATCTCAGAATATAAACTAGCAACACCTGCACATTTTATTACAAGTGTGTTGTTTGTTTGCTTCAGATGGGGGAAGGATGGTGGGAAATTAAAAGCCATAGGAAAGCTGTCCTCCCAGTTCAGTTCCTCTGCTGCTGTGGGCTTTTTTCCAGTTGGTGCAACAAGAGATCTGGGGCCTGTGTTTGCTTTTCTTGGCATCTTCAGAGGTGATGTCTGTAGCTGAAGACACTGGGGCTGTTGCCAGAAGCCCTGCTGGAGCTGGGACTCTGTAATTCCAGGTTCTAAGATCTCATCTGCTCGCAACGATGGGGAACATTCTGATCTTGGCAGCCACTCTCTTGCCGGCGCGCCATTTCCACCAGGTTCTTCTTCCTACTTCCCAGACTTCAAGCAGAGCAGCAGAGTGACCTCTGGACACACACAACTGGGCAGCAGCACCATCTTTAGAATTCTGTGTCTCCCTGGGGAACTTGTCACCGTGGACACAAACATGATTACAAACTGCTAGTGACCTGGCAGCACGTTAACACATTCCCATGAGGGGAAGGAAGAGCAAAACTTCCTTTCCTGGTAGCTGGCCCCACTGTCCTGCCCACTGCAGACCCAGAGAAGTAAGTGTTTCAGCCATGCAGATGAACACTGGCTGAACACAGCAAAAACAAAATCCATTCCTTGAAAGTACAGTATTTCTGCATTTACAGCCTCCTTGATCTACCGCCTCCTACATACATCTATATTCTGGCCTGCTCTCTCCTGTCTCTGACATTCTTGTTTCGTGTCTTTCTGATATGCCTTATTTTTCCTCCGAATCTTGTTTTATCGTTTATCCTATTTCCATTAACTCCTTCCCCACTGCCCATTTTCATAACCAGAATTGGCTGCACAAATATTTCCAAACTGTCTCAGGAGTGTGGTCTTTGATGAGAAAAGACAGAAGGCATTTCTGAAAGTATAAGAACATGGGTACCTGACGGTGGCCATCTTCTGTAACGGAGCAAAGAAGAATTATATGGCAGAGCATGGAGGAGGCAGCTTGATACAATCCTTGCACAATGTCTTTTCATGTGCTCATGTGCATACTCGTTAAAGGATATCAGGGTCTTACCTTCATGCTTATTGTTACTCCTGGTGCTAGTCCTCACCTTCTGGAACTGATCTGTGGCAAACAAAGATGTCAGGATGAGACCTCTGTACCACTATGTGATAAGTGCAGATTTTGGAAGACTTGGAGTAGGAAGCAGAGCTGTATAAAGAAACCAGGCCTGACTGTACTCTGGAACTTTCCACCTCTCAGTTAAATTTTTTGTTTGCTTGTTGACTTTCTTTTTTTATTTAAACTTGTCCTAAATAGATAATGTCTTCTCATGGCTTAAATTCAAGAGTACAAGGTTAGAGAGAGAGCGCGCTCAGTGGCTACAAGCATCTGCTGCTCCTGCAGAGGACCTGGATTTGGTTTCCACCACACACTTGGCAGCTCACAACCATTTGGAACTCCATTTTCAATATCCACTTCTTACCTCCACTGGCACCAGGCACGCACATAGTGATAGTGTAGGCAAACACTCATATGCATAAAATAAAAATAAATCAAAGATACATAAAGAGATGTATTAAACAATTTTATTGCTCTGGCCATCCCATCAAGTTTTTGAAATGTTTTCATTCTACATGTACGTAAGTTTCCTTTGCTACAAAGCAAATTACCACAAATTTAGTGGCTTAAAACAAAGCATAAGTGTTATCTCATACTTTCTATAGTCCAGAAGTCTGAGCAATATTAGTAAAGTCTCTATTTAAGGCACCCCAGAGCTGAAATCTTGGCACTTGATGGGGCCTCTGTCTCTCCACAATCTGGGTCCTCTCCCAAGCTCACTCCTTGCTGTGGGTGTAGGACTGAGGTGAGACCCTTGGGGTTTGCTCTTTGTTTGGTCTGATGACTGCTTTGTTAGTTACTCCCAGCTACTTACCTCACAGAGATGTCTCCATAGGCAGTTTGGCAAAAGGATTGCTTTTGTTTTTCTAGCACCACAGGACAGCATCATATTGGCTGTTCCCACCCACACTCAGGAAGAAAGCATACAAGGAATAGGATTCTGCCAGCAAGTTCCACTGATGTCAGGCTGTCCACAGAACAAAAATGTACACATTTCTCCTTTTAAGATATATGCAAAAACTTCTCCATCTTGATTTACTGGTCACTGTGTCTGGAGGCCACCATGTTGCAGTATACATGATCTTTGTCTACTCACAGAAACTTAGTACCTGTTTCATTGATATACACACTTCATTTGACCTAACTGGTGGCCACTCAAACACCTCCCAATCTTCTCCCTACTAGATGAAGTTGTCATGATGAAAAGCTTTGATTTTAATCAATTCTTTGACTGAGTCAAAGAAATTTGCTGCATATTGCCAAGTTCCCTTTATAGAGATGTCGCCACCTTGTTTCCCGTTCTTCCAACTATTTTAGCACAGTTTTCTATAGGCATAAGGTTATTGTGTAATTCAAATGCTGATTTCTGTACCCCTATATCCAGTTGTAATCCTTGTTCTAAGAAACTCCTGTCTCAGTGAGGTTTAAGCACTGTTCCCCAGTTGTCCCCTGATGAAACAGCTTATAGCAGATCACTGAGCAGGGGAGAGAATAGGGCTGGACTTCCTGCCAGCCAGAGAAGGAGAAATTAGAGGAGCAAGTAGGGGATTCAATCACTGGAGAGGTCCAGGTGGCAGTAAGAGAGGAGAAAAGCTACAAAGTGCAAGTATCTCTTGGATGTACACTTGGAGGAAACCAGATTAGCTTAGAGGGTTAAGAATAGAGTAATAACTGCTCAGTTATTATGTTGTGAAGCTTATTATTAAACACATATAAAAGACTCAATTATTTGTGTGATAGCTGGGTTAAGAGAGAAACTGAGAAACAAACAAAGAAAAACAGTTTATAAAATTAACAAAAACATTTTTGGCATACCAAGTGAACCTGAACTTACATAAAAAGTAAGACTACAAGGACGTTTCTTAGTTCCATTCCTTAAAGAAAAACAAGAGCAACTGAAGTTTCTAAAGCAGGAGTTGAGAGCTTCCTGATTAGAACCCAACCCCGAGCAGAGCAGCAAGGTCTCTAGCCTATTGCAGAAAGCTGATACAAACCCCAGAGAGACAGTTCTTTTAGTCAGAACTTGCTAAGAAAAAAAAAAAGTGACTCTTTAACACAAGCAAGCTTCTCAAAGCCAGACTTTCCTAAACCCCTTGAGAAGGGGGCCTGATTCATGCAGACCAAAGGGGCAAACACTTGTGGACCCAATAACATCCCAGAGTAGGGGAGGGGTCAGGATCCAGTAAAGGAGGCAGAAAATAAGCCCCTCTCTGGAAGCAGGAACTGAAGACAGACAAACCCCAAGCATCTAAACTGGTGAGATCTAGTAGGAAAGCTGGGTCTGAGAAAGTAAAGTCCTTAGGGAGAGGTTTTGAGATTAAAGAAGATTATTTTCTGTTTTGAAACTGGAGGAAGACATAATGACATACATAGTCTTCTGGATTCCATTTGAGCTTGTTTTTCTTAGCATACAAATACTTTTTTCAGTGATGATTTCAGTTTTGTATATCCTCTTTGGGAAACATCAGAATAATAAGAGAGACTTGGAGAAAGAAGAGACTGAAAAGTTAGATGCTAAAGTAAAGGCCATAGAATAGAGATTGGAGGAATCTTTGAATCAAAATAGGGAAACCTTCAGAGAAATCCAACCTGGAACTTACAATAATACCGAAAGACGTAGTCCCAGATGAAGAAAATCCCCACAGGTTTAAAGAAATCACAGAATGGCAGCCCACTGAGATGCTGGCTAGAAAGGCTTAAGCTATAGGCCAACATGGTCAGACTGAACATTGTGTGTGTATTGTCAAGGTTCAATTACTGGATGAAGGCCTATATGAAGCAGTAGAAATACATATCCTGTTTGGTGTCATAGAGTGGCTTCTTTGCTCTATTTTCGAGAGTTTGGAGAATTGAAATATATGCACCATGCCATAGGTTGATATTCAGAATTCCATTGAGCTTTTGCCTTAAATTCTGTAGAGTATGATTTTAAGTTTACACATTTGTTAGAGATGGTGAGTGTCCTGGAGGTACCTTTGCAAATTGGGAATGATGGTGCTTCAGCATGTGTATCCATTGGAATACAACAATTTTTTAGAGATTATGACATAAAACCTGTTACAGATATAATTTATAATCCTATAGGTCAAACGACTATGAAAAGATCTAACAATAATTTTTAAAAGGTAGTCATAAAACAGAAGGGGAATATAATATCTCCCCAAAATAGACAAAATAATGATTTGTTGATTTTAAATTTTCTAAATGAGACAAGTAGCACACCTGATGACATACACTGGATTTCAGAAAGGACTGCTGAATTAGATCAGCATATAAAGGTCCTAACTCCAAAATGGAAGACAGGAGATGTGTTGTATTTGGGAGGAGAATATGCTCTTGTCTCAACAGGAAACAAAAAACTTATGTATTCCATCCAAACTGTTGGAAATAAGATTTGATAGGGGTATACCTCCTGAGCATCTTGGCTGCAGACATATGGACAGAAATCAAGCAGACCAAACAGGACAGGCAATATAATTTGCTGATCCCTCTACATGGGAACAGCTTTGAGGCTGACTGAGACACGAAAATATCTTCAGCCAGGACTTCAACTGTGCATGGCCAATACATCTTTGGCTACAAAATCCTCAGGACTTATGCCATTCTTTTACTTTTTTATTGTTTTAATTAATTAATCATTTTAATTAGTTACAGTTTATTCACTTTGTATCCCAACTGAAGCCCTCTCCCTCATCCCCTCCCAAACTTATCCCTTCCCTCTTCTCCACCCATGCCCCTCCCCCAGTCCACTGATAGGGGAGGTCCTCCTCCCCTTCCATCTGATCCTAATCTAGCAGGTCTTATCAGGACTGGCTGCATCTTCTGTGGCCTGGTAAGGCTGAACCCTGCTCAGGGAAACGTGATCAAAGAGCCAGCCCCTGAGTTCATGTCAGAGACATCCCCTGTTCCCATTACTAGGGAACCCACTTGAACACTGAGCTGCCATGGGCTACATCTGTGCAGGGGTTCTAGGTTATCTCCATGAATGGTCCTTGGTTGGAATATCAGTCTCAGAAAAGAGCCCTGTGCCCAGATTTTTTTCTCTCCTGATGGAGCAGATGTCCCCTCTCGGTCTATCTCCCCCTTCTTTCATAAGATTCCCTGCACTCTGCCCAAAGTTTGGTGATGAGTCTCAGAAATTACATAGATAAAATTTATTTTTAAAGCTTGGTTATACAGTCCAAACTAACTGATAGAAAAACATATGGTTTACCTGCTTGAACAGAGAGCTGAGAATCATCTTTAACTGAACTGTGCTCAAGGCACAGTCCATAATATATTAATTCGAAAAATACATGATAGCTTTGAAAATTAATATGTTGCAGAGTAAGAGGACCAGACACCAAAATCACAAAAGAAGTAGCCCAGATGATTCTAACTCACACATGGCCTTAATAACTGTGTCCTCAAAAATCTGCACCCAGGACAATTTCAAAGCAGTATCCCACATCATTCACAGCATCGCAGAGTGTTCCAGTCAAGACTTCAGTTTAGCTCTGAACTTCCTCAGCATTCAGAGACTGGACAGCAAAAGTTATAGCTAGCTTTCTAAAAGACTGGACAATATTCCAATTTTCTTGGGTCCCCCATAAAGAAAACCTATGTCCCAAATAAGCAGCAAGCATTGTAAAAAAAAAAAAAAAAAAAAAAAAAAAAAAAAAAAAAAAAAAACTACACCCCATTTCCTTGGGGAGGTGGATAGATTTTGGTCATTCTGTGGGTGATAGATGTTTGTTATTGTTTTAAAGGGAGTGGTATGGGAATGATAAGTAAAATAATACATAATTGAATCTACTTTGAGACCAAAAAGCACTAATAAGCCAAAAATCTTATATTGGTATAGATCTTTGTATTATATTTTGCTACAACATGCTAAGGTATTGTATCTATGTGATTCTTTAAACTGCAATATTAAGTTCTAGTCTTTTTGAAAGCTGCTATTACCAACTGCTTAGGATAATTAAGAAATGCAATTAGCAATCAGACAATCAAACTCATGGTCATGTTGGATACTAGATTAGATAATTACAAAAATAGGTTTCTAGACTGACAGATTAAAAATAACTTGAAACAAACAATTCAGATAAGATAGATAGATAGGCAGACAAATGGTCTTCAAAAACCTCAGAGGTCTACAAAATACAGCATTTGAAGATATTTTATTAATTAAGCCTTTTGACCATGAGACAGGTCTGTTACAATTATTTTTTTTAAAGCTGGTTGTTTCTCGGTTTCTCTCTTAATCCAGCTTTCACACAAATAATTGAATCTTTTTTATTTGTTTAATAATAAGCTTCGCAACATAATAACTGAGCAGTTATTACTCCATTCTTAACCCTCTAAGCTAATCTGATCTCCGCCCATGTACATGCAAGAGTTACTTGTACTTTGCTCCAGCCCCTCACCTGGACCTCTCCTGAGACGGAATCTCCTACTTCCTCCTCTCAGTCCTCTTCCCCTGGAGCCCAGGCCTGTTCTCTCCCCTGCTCAGAGACTGGCTATAAGCTGTTTTATTGGCATATCAGGGACACTGGGGGCAGTCCTTACACAGCTTGCAGCTTACCGTGAGACTGGAGTTTCACAAGACAAGGATTGCAACCAGATATTGGGGGGAGGTGCAGAAATCAGCATTTAAATTAGGCAATAACCTTATGTCTACACAGGTCTGCTCCTGGCAGCACCCCCATTCTACTTCAAAAAGCATCAAAGGTTTCATAGGTGGCAAGCTAGCCACTGGGTGAAAAAGTGCCCTTACGGCAATTACAGAATAATATTGTCTGTAACTGAAGGTTAACTGAAAGTTAAATTTTGAAGACTCAAAGAACACCGAGGATATTAACAAAGAATTGGAAAGAGCCAGGGGAGATTAAGGTTTAAAAGTTTTGTAACCTTTGCTGACAAGAAGGAATTTTCTCAAGAATTAGAATCTAGAAGGCTGCCAGGGTGCTTCCCTAGCAAGCTCAAAGCCCCAGCTTCACTCTTCGGCACTGAAACACAAGCCAACAACCCAGGAGCAGACAGTTTCAAACTCTGGGGTCAGCAACTCATCTTCCTGCTTTCACTGCTTGCCTTTTGAGTTCTTCACGTTCAGCCTATCTAAGTGTCTGGCTGTTGGTCTGGTACTGCCAGGCCCCGCATCCCACGGCCTCCTCTATCACACTTCGAGCAATTCGGCAGAGCAGCACCCAGGAAGAGGCTCTTCCCTACACTTGCAGATTTTCAAAAAATGCACCAAGTTGTGTGATCCTTATGGCAATCCTGCTACAGAACAGGCCTACAACTCCTGAAACGTTCTCTGAGTGCTGTTACTACTTCCCAAAGCGGAAAACCCCATCTGCTCTTCCCCGCCCCCCACCCCCCCCACCCCGCAGCTTTGCCTGCTCCAGAATTATGTCATGCACACGGAATCCTGCTGCTACGGTCTGTGTTTCTGTCCTCCCCGATTCATGCACTGAAACCTGATCCCCAGTGTGTTAAGAGGTGGGAACATGGGGAGGCAATTAAGTCGCAAGTGCAGAGAATTTACAGGTAGGATTAGTGTTCTGATAAAAGAGGCCCAAGGGCCTGCAAGGTGGCTCTGCAGGTGAAGGTGCCATCATCAGGCCGGGCGACTTCAGTCCTTGCTTCCCACCTGGTGAGAGGATGAAAGGGACCCTTCCAAGTTCTCCACTGACTCTAAGAGGCAGGCCATGGCGTGCACATGCGTGAGCATGCGTGAACACACATGCGTACACACACACACACACACACTCACAAGGGGTGGGAGGCTCTGTATGTTGCAGAACTGCAGATAAGAATGTAATAATTTTAGGTACTAAAAACTGGAAACTTCTTAAATAACCATCAACTTGTACAAATAGTGACCCATCCACCTAACAGCACAGTAAACAGTAAAAGGAAAAGACATGACATCTCCAGTGTAGTATGTAGAGTGGAAGAAGCCAGGTTGGAAGGCTGCATGGAAGGTAGCTGAGGACTAGTGCAGCACAATGGTGTAAGTTTAGGAGGCTGGGACGTCTGAGTTCCAGGCGTGAGCACAGCAGTGTCCGTGGAAGGCCACGTCCTCATAAGGATGACTGCTGTGTGTTCTCACAAGGTGAAAGGAGGAAACCTCTGCCATCAGGCCTCTTTTACTACATTTTAGTTAGTTAGACATGTGTCAGTATATGTCTTTTTAAAAGGCAAGGTTCCACGGTAGAGCCCAGTCTGGCCTGAAACTCACCATAGCCCTGCCTCCATCTTCCAAGTGCTACGATTATAGGGGTGAGAAGTCACATCCGGGTTTCTAGTTTTCTCTCCTTTCTCCCTTTCCTTTCTCTATTTTCTCTTCCTTTTCCTGCTCTTCTTTTTCCTTTTTTTAAACAACTAGTACAATTTTTCACCGCTAGTAAAACACAGAATTGATTTTTTTCAAGATGTGTTCCACGTGCTATATGCTTATTAAACTTAATCAGTTCTAGGAGCTTTTATAGATGCCTTCTTTTTTCCCCCCCCAAAGATTTTAAAGATTATTTTTAACTGTGTGAATGCTTGTCTGTTTTTGTGTGAGATTGCACAAATACATGTGGTGCCTGAGGAGGCCAGGAGAGGGCGTCAGACATCCTGGAGTCCAAGAGGAGGGCATGGGCTGCCCTATACCAGCCCTGGGAGCCAAACCCTGGTCCTCTGCAAAAGCAGCACTCTCTTACCTACCGAGCCACCTCTCCAGACTTTCTATATGAACAATCATCTATTAGTAGAAACAGCTTCATTTCTTCCTCAGTTGCTATGCCTTATATATCTTTTTTTTTCTTTTTTTTTCTTTTTTTTTTTTTTGCCTCACCTTTTATACTTATTTCCAAAAGTGTTTAATACAATGGTTCTTCAACCTTCCTAATGCTGCCATCCTTTAATACAGTTCCTCATGTTGTAGAGACTGTCAACCATAAAGTTATTCCATGCTACCTCATAATGTAGTTTTGCTACCGTTATGAATCCTAAGGTAAACATCTCATGTACGGGATATCTGATAGGCTAACACAGGCCAAAACCCAAATACTGAGAACACTGTAATAAGTTTGATGAAAGCGAAAGGTCTGTTGTTGTAATGGACGATTAATATTTACTATTGATATATCTTTTAGTAATGCTGCTGTTAGTCCTAAACAGCTGTATAACCAAAACACCACACAGACACTGGGATTTATTTAATTAACCTAGAACAATAGTTGTTCCATCCTAAATCTCCAAGCCCTCAGAGTTTCCTAACATTTAGATTTTACCCACATTTTACGTGCTTTTAGTGAAATATTAGGTCCAGTCCATCTCTCCACATTCCAAGATCTCTCCTCTTGCCTCCGTTCTCCCAGCCCTCGTCTGCCCTTCTCTTCTTCTCCTCTGCCTTCCATCTTCCTGTCCTCTGGCTCCTCCCTCTCTTCCTGCTTCCTTTCCCTTGCTCAGCATTGTGGCTAGTTGCTTTATTTTGGCATGTTTACACAAAGTTGAGACAGGTGATGCTTAGAATAAATATCACAATGCAACGTCTGGATTGAAACCAGAGAGTGGGGGAAAGAAATCAGCATTTGAATGAACAAGGGTAAAGTGTATACATTTCAAAAGAACATTATACCAACAGTCTGTCCTCTTGCTAATCTCAGGAAAATACTGTTTGATCATGAAGTAGAATACCAACTGCAGGATTTTTGTAGTTCCATTTAATGATATTGGGTGGACTGCTTCTGTCGCCTGATATAGTGGATACAGCCTGGAACTGTGAGCCAAATAAAAACCCTTTCCCTTAGGCTGCTTTTAGAAGGTTATTTTATCACAGCAAAAACAAAGAAACAAACGAACAACCTAAGACACTTACAAAATGAAAGTTTTGGTGTATGTGTTTTTTGTTGTTGTTGTTTTGTTTTGGTCCCAAATGTGGGATGTGGAAACACTCTTAGTTTGTCCTTCATGATCTTGGTCAACTGAAAACAAACCTTAGAGGGCAAGTGATGTTTTCCTGGATGCTGTCTCATGCAAAGGGGCATGGGTTTTTGTTGTTGTTTTTGCTTGGTTAGTTGGCTGGTTGGTTTTGGTTTTGGTTTGTTTGGTTGGTTGGTTTGGGTTTTTTGTTTGTCGGTTGGTTTTTTGTTGGTTTTTTTTTTTTTTTTTTTTGTCAGCTGGAAAAACACCCCTGTGGGTATTGTACTGGAGACTATAAATAGAAGCCCACAGACAGAGACAACACTTTCACAGTACTCCACTGTGCGACGGTCCACATCGCTTCGCTGGTCTAAACTTCACTTCTTGGAGGGAAACTCTCCAGAAAACTTGTCACGGCACTCCGTTTGATCTTGGCACTCCGCTGACTCACGGCAATTTAGTGTAGTCTTGCTGTCTCTGCTGAATCCTGCCTCTGTTGTTCATTCATGTGGTGTTTAGTGTTTGTTATTTGGCTGGACTGCTGGTATCCAGACAACGAAGAGTAGAACTCCCCAAGGAACTATGTCTAAAAAGGTTCACAACACCCTTTTCCTACTAACCTTTCTTCTCCCCTGCTTTTGGTCAGTGGGCTAAGAACACTATTTAGGTTCTTGAAATAGGTTTTTGAAAAAAATCTAAGCCTGCACACTTACTCAGTAAAAAAGATTTTGGCATATACCAGAATTTTCATCATGAATAGATGCTGAGTATGACAATTTAGGTAAGTTCCAGTGCAATTATAAGGAAGTTCAGGTTTTATCGATTTGCTGTACTATTTTCCATAGCATTTATACTGGCTTATATTTCTACCAAATCTTTTGGCAGTTCTCTTTTCTTATATCCTCATCAGCATTGTGACTTTTTGTCGTTTATAATATCTGTCTGTCTTAGTCAGCATTCTACTGCTGTGAAGAGACACCATGATCCTGGCAACTCTTACAAAAGAAAACATTTCATTGAGGCAGGCTTACAGTTTCAGAGGTTTAGTCCATTATTATGGTTGGAAGCATGGCGGCAGGCAGGCAGACATGGGGCTGGAGAGTGGCTAAGAGTTCTCCACCTGGATCTGCAGGTAGCAGGAGAGACTGGGTTTGGCCTTCTGAAACCCTGAAGCCCATCCCTAGTGGCACACTTCCTCCAACAAGGACACACCTCCTAACCCCACTCAAGTGGTGCCACTCCCTGATAACCAAACATTCAAATATTCGAGCCTATGGGGCCATTGCTATTCAAACCACCACACCATCCAAGGTGGGGTGAGGCATATCTCCCTGTGAGTTCCATTTTGCTGATAAAATGTGATATTAAACTTCTTTTCAAATGTTTGTGCCTATATACTTGTATATATATATATATAATATATATATATTATATATATATATATATTTGCATGTCTTCTGAGAATTAAGTATCCAAATCATCTTTTACACTTTTTATTTATTTACTTACTTACCGTGTGTGTGTACGATAAGGGGCCATGTGCATGGCACCACATGCATGCAGGGGTCAAAGGGAACTTAAGGGAACTGGTTCTCCCCCTCAACCATGTCGGTCCCTGGAATCTCATTCAGGTCGTGAGGCTTGCTGAGCCATCTCATTGGCTCTGAATTGTTTGACTCCCTTTTATATCCTAGATATTAATCCTTGTCACATGGACAGATTACAAACATTTTTCTCCTATTCTCAAGCTGTTCTCATCTCTCTCTTCACACTGACTGTTTCCTTTGTGACACAGAAGCATTTTAGGTTGATATGATCCTATTTGACTGTTTTCACCTTTGGGGGAGGCTTAGGGAAGTTGGTTTTTCAAGACAGGATTTCTTTGTGTATCCTTGGCTGTCTTGGAACTTCCTCTGTAGACCAGACTGGCTTAAAACTCAGAGATCCACCTGCCTCTGCCTCCCAAGTGCTGGGATTAAAGGGGTGTGCCTACACTGCCTGGCCTGTTTCACCTTTAATGTCTGTGCTTTTAGGGCCTCATCCAAAATAACTTTGTCTACACTAATGTCTTGAAGTGTTTCTTCTACTGGTCTAGTAGTTACAGGTATTCGATATAGGTTTTTGATCCAGAAGTCAACTGATTTCTCAAGGATAAAATAACAAGGCAGGATCCTCGAATATATCCAAATTATTTATAAGCAGTGGTTTCAAATAATTGCAACTATAAAGCTCCTACTTCTTATACATCTTTTTAAGGCAGATAAAAATCCACAATCAATAAGAACGACAAGCTAATAGCCATGATTCAAGTAGCCAGTCTTGCTGTCTTTGGGGGCAATGCAATATTCCAACACTTCTCATCTTTTGCCCTGCTTAAAAAGTCAATAAGAAAAAAATTTATGAACTGAAATAAGCAATAAAATTGTATCATTCTATCAAGAATTTTAAAATAAATGTGATTAGTATAAATATTTTCACATCAATTTAATGGCAATAATACAAATCTGACCTAATTCCAACTGTTTAAAAACATAAACTAAAGGATAAGAATGGGATATTATTAGCTTGCATGACTCAAGCTGGAACTGTTCCCACTTATTGGCTGTGTGATCTGGTTCAATTACTTATATTTCTAAATCTCCCTTTCTAAAATTGGAAGAGCAATGCCTATGTTGCAATTTTTTTGGTGTTAGGTGACTATGAAGCCAAAATAGAATTTCAATTACATCATTTTCCCTTTTTCTTTCTTCCCACCAACCCCCTATGCTCCCCACTCTGTCTGTCTGTCTATCTGTCTGTCTATCTATCTATCTATCTATCTATCTATCTATCTATCTAATTTTCTGCTCTGTCCCTACCCCTCATGGACTCCTTTTTAAAATTTTGTTATACAGAAACACACATGTGCATATATATATATATATATATATATATATACATATATATATTACTAAATATAATATAATTTACACTGCCTGTATTATGTTACTTGAATATATATGACTCAGGGTTGACCACTTCATATTGAATAATCAAGTGGGACTCTTCCTTAGGGGAGACTATTTTCTACTACTCTCAGCATTCCTTAGTTGCCTCTACTTCTTTGCCTAGAGATGGAAGGAACTGTGTGTCATTTCCCCCTTCCATGTTACTATGTCTGTTGGTGTTGTTCTTGTTCAGGGTTTAAGAAGCCATATTGTTGAGACTTCATGAGTGTAGCTTCCCTGACATTTCTGGGAGCTGCAATCTCACATAAGACATCCTGGTCCTCTGGCTCTTACACCCTCAACTTCTACTGTGTTCCCTGAGCCTTAGAAGTAAATCTAGCGCAGGCATCATAGCTGGGTAGGACTATTGGTTGCTTCTCTCCCTTGAAATCTTGCCTGGTCCCTGCAGAAGGATTTCATAAAACATTGTCACTTAAGACAAAAAAATAAAAAATAAAAATAAATAAATAAATAAAAATCTTCCTTTTTAATAAAGATTTTCCCCCATTTCCATATCCCTGTCCATTAAATCAGGCTGGGTGTGTCTGACAATACCTGAGCATAATAACGCAGAAAATTCTGTCTGTAGTTGTTCATGAGTTCTCAGTGGCGTTCCCCACAATCTGTTTAATTACTCCAGCCATGCTGTGTCGGCTGCTGTCCTGGGGTCACTGGATTAAACTCAACCCCATGGTACTCTGGATACAGAACATCTTCTGCTGATTGAAGTCTGTGCCCTGTGGAAATGTTTTAATGGGGTCCTTGAAGCGTGTCCTGCGAAATGCTGTCAACATGTATTCTTCCTTGTCAGGCCCCTGTTTTGCTAGGAATGCTCTGGAGTTCTTTCTCTCTGCCTGTGGTTTACCGCTGTGTCTCCTGTCTGCTCTCAGATCTGTTGTAGTTATGCTCAGCAAAGCAGAGGCAGCTGACTTGGGGAGGAACATCATCTACACTACCTCTCGAGAGATATTTCCCCATCAGGTAAATTGCTAACACAGCCACCATGTGCTGACACACAGACAGCACATCCTTGCTGCCTAATCATTTATTTAGAAAAAAAAAAAAAAAGCAAAAGGTATAGCCACATGATGATGCTGCGGAGTCAACTGTAAGCTCCCAGAAGGTTGAACTGCAAAAGAAGAAAAGACTATAATAAAAAGGACAACTTACTCAGAACTCATACTACAGTATAATTTATTTTAAATAAATTTTAAATACAGTATAATTTATTTTAAATAAATTTAAAATGATTTATTTTAAAGAAATCTTTGACTCTAGTAAAAGTAAAAGATGTCATAATTGTGTAAGAATCCACCGCTGAGCCAGGCACACTGGCAGTTTCATTTTGTAGCACCATGCAAGCCCAGGACTGAGGCTAAGGAGAACACTGTGCATTAGTTCCATATTATTGTTTATTTGTATGTTAAATGTTGATATAGAGGGCAACAATAGAAAGCCCAAGAAGTTACAAATGTACATATTCTTGACCTATCAATTATATGCACTTCCTGAAGATACACTCAAATATGGACAAATGACTCAAGGTAGATTGTTGAAACATTCTTTAAAATAGATGATTGGATAGAGCCAGGAATAGTCGGTGCACCCTTAGGAGGTTGAGGCAAGGGGATTGTAAACTTGAGGTCAGTCTGGAATACACTGCTCCGTCATAGGGAAAAATCAGTTCTGGGTTCCAGCAGCCCGAGGTGAGGTCAAGGCCTGCAGAAGGGTGGATGCAAAACTGGCAAAGGAGAAATGAGTCAAGCACAGGATCAGGAGAAGTTTTCCATCCTGACTGACTGGCAGTCTTGGTGCTTCTTTATTTATACAGAATTTAGTAGGCAGTAATAGATGCATGTTGTTCCAAAAGATAGATCATATCATTTTTGTTCCCAGACATGTGTTTTAACTTCTGCCTGGTCATAAGTTTAGACGTCATTGAGAAACCATGACAGAACAGAATTATCTTTTACAGTCAATTTCCCTCATCAATACCACAGCTCAACTCTTAACAATATTGTAGTTTCAAGGGCATATTTTGCCAAAGCATAACAACCTGTTCTCAGGCTAGTAGCTCTTGTGGTTTCAAGGGCACTAGACAAAAAGAAAACATTCAAGCCAGCTTGGGCAAACTGTCATGTCCCATGCAATGCATTATCAGCTTTTATTAATCAGAGTGCTAACTATTATTAGGCCCAAGAAAAGTCTTCAAGCCAAAGCTGCTACAGTTATTGTTTAATTTCTGCCATGATACAGCATTTATATTTTATATATTTATAGAATTTATTTCTATATCTAATTTTGCTATTTTTTTGTTTCTTGGTCATGTGACACCACAGTGGCCCTGTATGAATTAACTTTTTCTAAGGATGGGAGGTAGTAATTTTTATTCTTTTTTGTGGAATTTAATGTAATTTTATCATGTTTTCAAGTCTGGCTAACTTGGACTTAGCCCAAAGACTGAGAAGCAATTGTTTGTCTCTACACAGCAAAACTTCTATGTTAACTTCGAGTACTTCACAATACACACTGATTCAGCAGAATTTATATCAGACAACACAACTGGTTAGTACTTGAATTTTTAAAAATAATGCATATTTTGTGATTTGTAATTTTTTTAACTTTTAATTTTATTTTTTCACAATTTATTCATTATAAATAAATCCTGATTGAAGACTCCTCCCTCAACTCCCCCAATATTTTATTCCTTTATCATTTATCCACACCATTCTTTGTCCATCAGTATAGGGAAGAGGCTTTCAATTTGATCTGCTGCCACCTTCTCTAGCCTACCAATATTGTTTAAACTTTTTAAGTTCACTTTGTTCTGATTATTTTGTTCCTGAGTAAGTGCAGGGGCAGATGTGCCAAGAGCATCTTTGAATCAGACCCCCATAAGGAGGTCTCTGGCCTAATTATTTGAGTCACAACCTCCAGAGTGTAAGGAAGACCTTCAAGTAGGTCCAGATAAGGTTATCTCCCTAAAAGCGGGAGGGGTAGTGTACGGTCAGGACATTCCTGGGAAAGCTTAGAACCTGGAAGGAGGTATAAATGATTCATAAGAAAGTTTTCATCACTACAATATCCCCAGGTTGTACAATTAATAAAAGACCCCCAAGCATGTGACACGTAGAGATCAAGGCCAAAGGAATGGGAGACTGCACCACAGCCATTGCATCACCAGGCTCAGCTTTGCTGGAGCTTTGTCAAGCAGTGGTGCTGGCTTTAGGATTTTGGCTGTTCCCATTAGACATGACTGTGCCATTTGGGGGCAGCTGGGTGGTTAGATGGTTTAAATGGCTGCCACCAAGTGAGACAACCAGCGTGAGAGCCCCAGAATCCACATTGTAGAAGAATCAACTTCTGACATTTGTTCTCCATTCTCATGTGCACGCACACGCACGCACACCAACACACACACACATAAATGTTTAAAAAATCAAGTCAAATGTCACGTATTGATTACTAAATAAATTAGAGTATATCACACAACAGAAAACATCATCTGGAAAAGGAGAAAATATTCTCTTGGAGGATTTTTGAAATAAAGTCTTTATGACTTCCTGGCTGAGCGTGCTGAGTGCTGGCACTAGAAGTGTGTATCACCAAACCTGCTCAAGATAAACAATTCTTTATGGATCTGGGGACATAGCTCTGTGGTATAGTACCTACATGAGAAACATGAAGCCCTGGATTTGATACCCAACACCAATACACACCAAAAATTATTTACATATTAATATGGTGAAGAAAGCTAAGCACAGGAAGAGTGCATATGCTCTAAATATATTATATATATAACATATTAAATATATAATATATAATAATATATAACATATAATAACATATTATATAACAGATATATATATACACACACACACATATGTATATGCATATATGTTTATTCAGTGCAACGTGGTGAGGAAAGGGTTTGCTTGATTTGCTCTTCCAAGAAACAATTTGTTATCTAAGGAAGTCAGTGCAGGAACCTGGAGGCAGAACCATGGAAGAACTCTGTTTGCTGGCTCCCTCTTTGGCCTCCTCTCTGGCTCATGCCTAGCTAGCTTTCTTACACAGCCCAAGACTACCTGCCTGGAAAATAGGGCCACTCACAGTAGCCTGAATCCATATACATCAATTAAAACAGTCAAGACAATCCCTCCCAGACAAACCTGAACTCGGCAGGGTTACTCACTTGAGACCTTTTTTTTTTTTAAGGTGTTTCAGGGCTGTGTCAAGTTGATGGTTAATACAAACTAAGACAATCTGCTATATGGCATTATTTATGTGTTTATGTATAAACACATGACTGTTTACATTGAATTTTTATGCTTCCTTTACAAAGGAAGAGCAGAAGTGAGAGGAAAAACTTCTACCATGTGTGTTTTTTATAACTTTGGATTTTCAGTCACTGTTAATTTAGTACTTATGGAACAATTTAATTCAAATTTGATTGGATGTTTTTCTCTATGAAAGTGAGCCTCGTTGTGCTATGAACTGATTTTGTAGGTTTCCCTCGTTTTTATTTATTTTTATCCTTTTGTTTTGTTTTTTCAAGACAGCCTTTTTCTTTGTAACCCTGGCTGACCCAGAACTTGCTTTGTAGACCAGGCTAGCTTCAGACTTACAGAAATCCACCTGCCGCTGCCTCCTGAGTGCTGGGATTAAAGGTATGCTCCACCACTCCAAGCTATGAAACAATTTTATGAATGTATGTGTAACAACGTCTGCTTTTCAGAGGGGTCATGGTAAAGGCCATCATGTCTCAGCAGTATTAACTGCTCTTTCATATTTAACTTCAACATAAGCTTTAACACGCTACTGTAATTTAACAAGCAAAACCTTTCCAAATCACCTGATTATACACAGTTCTCTCGACATTAACGTAAGTGAAGGGAAACAGAATCTGCATTATACTGTGCGTCCAGTGCAGCGTGTATTTGCAAATGAGCTGAGGTGGATTCTCAGACACACTGTGCCACATGAATACCTTGTTGTTGGTTCAAATTTGTCACAAACCAACATGTACCACAAACAAGTCATTCGTGTTTCCATATAAAGAAATACCGTACAATGAAACAAAATAACATTTGCTCACCAATGGACTTCTGCCATTGAAGAAATGCCATGAATTGTTCCATGGAGAAAAGTTACACGCTGAATGTCACCTTAGTCTAGTGATGAAGGATTCTGGAGTAAACCTAGCATAAATTAGAACCTCTGCACGCATGGCCTTGGGGGATTTTACCATCACATAATAGATTCCTCCTTATGAGATTTGTTTATATATAAATGTGTTAAAACAGACATCTACTTAAACTTGATGAAAGAATTCTACTTCCATTTTAAATCATCTTTTTAGTAAATGTTTCTTTCTACATTCAAACAGATCTGCATGCTAAGAAAAATGCAAAAATAAGAAGAATCCAAGATCTATAGTAAAATAAAAAAGCCTCTGAGAAACAATTTGTGGGGGATAAAAATCATTTTGCTGGTCAAATACATTGCAGTAAAGTAACTCAGAAATGGTCCAGAACTCTGAGAATTTGGTGATTTCCCCGGGCTAATGCTTTATGAATCTACAAATATTTCAGAAGGAGAATAAACTATTTGCATCATACATTGAACAAATGCTAGCTTCATAGAGAAAGGCAGAGTTCATCATAGATAACTGTCTCCAAAGAAATACAGGAAGACAAATAATGAAACTGCTCTGCACAAGAAAACAGGCAGGGCTTGTGGGTCTAGGGCAATAGATAATCAGGGAAGAAATGTGGACTTGGAGAGGACAGGTGCTCTTCTGCAGTTGGAGGATACTGCAACTCTTTAGCACTAAGATCAGCTAAGGGTTTTGAGGTATAAACATAGTTAAAATTCAATTATATGTGGTTTGGACATACACATATCCCTGAGCAGCCATGGCTTTGGGCTCTGAAGGAAACAGGGTTATGTCCAGGAAGAAATGCGTGTAAAGGCAGGCAGAAGGAAAAGCTGGGTGCCTGTTCAGTGGCTGAGGAGACTTCCAGAAGCAGCAAGGTACAAACAAGAGCCAAGGTTTATGTTCGAAGCTCTCCCAAGTGACTCCAGAGAGAACATGGAAATAATAGAAGGTGTTGCTTCTCTTCATACCCCATATGGAATAAAGCACTGAGTTTGTTCGTTAAATCTCAAAGGACGGGGTGACAGGAGCATTTGTTGCTTGCACCCACTCTCATTGTCTGTGGCTTTCTACTCGTAGAGGAAATACTAAAAGCAGCAGCAAGATCATCTAGCACCCAAGACTGACAGGACAAAGACAGCACCAAAGTTTAGAGTGTTGGAATATAAGAGCTATTACAGGAAGACACCTTTTCAGAAAGATGTATATAAAAAAGGTCACTCTTGGCTTGAAGTGACCCTACACAGGATTACTAGCTAACGTTTTAAATATTACTCATCTACATTTAAAACTGAGCATGTTGCTGTGAGTAATCAAATATCAGGTTATATATGATACGCTGCTGAGGGGAAAATATTCAATCTACAACATGACAAATACAACAGAGAATAAAAACTAATTTTTTTTTCAAATGAAAATGACTCCCACCCAGCAGTCTACATAGAAGAATTAAAATTAGGTGGTGAAATGATCATATCAGCCTTAATTCTTCTCCGCTGTTAATTGAATGCTTTTGTGAATCAACAGATAATAGTCGAACCTTAGAGAACGTGAGATAAGAATGAATGCAGGAGAAATCAGCCAGGGCATACCCACAATGTCACTCTCCGTTCACAGCAGCCTGCAGATGCACGCTATGAAACTGAACTTTTAATGCCTCCTGCTGTGGAGGGAAGCTTGCAGTCTTTAGGTCTGTGCTTAGATATACAGTTACCTTTGTGCAGAGTTGAGGCTGTAAAACTAGGTGTAGCGCATAGGCCGCTGTGCAACAGGATGGGCGTGTTATAATGAAGCTCAAGCCGTTCCCCACAATGAGACACACATAGACATACATAAGCACCAGCACTGCCCCTCGCTGATCACAGGTGCACCTTAATATGATAAGAGAAATTAAATTTAGGATGTTGCTTAGAGCAAAATATGTTATAAATAGTAAAGGCAGGATGACCAGTGATCCTAAAAGTAAGCAGCCTTCAGCTGTGAAGCTCATCACCTCACAGAAAGCTGTGAGAGAAACGAAGCTTTCCTCTACAGAAAGCATCCACAAAGAAAGACCCAAAATAATTCTGTTCATGTAACCGTAACCCGTCAAAACTTCACGGGCTACGGTGACTTTATTTAGGTAGCATCTACGTTCAGCAGACCACACATTCTGTTCCCTTCTCAGAATGTCGTGAGTTCCTAGCCAGAAATTTAAAGTCAATGTAAATCTTCAGAATCGAAAGAGTTTAATGCTGAAATCAACAGTTGCCAACACCAGCAGATCTAGAAATAGGTTAAATCTTACTCCACTTTGAAATTCCAAGAGGTAAGGGAAAGGGTGTGACTCAGGGGTAGACAGCTCACCTTACATGCACAAGGCCATGGGTTCCGTCTCCAGTACTGCATAAACGAAAAACAAACAAACAAGCAAATTCCAAAACATTTATTCTTGAGGATGGAGAGATGGCTCAGCAGTTAAGAATGCTTGTTGTGGTTTTTACTCCCAGCCCAAAGCTACTGGAATAAAGATGCATGAGGCTCACAATATAATTTATAAATACCTGTGCCTTATAACTAGGCTTTTCTCTGACTTAAAACCCGTTTATTCTAATCTAAGTTCTACCACATGGATGCTTACCTGTTCTCAGGTACCAGTCATCTGTCCTCCTCACATCTTGCTGAACGAAGCTCCTCATGCCTGACTCTATCCCAGAATCCTGCCTGCTGGATGTCCCATCTCCTATTTCTTGCCTGAGCTACAGGTTATCAGATTTATTATTGACAAGGGAAGCTTCCATACAGACACAAGATATTCTCTCAACAAATGCTTACTGCTGTTGATAGATCCAAGTTTGGTTCCCAGCCAGTGGGGGCAGCTCACAACTACCCATAACTACAGCCCCAATGGATCCAAAGCACTTCTCTGGCTAACTCCAGCACGGAGCTCACACACACACATTCATGTAAGCATGCACACATTCTAGAGGACCCAGATTTGAGTCTCATCACTCACGAAGTGGCACACATCACCTGTAACTCCAGTTCCAGAAAATCCAACTACCTCTTCTGGCTTCTTGGCTCAGTAAGTATAGACATACGTGAAGGCAAAACACTCATACACATAAAATTAAGTTTAAAAAAATAAAAAAATTTAAAATGTTTACCCTTAAAATCTAGCTACTTAACATAAATAATTTTATCCATTCTTAAAATGGATCCAAAGGGATTACAGTTAGATTTATCATTTCTGAGAGTCTGATCAGCAATTACAAAAATAGAAAAATAAAATGTGGCCCACGTCAATGTGTGCTATAAACACCTTTAAAGTCTTGATCACCATAAAGTCTTGGTAAGGGTATGACACACCTTCTCTTTTTCCTTGTATTTGGTATATAGTTTGAAGTTCGTTGGTGAGAGGAGACCTTTGCTATGCTTACTGGCAGTTCTGTTTGAAAATGGATGTTATAAATTCCACAGTGTCCCCCCCCACCATGCAAACTAACAGTGGCATGCTAACCACAAGGAGACACGTGCCTAAAGCTAGTTCTAAAGCATAGAGGCAAGTAAAGGGCAAGCACCAATAACCCTAGCTCTTGGAAGACTAAGGCATGTGATAATATGTTCAAGAATAGCTTGGACTACATAGTAGCTCAGAAAAAACAAAAGCAAAAAACAGCTGAAAGCTATTGCCAATAAACAACCTGCTTAGTACCAAACAGTACTTGTTAAGAAAAGATGTTAATGAAAATACTACTCATATTCCTAAAATATAAAACTATTGAGTTTTTACACCTTAGGGTCTCCTCATCCTACTGTATAAAATCACACAGCAGAACTTTCACAGGCATAAAAGATTCTGGAGGTTAAGATAAGAAGACAGCATTTACTCCCTTGACACACACAACAGTCATTGGGTAGTGAGTAACAGTAAAGCCCTTTGACTTGACTAACAAGCTATATTTAAACTCTCAGCTATGCATGTTTCTGAGGTTCATAACAGTATGGAGACACTCCTTCAATCTAGCCCTGGAAATCCACTCTCTAAGGTGTAACAAGCATGGATGATGGCCTCAGGAGAACCTCTCACAGATATGTTTTGGAGAAGGAAAAAGTAAATGTAGCCTTGACATATTTAGCATGCTTTATTTTTTTAATACATTGGTTGAAAATACAAGTGTGTATTGTTTTAAAGGGTAGGGACAAGATCACATTTTGTTATTTGAAAACAGTAAACAAAGAAACAAACCTTATGTGACCAGAAACATGATTTGACAATTTCAAGAGAACAAAGTTGTTTGCTTACCCTCTTCTTCCCGTGTCTGCTATCCCTGGTTCCCCTTGTCCACCCACACTCCAAACAACCCCCTCTCCCTTGCCAGGAAGCCACCATCTGGCCACGGTGCAGTGGGGGGAAGTTTTCTGTTTTCATGGACTCACAAACATTGGTATCTCTTCAATCAAAATTTTAAGCATAAGATCACTGGTACACAAACCATTTTCATCTTTAGTTTGTAATGTTAACTAGACCAGTTTCACTCTCCTGGGTGACAAGGGGAAAAGAAAACTCGAATACTACAGCTATTGAAGTAAATGGAATTTTTGCTACAGGTGAACATATATTGCCATCTACTGTTGAGAAAAAATAAAGTGGTCAAGCCAAAAGTTTTTAGCCTTATTGAGGTTTTAAACATATTATACAATTAAAATGAGAAAACATAGCTCAACATAGTTTCTTCTCACTCCTGCAGATAATTAGTATTCATAAAGTAATTTAAGAACAAAACAAAATAGAAAATGTAACACATGGGGAGAGTTTGCCCCTAAAATCAGAGAAATTCTATGAATAACTATTCCTACTTTTGATTAAAAATTGAAAGCAAACCAGGTGGATTTTCCTTCTTGCTCACAATATTTGTTACTAGAAGATCTGCACAAGACTGAATTTGGTGGCACACACCTTTAGTCCCAGCACTCTAGAGAATGGGCAGGTGTGAGTTCAAGGCCACTCTTTTCTCCAGGAAGTTCCCAGTTAGGCAGAACTACACAGTGAATCCATCTCCCTCTCCCCCAAAAATGTGAGTGATATTTCCCTCTTTAAAATGGCTTAAGTTCATTTCAAAAGTTAGCTTCCGCTTGGCAGTTTCTTTTCCTTGCCTTCTCATAAACCCACTGGAAGGGCATGTGGTAAAGTGTTTTCTTTTACACTCACTTATGAATATATTTTCTTCAGAAAATTAAGGTAGCTACCACAAAGCCATTGTTAGGCCTCTCATAATACATGCTTAGGTTCAAATATAGAGGAAACCACTGTAAATTAAAACAAAACAAACAAACAAACAAACAAAAAGCTGGGGGAAAAAAAGCCAGACATGATGCTGCATACCTTTGATCCCATCACCTGGGAGGCAGAGGCCAGCCTGATCTACAGAGTTAGTTCCAGGACAGCCAGGGCCTACACAGGGAAACCCTGTCTCAGAAAACAAACAAACAAACAAACAAAGCTGCCACAAAAGCAACACATCCAAGTGAGAGAATCCAGAAGCCATATTCTACATCCCTGCTAGTCTAGGGAGGAGTTTTGAACCCTCCACAGATCAGCAGGTGTGAAGCCTGTGCTCTGAAGGCTGATATTGAGATGCAGGAAACGATTTGGTGGCCGAAATTCAGTTGGTTTTGATCATCAAAAAGCATTTTCCCCCTTAAAGAATATTTATTAACCTCTGTCAACAGGCAAACATCACTTCACTTTAAAATTCTTATTAATTATTTTTATTACTATTGTCAGTATGTATATGAGTGTATGGTGCATGAACATGTGTGTATGATGTGTGTATGAGTGTGTGTATGTATGTATGATGTGTGTGTGAGTGTGCACACACACGTGCACACACCTATCATTTCCTGGGTATCAAGGGGCAGCCATGGCTGCTGGTGGAGAGAGATACATTTTCTTCAGTAGTGTAGCCACTGGTGAGATGCCCTGGCTCCTGTAAACAGCCATAATGGAACTCCAGGGTCACACACACATAAAATAATTAGCTTCTTTTTAAAACACATGCATGTACCACCCCCAGTACTCAGTATGTAACTGGCTTTCACAGTTGGCCCCACACACCACAAAGCTTAAAGGTCTCTTTCCTTTGTCCTCACACATATTCGTACGGGGGCTTGCTTTGAACAATCCGTACATCACATGACACATTTATGTCTGTCTTCTAGGAGAGAGCTGACATCAGAAACGGAGTGATGTGTGAGCTCTGATAGGTCAAACACTCCAGTGGATGACCTCATACCGACCGACGGGTATGCAGACAAAACGAAATGGACTGAAGTGAGTTTTACCAGGCCACAGAGGAAGACAATGCAGCCACTCCTGATGAGCCCTGCTAGACTAGGATTAGATGGAAGGGGAGGAAGACCTCCCCTATCAGTGGACTGGGGGAGGGGCATGGAGGGAGAAGGGGGAGGGAGAGTAGGATTGGGAGGAGATGGGGGAGGGGCTACAGCTGGGATACAAAATGAATAAACTGTAATTAATAAAAATGAATTTTAAAAAATTACAAAAAAGAGAAGATGAAATTATGGGGGTTGGGTGTGGATCTGGAAGGTACTGTAAGGAACGGTGGGGGGATATGCTCAAACTACATTGTATACATGCAAGAAATCCTCAAAGAGTGAATTTTAAAATATTAGTACATTAAATTTTATCATCCTAACTGTTTTGAGCCCACAGCTCAGTAGTATTAAGTACATTCACCTTGTTATGATCTAATTTCTTGTAATAAGGGAAGAACTTCTTGATGAAAATAAAAATCTCAATTAATCAATTAAAATATGATATGTAGTACACATAGTTGATGTGTCCTAAACATCAACTATGTACCAGGTTTTCACACGCATCAGTAATACAGTTAAAAAGAAAGCATCTTCAGGATACAGTGCAGAGCAGAGCGCTTGTGTAGCATGTGCAAGGCCTGAGTCCAATCCCCAGTGCTGTGAAGGAGAAAAGCATCTCATCCCTCAAGGAGCATCACGGCCTAGCGGAGGCAAGAGGGCGGCAAAACCAGTTAGACGTTCTGTGGTAGAAGGAAAGTTGCTGTGTAAAATAAAAGGTGGCAAATTGGTTTCTGCTTCGAGGGACACAGCAAGACCCTAGGAAGGCGTGGTGGCAGGAAACTGAACAGCTCATGATCAGCCAAGAAAGGATGATTTCTGAGACCCTCAGGTCAGTGACTGATGTTGCATGCTCAGTGGGCACCAGCAAGGGAGTCTGCTAAGAAGTACCATGCAGAGCTGTCTCCCACCCCGCCCCCGCCACACGTATGTCTGCTGTCACATGGGGAAGATAGCAAACAAAATAGAAGGGAGCTAGTGCAGGCCATCCTAGAAGAGCTGGCACAGAAAGGAGGCAGAGAGGATGTGGAACGCAGTAAAATGGGAGGACACCACGAAAGCGTGACATGGACAGGATGGACCACAAGCCTGCTCGGATTACAGGCAGAAGGCAAAAACAGAGTTTAAACTCTACCTGGTCTCTAGAAGAGCAAGTTGGGCCAAGGAAGAGAGGATACAAAGGGGCATGAGAAAATAAAGTTGTTTGATTTTGTATTGGTTCTTCAAGTTTCATACGATGTGGTTTTGATCATATTCACCACTTCCTCTAACTTTTCCTAGACACCCCCCCCCATCTTTCCCAACCCACCCAACTCTGTGTCCTCCTCTACCCTTTTCCAGTCCAATTTGTGGTGTCCAAATAGTCTCAGACTTGTGGTCTTCCACAAGAGAGTGATCAAGGGGCTCCATGCTTGAAGAAAACTGTCTCCTTCTCCTCAACGCTAATAAGGACTTCCCAGCTAAGGGTGAAATTAAGTGCCAGACTCGCTTCTCCATGCTGAGATTTAGTCTGGCTTGCGCCTGCACAGGCTGGCTCAAACATGATGAACTCATATCTGCATCTGCCCTGGATGAAACTACCTTTAAAAAGCTCATTCATCAGGATGTTTCTGATCCTTCTACAATTTGACTGTTTAAGGTTGTGTGTCATCTTCACTTTTCTAATAAACCTATCCTTTACCATTAAAAAAAAAAAAAGCTTTATTTTGGAACACTTAACAGAGTCATAGGAAGTTGCAATGATAACACAGATCAATTCCATGTATTCTTCACCTAGTTTTCTTATGTAACTATAGCCCAATGTCAAAACCAGGGATTAATGTAGATATATTGTGTGTGTGCCAGCATGCATGCATGTATGTGTGTGTGTTTCCTTGTAGTGTTATCATGTGTAGACTTGTATAGCCAACAGTGAAATCAAGACACAAGACTATTTCATCTACCTCTTCACAGTTAATTCTTACCTTCTTTCCCTCCACCAAATTCACCCCTGGCAACCATTGATCTGCCCTACTCATCTCAACAACGTTCTCACTTCAAAGACATCACATCAATAGAATCACATGGAAATTCAGCCTTGGGTAACTCACTTTTTTCATATTTGATCACGTAGATCAACTAGAATCAAGATGCCAAAGATGTATCTAGGTTATTATATGTACTGTGTCAACTTCAGTCCTCTTTATTCCATATTTCAAGGTATGAATATGACATAGCTTGATTTACCAATGACCAACTAAGGGATATCTTGGTTGTCTCCAGTTTGGAGCTGTTAAAAAAAATAAAGCTGCCTCGGACAGTTGTGTATAAGTTCTATATGAATGTACACTTTCACTATTCTGAAACAATGTTCAGAAGGGACAGCTGGGCCATCAAGGAAGTAAATGTTTACACCCCCCATACACACAATATTGAAAGGATAATATTTCCAGTTAACAATCATTTATCCCATATCTTAAAGGTAAGACACAGAAGCTGGGTGTGGTGGCACATACCTATAATCCCAGAATTTAGAAAACTGAGCTATGAGGATTGTAAATTTGAGACCAGTTTAGCCCACATAATAAGTTCCGGGCCAGCCTTAGTTGCCTAGTGAAATTATCTCAGAAAAAAAAACTAAGCAAAGGAGAAAGTTATGGAGGAAATGCTATTAGAGAGGGAAAGAGAGAGGAAAAAGGAGGGAAGAAGAGGAGGAAAAAGTGGAAAAGGAAAAGAAAGAAAAGAAGAGAGAATGATGGCCATTATGGGCTTTGGAGATAACTAGACTTGGAGTTGAATTTGGAATTATCATAATCAGCTGTTAGATTTCAATTAGCCCTGCTATAGCTTTGTCACTTTTTCCCCCCTAAAGTAAAAAACTATTGTAAATTCTGAATGGCTACAAAATAGTACCTAGTATCAGCATGGTCATTTCCTAATTTAGTGTATGTGAAACCAGTAAAATGTCTATGTATTAGATGTACAGTTCTGCTAATTATTTCATGAATAGGAAATGAAGCTAAATAGAACTGAGAGTGTAGGAGAAGATGACACACTTAATACTTAATTAAGAAAAGCAGGGGGAGCCAGGTGTGGTAGCGCCCGCCTGTAATCCCAGTGCTCGGGAGACATGCCTCTGTGGATATCTGTGAGTTTGAGGTCAGTCTGGTCTACAAAGCAAGTCCAGGACAGCCAAGGCTACACAGAAAAAAAACCCTATATTCAAAAAGAAGAGGGGGAGAGAGAGAGAGAGAGAGAGAGAGAGAGAGAGAGAGAGAGAGAGAGAGAAGTGAGAAAAGAAATGAAAAAGAAAGGCAGGGGCTGAGCAAGTAATCCCACCTTAGGTCAATAGGCCTACAGGAATTTAAAACTAGCTTGTGTAACAGCAAGAATACATAGGCAAGTACTCCTACTAGAAAGTTGGAAAGTGAATTAGGAAACTGAAGGGTTAGCTAACATTTAGAACTGGACAACTGAACAAAGGACTAAAAATAAAAGTTTCAGGACTCACATAGGAAAAACAACAACCAAAACTCAAGGTGTGGTATGTAATTTCTATTTTCAGCCCAACAAGCTTCTGGTGACTGGTGTTTTCCTAAGCTACAGATATTGTGGAACATTCAGACATAGAAACGAGAGAAAGGCTAAACAGTTTCTGTATTCAGCTCAGCAAACACTGACTCATCCTCTGCATGAGGTCTAGGACTAAGCTTTACAAAGGTGTGCCATGCTGGAGTGCTGATGGCAATGGGATGAGGTCATTGAAAAGAGGGCAGCTCTAGGTGGGAGCCTAGACAGGAAGAAAAGATCAAATAGAAGCAAAGATTTTGACCCTCTGTGTCAAGTTCAAAGTTCAAGGAGATCAACAAACGATAAAGGGCAGAAATAGTCCTAAATCTGTTGGGAAGAAGCAAAAGAAACTTACTCTAAGTGCTACCATTTCATTTTCAGACCCCATTTAATCACAGGGAGAAACTAAGTTCAAGGTCCCAGGCCCTGGGGGAATTGGGAAAGTCCCAATAGCTGAACAACTTCTACAGTGAGAAAATGGTTGTCTAGACATCTCAGGGACAACTTATAAGAGATAGTTGTCTGAGTTCGGCCATCTCAGGGGCTTCTCCATCTTGCTGGCAGGGTTAACCAAGTTCATGTTCCCAGGCCCAGAAATCTACTCCTACCCAGATTGATGGAAACTCCCTTGCTCAACTCCTTATGTCAAAATATGATTGGACAATGTTAAATCCCAACCTTCTCCCCTTCATTTTATGGTTTCCTCCTTTAAAATTGCTGTGCAATGTCCATTCAGGGTCACAGTTCAGCTCCCGAGTCTGTTCTGTAGCCCTGATCCAACAGTAGCAGCTTGATAACAATGAATTTTTGTCACCAGTATTGACCTGGTGTTTGAGTTATGTTGGATTTAAATGGATCCCACAAAAATATCCTGTAAGCACAGTGATGGAGCAAGTAAAATTTGCAAAGATAAATTTCTGATTCCAAATCAGCTGGAGAGATGGGTCAACAGGTAAAGGTGCTTGCTACAGAGCCTGATGATCTGATTTCAATTCCCAAGACCCATAAATGAAAGGAGTCAACTGACCTCCATGTTTGCCCTTCCACACAAACATCATGGCACTCACTTTACCCCTAAGTAAATAAATAGATGAGTACATAAACAAATAAATGTAATAGGACAGACTTTTTGCTTGTTGTCTATGCTCTGCCACTGCTGCTTCTATGAAGCCCCAGGACTATTGAGTATTCATAAAGAAATCAAACACCTGCTATAATGATTTGAAGAATAAAAAAAAAAAAGTGAGATTATCTCTAGTAAAATTGGGATAAGGGAGGATATTGATTAATATGCTTTGGGATAAAAATAACAGGAGACTCCAACTGAAGGCATTCCCACAATAAAACAGAGTTACAGTCTTGTGAAAGAAGTTCTGAGTCTCAGAGGCAGTTAAAGAAGCAGCACATCATGGCTATAGAGAAAGTCCAGGACAACGTGCTTCCTGCCGCCCTCTTCATGCCAGCTGCTTTGGCCCAGAAAGAAGGTGTGTGTGCAGGGTTTTAATCAAGGTAAACTCAAGGCATTTATTTGGGATTCTAGAATCAGAAAATAAATAACTAATCCTGACTTTCATCCTGCACTCTTTGGTTAGTTGAATTCTGGATAACTGAGATTATTCTTCAGGTCATTCTTCATATTTCCTGCTTTGTCAAACACCTCCTCTAAGGTCATAATCAGACTCCTTCGATGGGTTTAAATGATTTTTCTTTACATTCTGTCTCTGAGGATTCAAAATGGTTCTTATAAGGAAAAGGGTTAAATGTGCGTTAAATTGCAAAACAGGGAGCACTCACATGGTCACCTAACCCAATCTTTTAAAATATTTGTGGGTCAGATAAAGTGGCTTATGAGCTTCTCTCTAGAAAGGTGTTTGAGTCTGTGAATACCCCCGGGTGTCTGCAGGACTAGACACTGAGGTCTCAGCCCAGATATTCTCTGTTTAGTGCTCTGTCTTCATGTAGGGACATTAAGTCAGCTTTCTCTGGCCCGTTCCAGGTTTGACATATCAAGTCATCCATTTTACTACTCCACTAATTTTTGATGAAATAAGAGTCGGTGTTTCAGTTGAGAATGCCTACTGAGTGTAGTAGTATACTCCTATAATCTCAGCACATGAGTCTGAGGCAAAAGAATTATGAGATCAAGGCTAGCCTGGGCAACACAGAGTTCCCAAACAGCCAGGTTCGACCATAACCCCTACCGACTAAATGTCAGTTAGAGTTACCTCTTTCGTGGAGGGTAGGGACATTGATGAGGACAGGAGAGCATAGATATAAGATAAGCATTTAGGGACAAGAATCTCCCTTCATGGTCTTGGCCATAAGAAGATACAGAAGAATTGAATTTGAGCGATTACTTTGAGCAACATGGAATGGAAGACAGTCAGAGTGAGAAAAAGAAAGGATTGCTTTTGTAACTTTAAAAAAAGATTTATTTTATGTTTTGCTTGCACCATATATCTGTGCCTGGTGTCTGAGAATGTCAGAAAAAGACACTAGATTCCATGGAACTGAGGTTATGAATGGTTGTGAGTCCTCATGTAGATGCTGGGAGTTGATCCTGGGTCCTTGTCAAAAGCAACAAATGCTCGTATCCACTGAGCCATCTCTCAAGCCCCTGAATTTTTAACTCTTGCTGATCATGACACAGTTGATAAAATTGTTGTTCAGAAATACATTATTAACAGGCACAGCTGTGATGTGAGAAGGGCCCTTTCTAAACATGAGATGCAGTCTGCTGGATCACAGAGAGATTATGGAGGTGGGTCTGGTGATGTTATAGTTCATGGAGGAAACTTTGGAGGTACTGGAGGAGATTCTGGTGGTAGTGTAACCTTGGTAGAAGAGGAGGTGGTGGACATGGTGGCAGCAGAGGTTGTTGTGGAGGTGGTGATGGGGGTCTAATAGATATGGAGGTGATGGTGGCAGCTATGGTGCTGGTCCTGGTGACAGTGTTAGAGGAGGCTATGATGGTGGTAGACCAAGATATAAAAACCAACATGGTGGAGAAGGAAAACACAATTGCTACAATGAAGAAATATATTTTGGTTGAAGTAACTATGGTGGTAGTGGGGACTATAATGACTTTGGAAATTACAGTGGACAATGGCAATCAAATAAGGACCCACGAAGCAAGCCAGTATTGATGGAGGACTCTGGCATTGATGGTGGCTATTGATCTGGTGGGGAAAGTGGTGGATACAGTCGCAGAAAGTTTTTAAAACTGAGAGACTAAAGAATTAAAAATTAGTTTTTTTGGAGGTATTGATTTAACGTTTAAAGCACTAGCCTGAACAAAGACCAGACAGGTGGAGACATGTCCAGCCACCTGTGGGGAAGAACCAGCCATACTGAATTCTTTCCTGCCCACTAAAGATACAGTTGCTATGAAACTGGCCCCTCTCCCCTAAGACAGCCAAAAAAGAGAAGCCAGACCATTAATGGTTTGGGGGCCTTCCTATAGCCAATCAATTCAAAATGCAACATCCCCTTTTGTGCTACAACCAATAGACACTTGCCAGGCAGGTCCCCTACTTTGACCACTCTGGAAAGGACCAGACTTTTTAAATTAACCACCTAACCTGAATACAACTCAACCACTATGGCGGTGAGGTTGTGTGAGCCCAAGCTATACCTTGTAATAAAAAGATCCTCATGTGTTTTGCAACAGACTCAACTCCTGGTGGTCTTTTGGGGTCTCGCAAATCTGGCACAACAAAACATCAGAAAACAGCTACGGTTCCTAGCAGGAAAGCAAGGGTTGTCAGAAAAGGTGCAGGATGCTTGGAGACAGTCAGCCCAAATGCATTAGTGGAACTGTAAAAATCAACCACAGAAGGAATGATAAAACACAGTCAGAAAAGTTACTGCAGCTTAAACAGAAAACCTTGTTCGGGTTCCATCATCGCCACAGTGTGCAAAAAGCACAGCTATTCCTGCAATTCAGTGTCAACTAGATGTGCATTGCTGAGGTCTTTCATCTTTGTCTTTTTCTTTTCATTGTGTTGGGTATATTGCCCTATGAATTGTGGTAGTGATACCGGGAATTAAGATAGATAGATAGATAGATAGATAGATAGAATTTTTTATCTTTTTTTAATTTTATTTTTCTTTGTTAAGTACACTTTACTCATTTTGTATACCCCCGTGGTTCCCTCCCTTCTCCCGTCCCAATCCCTCCCTTCCTCCACCCTCTGCATGCATGCCCCTCCCCAAGTCCACTGATAGGGGAGGACCCCTTTTCCTTCCTTCTGATCCTAGTCAATTAGGTAGCCCATGGCAGTTCAGTATCCAAGTGGGTTCCATTGTGATAGGAACAGGGACTGTCTCTGACATGAACTGATTGGCCTGCTCTTTAATTACCTCCCCCTGAGGGGGAAGCAGCATTACCAGACCACAGAAGAGGACAAGGTAGGTAGAATTTTTAACTATTCAAAAAATTAACTTAAAAATCAAAATTGTCTTAGAGAATATTCTTACCTTGGTTATAAGAGTTTTCATAGGAATCTTTCTGTAATAAACAGCCAATCAAATAAGGTGAGAGATAGTGATAGAAAAAGAGAGAAGGGGTCAGGAGAGAAGGAAAAAAATATGAAGGTGAATTCTCACTGTCATTTATTCCAAATATGGAAGAAAACGTGATGTTCCAGTCATTTCCTGGAAATGGCATTATTTTTTCCTCATGGCAGAATAAAATTCCATTCTTATACATGTATACAATGTCTGTGAGCTGCACCTGCTTTAGGACATTCATCTGTTGATGGACTTCTAGGGTATTTAAATGGAGAATTTAGTGCTTTAAACAACACAGATATGTGCCGTGTAATCTGTTTGTATAATCTTTTTCTCCAGAAATATCTTTAGAGATGGGTTTTCACCCTCCACACCTCAACATTCTGAACAATACAATAGGTTGCAGACTCAGAATGCAGCAGAACTTATTAAATAAATATCACCACTTTGCAAAACTTCATTTATTTCAGTCTGCAATAAAATTGCAATTATTGGTCTGGGATGTGGCTAAGGGGTTAAAATGCTTGCCTCAAGGGTGCAGGACTCTGCTTCATCCCCAGCACCACAAACACTGATGGGGTTCTAGCTATTGTGCAAAGCTTTTAAAGCAGTTCTCTTCATTGGAACAGAATGAAAACAATGAAATATAGCTCAATTAATTGTTCTCTAAAATGACAATGAAAAAGCATGAAAATTTTATCTTTTAGTTTTCTATAGTTACATTAAAAAGTGATGTTGAATGGGTTGGTGTTTAAGCTATCGGGTCTGCTCTTGACTTTCCTCAAGCAATTTTACCTTTCTGGGTTTCAGTTTCTCCACTTGAAAAGGGAGATTGTGGTAGTTGTCTTACCTTACAAGGATGTCATAAAACTAAGACAAGTTTTGTTGTTGTTGTTTTGTTTCTTTGTTTTGCTTTTTCAAAAAAGACAGACCTGGAAAAATAATTATTATTAAATGAAATGGAAAACCCCAATTTCAAATTATGTTTTAAAACTTTTGAGAACTTATTTTTGTTTAATGTATATGGGTGTTTTGTTTGCATGTATGACTTTGTATCATACATATGCAGTGCCTGCAGAGGCCAGAAGATTGTGTCAGTACCCATGGGATTGGATTTAAGTTGTTGTGGGCTGCCATGTGGGTGCTGGGAATTGAACCCAGGTTCCCTGGAAGAGCAGCCAGTTCTCTTGGCTTCTGAGCCATCTCTCCAGCCCATTCAACACTATTTTAGTTGCCCACCCCCAGTGTCTTTGAATATGAGAAGTTTTCCAACAGCACTGACTTAGGTGTCCAGATGTTTCTGCCAAGCTTTTTCACCCTCTTAAAGCTGTAAATCATCTGTGAACAAATGTGTTTTCCTTCTCTGATCAATATGCATCCTTGCTTGTAGGCTGGAAAGATGGTTATTATCTGGCACATGAGGTTACATGTAACTCCTTGGTGCCCTTGTATTCAACTAGTTTTGCATTTCTCTTCCAAGTTGAAAAGGAGTCCCTTGCTTCAGTTTAACAAGCTACTTGCATTAAAAGAAGATTATGTGTATGCAACTATTTTCAACAAATGATATGTGTAAGTAGTGTTTTTCATTTTAGCCACAATACACTCATGAAAAAATTATTCATATGAAAATACATTTTTCTGTCCAGCGAGATGACTCAGTGAGTAACGGCAGCTGCTACCAATCCTGAAAACCCAAGTCTGACCCCTGGAATCCCCATGGTGGAAAGGGAGAACAAGTTGTCCTCTGAATGCCAAGACAGGCAAAATAAATAAAAATTTTTAAGTACTACTTGAACCCGGTGACAGATGCCTTTAGTCCCAGCACTCAGGAGGCAGAGGCAGGCAGATCTCTGCGAGTTCGAGACCAACCCGGTCAATAGAGCATGTTCCAGGGCAGCCAGGGCTACACAGAGAAACCCTGTCTTAAAACAAACAAACAAAAAAAAAAAAAACTTGAATAAATCAGTATCTTTCTTAAGTACTAATCTTATTTTTTAAAACTGCTTTTATAGCTGTAATTATGCCTTCATGACGTAGGTGTGGTACATGTGTGTACTTGCTCATGTGTATGTGCCTGTGTGCATGTATTCATATAGAGGCCAGAGATCGACACCAGAAGCCTTCCTCCACCTTATTTTTTGTGACGTCTCTTGCTAAACACTTTTTGAGACATCTTTCACTAAAATTAACAGGTTTCACTAGACTGGCTGAGAGTGAAACACACGCAGACAGTAAATAACAAGACGTTTTATTCAGAGCAAGTCAAAAGAGATGAGCCGATATGCTGCAAGGCTGTGCTGCCCTCAGGACTTCCTTTTTGTGGGTCCAGGAGGAAGAGGAGGAGGACTTGGTTGGTAGAGGTAGGGTCTAGATGGGGTTTTGTTTTGATTGAGCCCCTGTATACTGCACATGTCCTTTCCATGTACATAAATGTACATATGTGTACTTAGCAATATGTATGCTTAATCATGCACAGGCATAGGATGATAATTACGGGATTCTCCCCCCCTAAACTTTCATCTTAAGGGCACAGTTAGTCTTACTATATGTGCATGTAAAACCAGGCCAGGCTGAGTCACACTGTTCCAGGACAGTGTGTTTGGTCACAAAAACAGAGTTAGGAGAGGGTTTCTACAGAACTGTTAAGGTTGTTAGGGCCAAGTAATTGGTTACTTTGTTTGGAGAGGGATATGTGTAGCTCCATGCAGTTGGAGGGCCCTGGGTTGCTAAATTCTCTTTGAAAACTTTCTGCCTCACCCTTAGGCTTGACAGTTCACTATAACTCACAGAATTCAGAAAAGTGTTATACTTAGAGCATCTACTTTAATTCTCTCTCTCTCTCTCTCTCTCTCTCTCTCTGTGTGTGTGTGTGTGTGTGTGTGTGTAGCATGTGTATACATGTGTCATGGCACACAAATGAAAATAAAAAACAACTTTCAGGAGTTGCTTCCTGCTACCAAACGCAGCTCATCAGGCTCAGGAATGGGTACTCACCGAGTTGTCTCGGCAGAGCAGTAATCACAGCTTCATTAGAACAGAAGGATTTATGTCAGAACCAGACACACAGGGTGAGGTAGGAAAAGATCTCACGGCGAAGTTTCTGCTGCTCAGTTCATATCCTCCCAGCACAGCACAGAGTTCACCAAACAGCTAAGTTCATCCAGGCTTCAGTGTGTCCAGTTTTTCTTAGTGGTTCCTTATGGCTGCGATTGGTCAAATCACTAACCATGTGACTCCATCTCTAACCTCCCTCCTCTCTAGAAAGGCTGAGTTGAATCATAGGGTAGAAATCATGGCCAGGTTTTCTGACAGTCTGCATTCTGAGGCGTTTCATTAGCATAAGATATTAGGTATATTTCAAAGGCCCAGCATGAAGAAGGCATTCCTGACACTCCAGAAGTTCAAAGGATACAGGCTATTCTCTGAAACTGAGAAACAAAGAGCAACCAATTCATTATTTATTGAGTACATTTTATTTCAAAGTGTGTACTAATACTTTCAAATCATTGGTGCTAACACAAAAGTCTAAGTTGCTGGGCCTGGCATTACAGCTCAGTGCCAGAGCAGGTCAGTCCTCAGCACCACCGAAAAACACAGGAAAACCAAACCCTTAAATTGTGGTCTTCCTTTGCGACTCTGTTAATTTTAAGTCACTATTTACAGGGAGCCCATTTTTCCCTTAAAATACTCTGCCCTGCTGAGGAAAGTTGTCCCTGCATTTAATCCCAACTCAGAGGATCTCTATTAGTTTAAAGCTAGCCTGAGATGCCTGTCAAACCAGGGAAAAGTAATGCAATCCTATATCAGTTAAAACTTTAAAACCTTCTGAATGAGGATTGAGCATATTCCCTAGGGTCTTCCTTGTTTAGCTTCTTAGGAGTATAAATTTTAGTATGTTTATCCTATATTATATGGCTAATATCTACTTCTTAGTGAGTATATACCTTGTGTGTCTTTCTGCTTCTGGGTTACCTCACTCAAGATGATCTTTTCTAGTTCCATCCATTTGCCTGCAAATTTCATGATTTCCTTGTTTTTAATTGCTGAGTAGTATTCCAATGTGCAAATGTACCACAATTTCTGCATCCATTCCTCAGTTGAGGGACATCTGGGTTGTTTCCAGATTCTGGCTACTACAAATAAAGCTGCTACAAACATGGCTGAACAAATGTCCTTGTTGTATACTTGAGCATATTTTGGATATATGCCTAGGAGTGGTATAGCTAGATCTTGAGGTAGCACTATTCCTAATTTTCTGAGAAAGGGCCAGATTGATTTCCAAAGTGGTTGTACAAGTTTACATTCTCACCAGCAATGGAGAAGGGTTCCCCTTTCTCCACATCATCTCTAGCATGTGTTGTCACTTGAGGTTTTTCTTTTATCTTAGCCATTCTGATGGGTATAAGATGCTCAATCCTCATTCAGAAGGACAAACACAATAGACATAGGAAGCAGGAGAAGACAGGAAAACAGGACAGGAGCCTACCACAGATGGTCTCAATAAGACTTTACTAATCAAGCTATCAAATCAGAGGCTGAGACTCATAGCCAAACTTTGGGCAGAGTGCAGGGAATCTTATGATAGAAGGGGGAGATAGAAAGACGTGGAGGAGACAGGAACTCCAAAAGGAGACCAACAGAGCCAAAAAAAAAAAAAACCTGAGCTCTGGGGGCCCTGAAGAGAATGATACCCCAACCAAGGACAATGCATGGAGAGGAACTAAAACCCCGGCTCAGATGTAGCCCATAGACTCAGTCTCCAAGTGGGGTCCCTAGCAAGAGGAGATGGGGCTTTCTTGGGCCTGAACTCAGTGGCAGGCTCTCTGATCACCTCGCCCTGGGGGAGGGGGTGCAGCCTTACCAGGCCACAGAGGAAGACAATGCAACCAGTCCTGATGAGACCTGATAGGCTAGGATCAGATAGAAGGGGAGGAGGACTTCCTCTATCAGTGGACTAGGGGAGGGGCATAGGGGAGAAGAGGGAGGGAGGGTAGGATTGGGAGGAGACGAGGGAGAGGGTCACAGCTGGGATACAAATTGAATAAATTATAATAAATGATAATAATTAAAAAAAAACTTAAAAACCTTCCTCACCATTTTTACTATCTCTGTTTCTCCATCCACTCCTCTGTCTCCTATGGAGACTACTGCAGATGGTAATGCTTGAAAACTTTGGCCTAAGCCTTGTGTATTTTTGCTATTTTTGTTTCTGTTAGACAGCACTACCTCAAGAGAATTAAAGAGAAAAAATGATCTTCACCTTTTGTCCTTACCTCAATTCAGAAAATTTCTGGGGATGGGAAGATATGGCAAAGCCAAATAATCCAATTAAAAGATGGGGTCAAGAGAATTCTCAGTAGAGGATTCTCAAATAGCTGAGGAACATTTAAAGAAATGTTCAATAGTCTCAGCCATCAGAGACATTCAAACCAAAACTACATTTAGATTCTCCCTGACAGCTGTCAGAATGGCTAAGACAATCATGACAACTCATGATGGTGAGGAAGTGGAGCAAGGGGAACACTCCTCCGTTGCTGGGGAGACTTGTACAACCTTGTGCAAAATTGTACAACCACTACAGAAATCAGAATGGTGGTTCCTCGGGAACTTGGGGAATCAACCTACTTCAAGGCCTAGCTATACTGTAAGACCTAGAGTCTCACTGTTCAGGATCGCACCCTTCCCAGGAACTCTCAGACCACAACTCGATGCAAAAAGCAAGAGGTTTTATTGCTATCACGATAGAGTCACCCCTCCAAAGATAGGAGACGATCCCGAACATGCAAAGCACGGGGTTTTTATACCTGAAAATCGGATCACTTTGCTCTATAGTTTACAGCTGGTTGTAGAGTTTACAGCTGGTTGTTTCTCAGAACAGTTCACCCCACCCTTCAAGAGCTCTCTGCACCTGGCTTCAATTCAAAGAATCACAGTTGTTTTTTCTCATTTCCAGGTGGTCTCTCAATACCACCCTTGGCCATATACCCGAAGGATGCTCCATCCTACCACACAGAAACTTGCTTAACTATGGTTATAGCTGCTTTATTCATAATAGCCAGAAACTGGGGGAAGGGGGACCTAAATGTCCCTCAATGAAAGAATAAATAAAGAAAATGTGGTGACTTACACAGTGGATTAATACTCAGCTGTTTTAAAAAGCGATTATCATGAAATTTGTAGGCAAATGGATGCGACTGGAAGGAAATCATCCTGTGTGAGGTAACCCAGACCCAGAAAGAAAAATGTGGTATGTATTCATTTACAAGTGGGCATTAGTTAAGTATATGACAACTAAGCTGCAGTGCACAGACGCTGAGTGGCTAAGTAACAAGGAGGGCTCTAGGGAGAATACACGGGCTCACAGAGACTGAAGTGGCCTGTCGGGCGGCCTGCACGGGTCTGCGCCAGGTCCTCTGCATACGTGTTGTGACTGATAGCTTGGCTTCTTGTGGGACTCCTATCTGCGGGAGCAGGTGTGTCTCGCTCTTGCCTGTTCTTGGGACTGTTTTCCTCTCGTTGGCCAGCTTGGATATGAGGGCTTTCGCCTTGTCCTATTAGATTGTGTTCTGTCTTGTCACATTGTTGTCTCTTGGAGGTCTGCTCTTTTCTGAAGGGAAATGGAGGGGAAGTGGGTTGAGGGGACAGGGGAGCTTGCGGGGAGCTAAGAGGAGTGGAGGGAGGGCAGACTTTGGTGGGGATGTATTGTATGAGAGAAGAACCTTTTCAATCATATATATATATATATATATATATATATATAAAGAGATATTACAGTTTTAGAGTTCATGGTTTACTCTGATGGAGCTTGGTTGTTGTTTTTGTTTTATTCGTACTGTGCGATAATTATCATCATCAGTAGTTTGACTGTATTTGAAATTACCTAGGAGACCAGACACACCCGGGTAGCCATGTGAGCACCTTTCAAGAGAAGTTTAAGTGAGGTGGCAAGCCTCACTATGAACACGTGCGGCACTATGCCATGGGCTGCTAGCTTGGACTTAATAAAAAGGAAAAGGGGCTGGGAGTGTTCCGGTTGGTAGGGTACCTGCCTAGGATATACAAAGCTCTGGTTTCAATCCCCGGGACTCATAAAGCTAATTCTTAATATTTGTAGAGTAACTGAACTGCCCACCAAAGCTGTTTCAGACAGGTCTTATTATAACAGTAGCTCAGGCTGGCTTTGAACTCTTAAATTCTTTTGCCTCGGCCTCCTGAGTACTGAGATTTTAGGTATGTATCACATCTAACCACTGAAACTTTGTGTAACCTCAAAATTCAGTAACCCAGGTGCTCTCATAGTCATTTAGACATATGCAGGGTGGCAAAAAATTTGATTAGCCCAGATACACTGCCAACTAAGGATAAACAAAGCAATCCTGCCTTTCTGTGCCCTGTTAAGCAGTGTTTTCACATTATCATACTTCCCCCACACATACACACACACATTTTTCTTAGTGGTTTTGCTGTTTAAGATGACGCCCACGCAGAGCTCATGTCATCTAACGTTTATTCCTGTGCACAAGGAAGGAGTATTCTTCAGACACAAGTTGGTGTTGCGGGACGTGATGCTTGGTGCTAACGAATTATCAATGTGCATTAAAGAAGGTGTCTTAAAACAAAAATGCTTGCGTGTAATGTATTGATCCATTGACAAAAATGTGGACGGAGGCTCCCAGGAGCCTGAGGCTGTATTACTTCTAGGAACAATGGTTCATTACATGCTATTCATTGTTGACAGAATATATTGCACAAGAACTACAAACAACAAGAGTCAACTGTTTATAAAATAGTGAAAGATATTGGGCTTCCCATCATAAAACACACACACACACACACACACACACACACACGGAAAGTTGGGGAAGGAGGCAGATACAGGAAATAAGCCAAGGATGCAGCCAGGTATACACGAAGGTTGTTGCTCTGAATCAGAAAATCATGGTAAAATTAATGCTAAATAAGATAGCCTGGAATTCAGCATAATGAACAGAGAGCTGGTGTAGAATTTGAAAGGCAAGATTACTGAAAGGAGGAGAAGACGAAAACAAAGATGACAACAAGTCATTTAGAACCCTCCAAGCAGCCGTTTACATTCTAGCGTTTACATTCTAGAACAACAGTAACATTTGAGCATTATTTTCATCTATAATAGAGCAATAGGTAATGGGATGGCTAGTCTCAGTTGCCAAACTGACTATTATGTATCAAATTAACTCAAGCACCTGAGAGGGATTCTTTCTTAATTAAATCATTTGAAGTTGGAAGACCCTCTTTTAATCTAGACCTTTTGAGGTGGGATGGCCAACCTTTATTCTGGGCCACACTTGCTGGCAGCCTATATGAAGCCATGGAAGAGAGTAAGCTTACTCTTACTGTCCCTGGCAAGTCCGTTCCTTCAATGGCACTGGAGCCAACTTCTTCAGGATGCCAGTGCATACTGAAGACCAGCTGAGATGTCCAGCCTCGTGGACTCAGCAACTACTGGTAATTGCACCTTCCCTTGGTAGATAAGCATTGTTGGACCACAGCCTGTAAGCCATTCTAATAAACCCCTTTTCATAGAGATAGATGATAGATAGACAGACAGACAGATAGGTTCATTCTATCAGTTCTATTCTTTTAGAGAACCCTGACTGACACAGGTAACATGTGCCATAATTATCTAGTATCTACAGTTTTCATATAAACTGTTGAATGAATTCAATAGTCCTTTCTTATTCCAATATTATGTAGTAATCTTGCCAAAATGTTTGTAATTTTTCTTTGGAATTCTTGCTATTTTGTCTTTTTTTTTTTTTTTTCCAGAGCTGAGGACAGAACCCAGGGCTTTGCGCTTGCTAGGCAAGCGCTCTACCACTGAGCTAAATCCCCAACCCCTGGAATTCTTGTAATTAAAGTGAAGTTTTCAAACCTAGATACAGGACAACAAAATTTAAATTATTGCCCATGGTGGTCCATTCCTACACCCCAGTACTCTAAAGACTGAAGCAAGATCACAAGGCAAAATAAGTCTAGGCACATACTAAAACTATCTCAAACAACAACAACTTAAAATGTTTTAATTAAACCACTATCATCTTTCTTTCTTCTCTCTCTCTCTCTTTCCTTTTTCCATTGAAAGCCTTTCTTAGTCTATGGCTATCCTCTGAAGGCTCAACAACAGCACGAATTTTCTAAATGTGGAAACTCAGAAGTACCACTAGATGGAGCAAGAACAAAAGACATCTTTAACTGCAGTCCAGGAACTCTGCCCCGTTGGTGACTGACGTTAAAAGGACTTAGCAGACAAAGAGGATGAGGAGCTCAAGCCCAGCCTCAGGATTGGGAACATAGTTCAGTTGGGAGTGTTTGCTGAGCAAGTAGAAAGTCCAGCACAACAGGCCATGACATCCACAGCCTTGAATTCCTCCAGGGACAGATGAACTCTCTTGCTGGGTCCTGCTCCAAAACAGGAGAGCTAGACTTGAAGACAGCTACACTTATATAGTGTTGAGAAAAATGCTTTGTCTTATATAGTATTGAGAAAATGCTTACATTTGTGTAAATGTAAACCGTTGCTAATACCCTAAAAACCTCTGTACTTACCTGCCCTTGAGATGTCAACCCACTAAGGAGTTAAGTTTGTTCAGTAATCCCCTATGTCCCTGACCCCTGACCTTGGTTCGCTATCTGATGCTGTTTTATTTTGATGCTTGCGCCCTGCCGCAATCCAATTTCTAAAACAGCAGATGGGAAACCTTGCTAAGGTCACTGCCAGTCAGGTTCCCGTTCCATACCAAGCAGACAGTGACTGCCACGACACCCTCTCCTCTACAAAATGAAAAGAAGTTGTGGGGCTCGTGGCCTGGCTAGCACCTCACAAGGGTACAGAGGAGTGAAGGCACCGCCCTGGCATGAAATGTTCGGAAAGGAAGCTACTTTGGGGGAATTGCTTGAGCAATTCTGGCCCCAGCCCTGGGGGTCGCAGGTTCTGGAGGACCCCTGGGCAGCAGGGCCTCTCCCCAGCGGGGGTGGGCTGTGGGAACCGGGTTCCGGGTGCTCTTCCCACAGCTCAGGGAAGCACCGAAGGCGGGAACCAGCTCCGTTCCTGTCCCTGCGGCGCTCGCCCGGCCTCGCCCTAGCCCCGGGCGCCCCGCGGCTGACAGAGCCCAGCTCTTCGCGGCGGCAGCGGGGTCCGGAGACCCCAGGCCGGCCGCGGCCTCCAGGCGGGTGTGGGGCTGGACGGCCTGGCGCCGCAGGGCTCCGGGCCACGGCGCCGGCGCTGACGTTTTTTGTGTGGCAGTTCGGGAGCGCGCGGTGAGCCTCCGTGGGCCTGGACTTTCCCGCCCGCTGGAAGTCAGCGAGGAAAACAGCGAGCGCGGGAGCCGGAAAGGACGTGACCCACGGGAGTCACATCTCAGGGTTAGACGCCGGGCCACGCCGGGCGCGCCCTTAAATACCCGAGTCGGCGCGCGCTGATTGGCTGGCGCCCGCGGCTAGTGCGCTTGCGCACTCCTTCAGGCTCCCTTTATCCCTCTTCCGCCTCACACGGTCTCCCGCCAAAAACAAAACAGTGTATTTTCCTGCTGTGTGCACGGCCATTCACGCGCGAACATCTCTGAGACTTAGCTTCTAAAAGGGAAGTTCCAAAAAACTTGATGTTTTTTTTTTTATGTTTTGTTCCTCCTCCCAATTATTTATTTAAGCGATTAATTAAGTTTTAAGGGCCTGATCCCAGGCCTCTTCCTCCTCCCCTCCCAATCCCACCCTCATTTCTCCATCTGCCTGATGCCCTCACTCCTCAGAGAAGGGGCCTCCCCTCCCCAAGGGGTACCAACCCACCCTGGCACAAGTCACAGCAGAACTAAGCTGATCCCTTCCCGCTGAGGCCAGACAAGGAAGCCCAACTAGGGGAAAGGGATCCAAAGGCAGGTAGGAGAGATGGCCCCTACTTCCATTGTTTAGAGGACCCATATGATGACCTAGCTGCACATCTGCTACATATGTGTAGGGGGTCTAGGTCCAGCCCAGGCATTCTCTTTGGTTGGTGGTTCAGTGTCTGTGAGCCTGGTTTACTTAGTGAGAAAAAAAAAAAAAAAAAAAAAAACCAAGGGTAGACGGCACAAGTCTGTAATCTCAGTATTTCGGAGGCTGTGGCAGGAGCCATCCTCTTTTTTTTTTGTTGTTTTGTTTTGTTTTGCTTTGTTTTATCAGGCCAAATTACTCTCTTCTTGTACATTCTTTTCATACCTCTGTTCTTTTTCCCTACAGTTCTTTACAGGTCGGGGAGGGCTTCTGATCAATTGGGGGCCTATTTTTCTACTGGGAGAGGACCACAGAAGGCATGGAAGGGGAAAGAGATGGAAAGCAAAAACTCACAGCCCCTTCTAAGATCACCACTGGTGATGGAGAAAGACAGCCCAAAAGACACAACTGCGTAAATCGGTGCAGAGGCTCACAGCTGTAGGATTCAAAGCCATCGTGGGGTCTGGACGGCATTTGTGAAACCCGTCTCAGAAGACAAAAACAGGGAACCGGTGAGGGTTCAGTGGTAAAGGTGCTTCATACCAAGCCCAGCAAGCTGAGTTCCATCTCTGAAACCCACGCGGCAGAAGGAAAGACTAGAGTCCTACTAATAAGTAAATAAATAAGTTAAAGAAAAAGAAACGAGCCGGGTGTTGGTGGCTTATGCTTTTTATCCCAGCACTCGGGAGGCAATCAGGCAAGTTGGTGGGAGTTCGAGGCCAGCCTGATCTACAACGCGAGTCCAGGACAGCCAACGCAGCACAGAGAAACCCTGTCTCGAAAAACAAACAAAACCAAACAAAAGATGAACAAACGAGGAAAACCCTGCATAAACCAGGGATCAGCCAAAATCCAATACAATGTTCTGGATAGTGCAAAGGCGTCATTTTGACTCTATAGAGTAGGTGTCACTTCAACTAGACAACATACTACTGACTCCCTCAAGGCTTGGGTCCTGGAACCCAAGGGGAATGGAGAAAGGACAGAGACACATCCAGGCATACAGAAGAGCTGGGTGGGTAGAGGTGTGCTCACTCTGAGGGAAAGGCAGCCACCAGCAGGCCAGTCAGGACCTCAGCATGCTCTCTGTAACTGCCTGCCTCTGCAAATTTGTTCTATAAACAAATTTTTTGTCTTTTTATGTGCCTTTAAGTATGTTGGTCACAATGACCTTGAGCAGTCTCTCCTTATCAGTGAGGAACTGTAGTTTTAAAACATTTTGCTTAGGTCAGACAGCTGGTACATAGTCTAACCTAAACGGGGGTCCAGGTGATCTGCAGTTCCTCTCTCAAGCACAAACCTTGACCCAAATGTAGCCCAAGGACTACAGAAAATTGCCCACACAGACAAAACCTAGAAGGAATGTCCTCTTGGCCACCACAAACAAGGTCAGGAAGTGCAGAAGGGAGAACTCACATCAGAAGACACTGTCTCCTCAAGGGCTGCTTGCAGTGCTCTCGCTATCGGCTAAAACCAATATATAAAGAGTAACAGGAAAAGTGTTCATTCTTGAAATAAACCCTCTCCTTTCCAGATCCCTGGGACACCCATGGATGTGCTTGCTACAGCACTTAAATACATTGGAAAGGCACTCCTACAGTCAACCTATGTAGCACTGGCTGGCTTGGAACTCACTAAACAGACCAGACTAGACTGACTTTGAATTTGCTGCAATCCTCCTGCCTCTGCTTCCCTTGAAATTACACAGGCTGGGTGAGTAAGCCACTACACCCAGCTTCTAATAAATCTAAATTCTAGCCATTCTTTAAGCCTAGCCCCAGAGCCAAACCTCCTCGGGTCTTCCCTAAGCATGGACTTGTATTGAACCCTCTGATCATTTTATGTTTAAGTACACTGAAGCTACTAACACTCAAAATTTAGTGTTGAATGCTGTTTCTTACTAGACTGGTAGGATTTGTTTCGTTTTTTACTTCTTCTATGTGTTGTATGGAGAAGGAAAAGCAAAGTTGAAGGAATGTGTATTATTGACAGGGACACAGCAATAGAAAGATGGCAAAGCCATTTCCCCATATGGGCCAGGCTCATTCTGTGAGGGCAAAACAGGAACAACATACCTTGCAAATTAATGGGAGACCTAATATATTTTGGAACTATATGCCTTGCAGGTTAAGGGCTCTGTTTGCAGTTAAGACAGATAAAAGTAAGTTCCTATTTGTCTTATGTTAAGTCCTTGAAAATTAAGGTTTCTATTTGTAAGTAAGAATAAGTTCTTGTGTTTAGATCGTAAGTAAACTGCTTGCAACCCCATTCACATGTTGTATTATCTTTACCCTAGTTCCTTCCCTTTCATTTTATCTCTCTAACAATGTATAGCAGCCAGCTCTCTGACCTCTGAAAGCATCCTGTCACTCCTATAAAACTTCAAGAGGCCAGTAGGGGCTGCTCCCTCAAATCCCAATTTAGGGTGAGGCAGCTGGCTGGCCAGTTCAGGGTGCACCTCAAAACACAGCTTGCTTTAATTGGGTAATAGCGGACTTGGTCTTTTCTTCTCCTCAGTCTCAGTCTCAGTCTCAATTCTTCTTCTGGCCCAAGTAGACATCTCCTGGATTTTCACACTCAGAGGCTACTCACCTACAGAGACCTCCTACATGGAGTCTCAATAACCCTTATCTCTATGCCATACCTAGTACACGTGCTGAGCTTCTGAGTTGTCTGCTGAGGTGCCATTCCATCCGAGTGAGCACACCTCTACTGACCTAGCTTTTCTGTAACCCTGTCTGTCTATCCTTTCTCCATTCCCTGGCTGACACTAGTCAGGGTTCCAGGACCCAAGCTTTGAGGGAATACACTGTCCAGGTTAGCCCTGAACATCTGGGCTCTAAAGATCCTCCTGAATAGTAGACAGACTCACTGTAACAATGCTCACTGCACTGACTGAACACATCACATTTCTACCATTGTCCCATTGAGATCCAGGTCATCTCAGAGCCTAATTTCCGGGGCTTCATGTCTACCTAACTAGGCACCAAGTCTTTCTTGTCAGTCTCTGAAAGTTCTTCCTTTTAATTCCCATTGTCTATAGTCCTGAGTACAAACATGTGGCTACTTTACATCTGAACTAATAACGTTCTAACAGACCACTGACTCTCTAGAACCTTCCCAGTCCAATTTTATACTCCAAATTAACCCTTCAGTCATCTTAATAAAAAGTCTCTGGTCTCCTGCAGTTAAATATTTGTTGCTCTCCTCTGCTGTGAGAGCACATAACTATAAAGACTGGGGTGGGGTGAGAGAGTGCAGAGGTTGCTCCATCTTTTGTTCTTGCTGAGGTCATCTCAGATTTAAGAAGAAGTTGATCTTCTTAATGAAGAATGCCTTGGAAATTACTCAGTTCTGTTCTAGGAACCCAAGGTCAAGATGCCCTAGCTAACTTATCTTAGCTTCTGCTAAATCTGCCTCCAGCCAGCAGCTTATCTTAGCTTGTTAAATTGCTTGCTTGCACCTACCCCCTACAGCTTCTGAGGGAGATGCCAGGACATGTTTTTTGGTGTTTGTTTGTTTTCGTTTTTTTTTTTTTGCTTTCAAAAACCCCACGCTCCGGGCACTTAGGACCCGAATCCTCAGTGTAATCCCAGAAATCTAGAATAAAGACTTTCAATTGGCCATAAATTGTGTCTGAGTGGTCGTCTTTGGCTCCCTATAACAGTACTTTCCATTCTTAGGCTTAATTTACCTTTCTGGTCACACCCCTCAATCCACTACAACCTAGGATATATGCTTTGTTCATTGTCTAATGTTCATGCAACCCCACATTGTCAGAATAGCTCATTCTCTGTCCTCCTGTTCTAATATCATGCTGTGCTTGATAGACGCCAGTTATGGAGTCATTTCTCCTTCCTACAGCAACCTTCTTCCTTAAACCTCAATAGCCTTAAAATCTTATTCATTTGACAAAGAGTATTTTAAGCTAGGTCAGTGGCGTAGACTTGTGTTGTCAACATCAGGAGGTGGAGGCAAGAAAGAAGTTACTGAAGTTCAAGAGCAGTTTGGGTTACAGGATGCTAGTCCAGCAAGGACTCCCATACCAAGATAGTCATCAAAAATAAATAAATAAATAAATAAAGCACTGTACATTGCTCCCTTTCCAAGGGAAAAGTCAGGAATAATGCTTCCTCTAAACACATTTGATGTGTTTTTATGGACAAGTAACACTTGTTAGATCTCAGGAAATCCCTAAGTCTAGAAATGAGCTCAAGTTAGACTAGAGGACGACTTTCTGACCATGGCACACCCGTGATCCCAGCACTCAGGGAGGCAGAGGCAGGTTGATAATGTGAGTTCGAGTCCAATCTCATCGACAAAGTGAGTCCAAGATAGCTAAGGCTACACAAAGTAACCCTGTCTCCAGGAAAAAAGAAAGAAAGGAAGGAAGGAAGGAAGGAAGGAAGGAAGGAAGGAAGGAAGGAAGGAGAAAGAAAGAAAGAAAGAAAGAAAGAAAGAAAGAAAGAAAGAAAGAAAGAAAGAAAGAAAGAAAAAGACTTTGTTGTTGTTGTTTGAGACAGGGTTTCTCTTGTGTAGCCTTGGCTGTTTTCTGCAGTTTCTGTGCTGTAAATTATCTCATACAACACGGGATTACATTGTTTCCTGCCCTGTCATAATCATTCAAGAGAGCCAGGCCCAAAGTTACAAGCCTGTATTCCCAGCTACCTGGATTACAAGTCTAAGTACAACCTAGGCAATTTAGCAGGAGATTCTGTCTGAAAACATAAAGTAAAAAAGAGAGCTGGAAATATAGCTCAGTGGCAGAGCACTTAGTATGAGTGAAACTCAGTCCCCACAGCTACCAAAACATTTTTAAAAAGAAAGTGGCCACCCCAATAACAGAAATATTTTTTTGTTGTTGTTGTTGTTCTCCCAGAATCAGAATATCCAAAGTGTTTTGCTGTGCACACTCAACACATTTTACTTCTCATTTTGTCTGCATTTCAGAAGCATCTTTGGTGTACTATATTGGGCCCAACTTCTTCGAATTCTGCAGCCGTGATCCACATGTCTTGGAAGGCAGACAAGGATGCAAGAATAGACCCTCCCATCCACACTGATATTTTCCGCTCCGGGGGAGATGTAACTTGCACAGGGGTATTGGCAGGTGCCAGCTTTGCCACATCCTTAATGAGTCGCTTATCCAAACCAGGAAACGAGGTTGATCCTCCGGAGAGGAGGATATTGGAGAAGAAGGAATTCCTGAGATCTGTGTCACACTTCATTATGCTGCTGAAGCACATCTTGTCGATGCCAGGTTCGTCAACATTCACAAGCCATGGAGAGAAGAGGGCCTCCGGGCAGCGAAACACTGGCTCATGGAGTTTGAAAGTCTTCCCATCAGGAAGGGTGTAGGTTTTCTCTAGGCTCGGTTCCTTGGCCATTTCCTCCTCATAGTCCATGGCCACATAACAGGCGTTCTCCTTAATTTCCGCAACGATCTTTCTGTCCCCGGTTCTCAGCAGCGCGACACCATCATCCTTCAACAGCATCATCAGGTAGGTGGTGAGGTCAAATCCTGCCACATTTAGCTGCTTTACACCGTGGGGCAGGCAGTAACCTTCAAAGATGGGCACGCACTGAGTGATCCCCGCTCCTGAATTCAGCACCAGGCCAGTAGTAAAGCCAGCAGCAAAGAGAGCCAGCACGGCCTGGACAGATATATAGAAGGCAGGGACTCCCAGATTTTCAAAAAACACTTCGGAGATGTGTTGCCGGTCTGTCATTGGGTTCAGCGCAGGCTCTGTAACCAAGACCGGGCCATCACTGGCCTTCAGGTTCAGGTTATAGTCATAGATATGTTTCCACATGATCTCCATGTCTCCCCAGGAAGAGATGAGACCCCGGTCTACTGGATAGCTGCAGGGAGAACAAGAAAATACATAAGCCTTGTGCTTGCTGTTAGTGGTGGCTTTTAGATTTGGCTTAAAAATATTATTATTTTATAGTTCTTGTTTTGAATCTCACGGTGTTGGCCTGGTGGATAGCTTCGAACTCAGTTATAGACAGGCCTCGGGAGCCCACACCTTTAATCCCAGGGCTCGGGAGGCAGAGGCAGATGGATCTCTGGGTTCGAGGTTAGCCTGGTCTACAGAACAAGGGACAGGGAAGCAAGGGTTACACAGAGATACCCTGTATCAAAAACAAACAATCATACACACACACGTACGTACATATGTACATATTTCAGTATGTGGACAAGCTGGCCTGAAATTCAGATTCCCTTGCCTCTGCCAGAATTAAAGGTGCAGGGCACCAATCTTAGAAGTAAGCCTTTAATACTTACCCTTTCTCCTGTTTTTGTTTTGTTTTCATCTATTGCTCTCTGGTCAGTGACAAGAACTGTCAGTGAACAGCTACCATTTTCTGCAATCATTTTGTTTGGCCATTTTTTCCTCCTCTTTTGGGGATAGGTGACTTCAAAAAGTTGAAAATTCCCACATTCTGGTATAGTTGTAAACAGTTAAAGAGACCACGCCAAATGACAAAAGCTATACCTTAAGTCGCATTCTTACGTGGGCATGTGGAGCTGGACAGGCCACCTGTGTACGTTTTGAATATATTTGCATATAGAGAACAGAGGTTTGTTGTTGGTTTTTTTTGTTTTTGTTTTTTGTTTTTTGTTTTTTTTTGAGGGGTGGCTGGCTGAGGCCCTCGGGTTTCTCTCCCTGGTCTTTTAAGAGGCTTTAGCTCCGGACGCTCCGCCCTCTTCCTCATCTACCCGCCTCCAGCATCCCTAGGTACCTGATGGACAGGAAGCTCCTGCGGTCGTGTGCCTTTTCGCCTACACACAGGCCCAGCTCGCCGCAGTCCACCGAAGTGCTGTGGCCCTTGGTCCGGCCCAGAATGTTCGGGTAGACGAACTGGGGCTCCCGGGTCCCAGCCAGGCCCGCCTTGATCATCCCCGAGCCGTTGTCGATCACCACTGCTGGCTGGTAGCGGTTCATGCTGCCGCTGCTGCTGAATCTGCGGCCCCGGCCTCGGGACCGCTCCTCCCGCTCCTCCCGGGCCGTGCGGGGCCGGGGGCCGGGGAACGCCGCGTCACAGAGGACCCGGCCATCTGCTGGCCCGTATGACGGACACGCCGCGTCTCCTGCTGCCGCCTCTCCCTGCGCTGAGCCTCACCGCTGCCCCTGGAAGCTCGCAACCTTAATACAGAAAACCGCGTCTCCCCACGCAAAACGTACAAACCTAACACTTTACAAAGGGTCTCTCTCAAACACTCTGAAAAGCTGTTTAAGAAGGAAGAGAGAGAGAGAGAGAGAGAGAGAGAGAGAGAGAGAGAAGGAAGGAAGGAAGGAAGGAAGGAAGGAGAGGAAGGAAGGGAAGGAAGGAAGGAAGGAAGGAAGGAAGGAAGGAAGGAAGGAAGGAAGGAAGGAAAGAGAGAGAGAGAAAGAAGGAAGGAAGGAAGGAAGGAAGAAAAGAAAGAAAGAAAGAAAGAAAGAAAGAAAGAAAGAAAGAAAGAAAGAGACAAACCCCGAGTGTCCCAAAGCCTTCGGACTCGCGTGGGGAAGTGAGAGGCCCTGGGAACGCTGCTGCAGGAAAGCCTGCTTCTGAAATGCTCAACTTTGAGGGCTGCTGGGGTGTGAAACGAGCTTACGTACTGTGCGGTAAAAAAATGTAAGGTCTTTCCTGAATTTCTAACAGCGTCCACCAAGGGACACAACCTTTTCGGTTCTGTTAGACACGTTTTTGCATGCTAGCCCAGGCTGGCCTCGAACTCCAGGCCATTCCCCTCCGCGGCCTCGGTTCTGGGATGCTCGGCTCCTCTTCCTTCCTCCCCGGCCTTGCTTCCTCGTTCCCTCCCCTACTTACCCTCGTCTGCCACTTGGTAAAAGAAATTCCTTAGATAATTATGAAGTTCAGCTCAAAATAAAAGTATACTGAGCGGCAATAAAGTATATATATATTTTTGATGAGAGCTTTGGTGTCTGATTTCGCGCATCCCTGGGGGGCTTCGAAACAGGTACACGAATACCTTTGGTAGGTATTGTGAAGCAGAAAGGGAAAAAGTAATTCACAAGCCGGTCCTCCCACCAGAAGCCGGCCGAGGCGCGATTCTGCGCCTTTTCCCGGTGCTGCGACTCCGCTGCCCGAGGAAGGCCTAACCTGCCCCGACTGAGAAACGATGGGAAAGAAACAGGAGCGTCCGGCGTCCGGCCCTGGCGGCGTCCGTGGCGGGAAGCTTGCAAACTCGTTCAGACTTTTGGAGTAGTTTCCGCACGGTTCACTTAACCGGGCGTCTCTTTTCACTCCCTTTCCCGACGAAAACGGATCGTGAGGAACTAGGGACGCGCAGAGGAGGACACCACATATCAAGGAGCTTCGAGGCACTGCCTGCAACCGGGTTTCCGTAGTGTAGTGGTTATCACGTTCGCCTAACACGCGAAAGGTCCCCGGTTCGAAACCGGGCGGAAACAGGTTGTTACCTTTTTCTTTAAACCTTAAAAGTAAATAGCTTGAGTTTACTTTTCAGAAGAAAGGCAGGACCTTGAGGAGAAATCTTAAGTGGGGACTTTGCCAGCCAAAGAAGTACTCACACTCAAAACAAACGGAAACGATTTTTTTTTTTTTTAAATTCAACTTCTTTCCCTACAGCCAGAAGGGAAACCGTAAAGGGCTGAGGAGACAGGTAGCTTCTGATCCTGAAAGGCTTGCCTTGCCTTCGCGTTAGCTCTGTCGCCTCTGGGGCATTTCCGCACGGTGTCAGTTTTCCCCCACGGGAACCCACTCTCCCTTCCACGCCAGGCTGTTTTATCCATAATCTATGGGCCAACTTCATTAACTATTTCAGAATTAACACACCGTCGAAAAGGGTTCGACACACCAAAAGGTGAGATTAAAAACGAATGTACACTCGGAAACATAAACGTTTTTCTTATAAACACGACTGTGGCTTCGTTCGCGAATTCTTCACGGCGGTGTTACACCGCAGAGAGTCCTGTGGAGAAAAAGTGTCAAAGGCTTTGAGACTGTTTAAATGAAGTCACAGGTAACCCCCGTTCAGGTCTAGAAACACAACTTTTAACCACAACAAACATTTAAGTTGTGTTTTTTAAGATTTATGACGTCCGCAGGTTCTAGGAAAGAATCTGACCAAACATATCAAATTTTCTGGCATTTTGGCATAGTGTAGCGATGACTGCACGCGTCTCTCTTTACTGCATAAAATCTGAACCCAAGGTAAACAACTGCGCTTAAAACTTCTCGTTCGGACGCAGGGAAACCTTTTCCGGTACAAAGCCCACCTTCCTCTCGTGTTGCGCATGCCCACTGTGCTCCGCTGGTTTGCTTTGCTTATGTGCGACTCAGCCGTCTGTCGCCAGGGTGAGGGCATCCTGGAAGACCTGCTACGGTGGGCTGGCTCACACAGAACTCGGGGGGTCCCAAGAGCTTTCGGGTATGCAAGAGAGGAAGCAGTCATTGGCCTCGACTTAAGCATATCCCTCCCATCCGCCACGGCCGAGAGCCAGGGTGCACAACGCAGTCCTCTCCACTGGAGGGGCGCTGACGAGGAGAGGATGGCAGGCGAGGAAAAGGACTACAACTCCCAGCATGCAGCGCGCAGCGCGGTTCCCGGAGAGCTGTGCTGTGCACTCGAGCCGGGTCTCGGACGGCTGCGGGCTGACAAGGTGAGCGGCTGGCGCAGGACGTGGACGAGCGCTGAGGTGTGCTGCGGAGGCTCGGGCATGCCGGGAAGTCTGAGAGCCAGCTCGCCGGCCCTGCTGGGCCTCTGGCGTCCTGTCGCCGGCGTCCGCCCCGGTCCGCACGTCCGGACGTGACGCTGCCGCGGAGCAAGAAGAGGGGGCGGAGCGTCGCGGTGACGTCCTCCCAAGATGGCGGAGAGAGAGTGAAGAAACTGTTTCTCTTGGGCGGCTACCGGTGAGTGCCGCCCTCTGCCTGGCCTGTCGTCCTCGCGTCCCGGGATCCGGGGTTCTGGCGTGGCCTGGCGCCTCGGAGAGCGAGCGCGCTTCGCGGCCAAGGACGGTGTCCGCGGGGGCTGTAAGGTCAGCCCCCCGCTGTGGGAACCCGCAGGAGTGCGAGCTGGGTGGGCAGGGCGGCGGAGGCCGAGGCGGACTGCCCGGGGCTGTCACCCTCCGCCACTGCCAGGCCCACAGCGGGCAGGCGAGGGGTGTGTCCTCCGGGGAGTGACGGAACCTTTGACAGCACGGTGTCTGGTCGGGGGCGTTCCCGCCCGCTTGCACTTGCCTGGCGCTGGGCACCGCACGGTCTAAGCATACAGGTTTCAGGGATCCAAGAGCAATTCAAACAACTCGTACCGTGTCCTTAACCCCTCTGTCTCAGAGTCATTTCTTAGTTTATTTGTTTGAGCACCTTCAGGTAAATATGCCTCCCAGAGCTTGAAAGTTTGAAGGGTCAACTGTAAAAACTTATAATTTTAAGGCCCTTTTCATAACTCATGAAATTGGTTTTGTTCACCGTCATTTATTGCATTAATGTTCTAGTGCAGTAAAACAAAGAAAGACGTGTGTTTGATGAGGCTTTGCGGGGTGGGAGCAAATTAAGAGCTCTGTTCTTCGTGTTTAGTCTTCTGTCCCTTCTCCACCCTCCCTTACCTCTGCTTGGGTGAATGTTTGATGAAAGCTTATGGTTATTGATTCACTGTTTCTTTTCGTCTTTCAGATCAAGGGTACAATTCCATTCTGATATCAAAATGCAGTATTCACACCACTGTGAGCACCTTTTAGAGAGGCTGAATAAACAACGGGAAGCAGGATTTCTTTGTGACTGTACCATAGTGATTGGAGAATTCCAGTTCAAGGCGCATAGGAATGTGCTGGCCTCCTTTAGTGAGTACTTTGGTGCGATCTACAGAAGCACTTCTGAGAACAATGTCTTTCTTGATCAGAGTCAGGTGAAGGCTGACGGATTTCAGAAACTGTTGGAGTTTATATATACAGGAACTTTAAATCTCGACAGGTAAAGTACACGTTTTTATTCAGTTATAAGAGTTAGCTTAACATCCAGGGTTTTATGCAAAACTTAAGCTCATACTGTTCAATTTTTATTGAATACTATAAAAAGTTCTAAGAAAAAAAAGTCAGTTTTTAGAGCTAAAATGGATTCCTTTTTTTTCCCATTTACTTGACACACTCATTCTCAATGTTGATACACACAATATGTGTTATATTTATTTATGTTTATGTGCATATATATATATATATATATATATATATAATGTAGCTCCAGCAGATCTGTTTAGAATGAAAAGATGTTTGATAGGCACAAAAAAACACATTTAAATTAAGAATTCTATATGAAATACAATCAACTCAGCTGAGTGTAGTGGCCCACACCTATACCCCACCACTACCAGCACCCATGGAGGCAGAGCCAGGTGAGTTTGAGGCCAGCCTGACTGTGACTTTTGGTCTTTGTGTTCCTCAAGACTCCTCGCACACTCACTCTCTGTCCCTTGCTTCTTATAAGGTATTTGGAGTAGAGTGTTGAAAGAACCACCTCCGGGCTCAAGTCCTCTTGCCTTTCATTTCTAACATTACATAGCAGCAGGTAGGACTTCCTGCTCATGGGTCTGGAAAGTAACTTCTTGGAAATATGAATAACCATGACTCTGTCACTGTTGCTAACCTACCCAAAGTTTAAATCAGAGGCATTATTGTGCTTCTCCTAAGGGTCCTAACTGCTGGCCTCTGGAGATGCCTTCATTGATCAAGTGCCTGCTGTGTAAGCCTGAGCACCTGATTTTGGATCCCCAGCATCTATATAAAGGCATTTTTGTTATACCAGTGCTGCCAAGGTGGTTTCCTGGAGCTCATTAGCCAGCCAGGCAGCCTAACAGAATCTGTGAGCTTCAAATTCAGTGAGAGGTCCAGGCTCATATAATAAGGTGTGAAGAGTCACAGAGGAAAACATCCAGAGTCACCTGCACCTTCCACACACAAATACACATGCAGCACGTGTCCATTTGCACAGGAACACACACACATACTATGTCAAAAGACGCTTATTGCTGCCCCTCTGTGTAATAGCCCTGGCTGTCCTGGACTCACTTTGAACACAGGCTGGCCTCAAACTCACAGAGATCTGCCTGCCTCTGCCTCCTCAGTGCGCCACAGAGAAAAATTAGAATGAAAAAAAACAAATATGAAATTCTGCCACCTACTGATAAGCATTATTAATATTGTCTTACATATTCTTTTCCAGACCTCTTAACAGATGTTTGCATGTTCACAATTAAGATCCTTCCCTTGTATCTTGTAGCATATTAGGGAACTATACTTCTTACACAAGCTAGAATCAAAATACCTCTTGATTTTTCTGTAAAGGAAGTATTCATGTTTTGGAATTGTACTGGAATAATGAGCAAAGATAAATTAATCACCTACAGTTATTTAAATTTGGTAAATAATCGAACGGTTTGATTGAATGCTTCTGGTTGAAGAATGTAGAATGTGTAAATAGTAACTACAGAATAGTGGAGTTTTGGTAGACTTTTCAGTTTTTAATATTTTCTTTTTTAGTTTTTTTTTTTTTTTAAAGGATCTCATTCTATAGCTTAGAATGACCAGAGATTCACTCTGTTGCTGAGGATGGCCTCAAATACAGTCCCCAGAGTGCTAAGATTGTAGACACCAGTCACCTGGCATCTGTCTGGTTTCTCTTTCTTGTGGAAACAAACAAACAAAAAAAAACTTAAATTTGTACATACTGGGAGCCCCTTTATTTGTGTCTCCATGCAGAGAGAGGTTAGCACATTCTAAAACCTGTCCCTTCCAGCTGTCATCTATGGGCCAGCTATGTTGACATAGCAGAGAGTGCATTACAGTTGCAGATTCTCTGGCACCATCATAGGTGGCTGAATTTCAGTCCTCATTAACCAGACCCCTCCATGATTCATATTCACAGTAAGTTTGAGAAGCATAGTTAAAAGTACCTCATAGGGCAGAAGGAAGAATTGGGAAACAGTTTTTATTGAACTCTCCCTGTTGCCAGTCCAGAAAAGTTGATTGGCATCTAAAGAAGCCTCAGAGGAAATGGGAGAAAGCACCATATTGCCAACAACATTAAAAAAAAAAAAGTAGCAAGATGTGGTGCCTTTAATCCCAGCACAGGAGGCAGAGGCAGGTGAACCCTGTAAGTTTGAGGCCAACCTGGTCTACATAGTTTCAGGTTAGTCAAAACTACATAGTGAGACCCTGTCTCAAAAGAAATAAAACAAATTGTGTGTGCGTATGCATGCATGTGCACGCCCACGTGCACAGATGCACATATGTGTACCACAGGTACATGTGGATGTCAGAGAACAATGTGGGGAACTCACCTTTCTCTTTACCTTGTTGAGGCAGGGCCTTGTTTTGGTGTTCTCTTGGCTTGGCTAGCTGACCTGTGTCTGCCTCCCACCTTGCTGTAGAGTGTTGAGATCCCAGAAGGTGGCTTCCTTGGGTCTTAGGTTTGTTTGCTCAGCTAATCCTGAGCCAGCTTCCTGACCACCCAACAATCATTTTTAAATTCAAGTGTCTTTTATATAACATTTTGTTACTTCATAATGGCCTATCAACATCTATAAATAGGCATTCTTTTTAACTTTTCAGTACCTATAAAATTGAAGATTTTGCTCAACCATTCTTACTGAATTACATTTTATAAATTTGTTACTTAGTTTAAATTTTTCCAGCATTCTGCTTCATTAGATCTTTAAGACACAGTCAAGTACATGTATAGCTGTTTCAGGTTTTCTTTTGATTAGAATATTGTCATTTAGCCTTGTTTCCTTACAGTTGGAATGTTAAAGAAATTCATCAGGCCGCTGACTATCTCAAAGTAGAAGAGGTAGTAACTAAATGTAAAATAAAGATGGAAGATTTTGCTTTTATTGCTAGTCCCTCTTCTACAGAAATATCTAGTATTACTGGAAACATCGAATTGAATCAACAGACCTGTCTCCTTACTCTGCGAGATTATAACACTCGGGAGAAATCAGAAGTCTCCACAGACTTAGTTCAGGCAAATCCGAAACAACGGGCATTGACAAAGAAATCATCTCAAAGCAAAAAGAAGAAAAAGGCTTTCAATTCCCAGAAACCAGGACAGAATAAAGCAGTGCATTACTCGAGTGATGGTTTAGAGAGTGCATCTGTTGAGTTATTCCTAGACACAAGTAAGCTGTCCTCACCTGTAGTTGAACAAGTCGTCCGAGGAAGTGATAATTCAGAACTCGAGTTGACCTCAGTTGTGGAAAATACTTTTCCAGCACAAGATAGTGTGCAAACTGTTACAGTCAAACGGAAACGTGGAAAATCACAGTCGCATTGTGCTCTGAAAGAACACTCCATGTCTAATATAGCCAGTATAAAGAGCCCGTATGAGCTAGAGAACGCTGGGGAAGAGCTGGATCCACGGTACTCCAAGGCCAAGCCAATGTGTAACACATGTGGAAAGGTGTTCTCCGAAGCCAGCAGCCTGAGAAGGCACATGAGAATACATAAAGGAGTCAAACCTTATGTCTGCCACTTGTGCGGAAAGGCATTTACCCAGTGCAACCAGCTGAAAACACACGTAAGAACTCACACAGGTAAGACTGGTTGGTAGGAAGGTACATTGTTTGATTTTCTTGCTGGGATGGTTTTGTGGTGGTGTTGTTTTGTGTGCTGGTTGGTACTGGGAATTGAACCCAGGGCCTCAGCTCAGTGTAATTGTACTGCTAAGTTGTGTCTTCAGCCTGCAGAGGTGACGTTAGCATACAACACTGATTGCTTACCAAAAAAAAAAGTTGCCATATTTTTTTTCTTCTGTAAAAGGTTTTAGTATTAGACTCCTAAAATTTTATTTGTAATTGTAACAAAGTATTTAATGGCTCTTTGTTATAATTGACATTTTAAGTTTTAGTGCATCAGGTTCTTACACCATTTTCTCATAGTAAACATAAGCTTGGTCCAAGCTTGGTCCAATCCCCACCCCCTTCTGGAGATTGAACCTAGGCCCTTGAGCATGCTGTGCAAGTATTCTACCACTAAGCTATAGCCCTCCTTCCTCCATATGGCTTTTTTATTCTGAGACAGTGTTTTATTAAGTTGCTCAAGATGGCCTTGAATTTGCAATCCCCCTGCTTCTGCTTCCAGAGTAGTTAGCATTATAGAGCTGTGTCATTAGGGCTAGATTGGTTCTAGTATGTTTTTTTAAACATAGTATTTAACAGAGACAAATACTAAAACTCAGACAAATTTTCACATATTACCAATACTTCTCAGTACATGCTCTGAGACTTCACTGGTTTTTGAGCATCATTCTTTCTCACCTTTTCTGTTTACCCCTGATTGTGTGACTTTCTGCTGGCAAAGTATGAGCATCCATTGGCACCTTAGCTTTGTATGTTCTACATTTTCCTTGCTGATCATCTTTCAGTGTTGTGATTACTTTCTTTGCTACTACTGTTCTCAGTAGTCCAGAAAGACATCCCATTTGCTTTTGTTAAAGAAGTTACCATTTTCTGAAAAACAAAACAAACGAAAAAACAGTACTGTTGCTACTCTTAAGCCTTAAGAGTTTATGGCTTTAGCAAGTAAAATGGGATGTTTTTTCCTAATACAATATGATTGTTCCTAATATCTTCCTAATACACATGTTACTGTTCTTTTAGGGGAAAGACCATACAAATGTGAACTGTGTGATAAAGGATTTGCTCAGAAATGCCAGCTGGTCTTCCATAGTCGGATGCATCATGGTGAGGAAAAACCCTATAAATGTGATGTGTGCAATTTACAGTTTGCAACATCTAGCAATCTCAAGATTCATGCAAGGTAAAAAAAAAAAAAATGAGTTGTTTGACCTTTAAGTTAGTATATTATTACAGTCTAATGGGTACTGCATTTCCTATGAGTTCACAGAGCAAGCACGGTCAGCCTTAATTATGTTGTGCTGACCATGGAGCGAGAGGATTTGATGTATGTTTGTGTATACCTACACTATGAATGGCACGCCTGTGGAGGCCAGAGGACAATCTGGGGGAGTTGGTTTTCTCCTTCCACAGTGTGGGAACCCAGTGATCAAACTAGGTGGCAGGAGGCACTTTTACTGAGTCAACTCACTGGCTCCATATTTTCTTCTGATTAAGTTTTTCTCAGTGAAATAAGAAGCAACTGTCAGCTGGGTATGAAGGTGCTAGTTGTTTGAGGAAAAACTTTTGACAAGGAAGATGGACTAGGAAAATAATTGGTTTTATTTGGGGTTCAGTGATAACTATTGTGCTGGTTGATTTTGTCAACTTGACATAAACCTAGAAAGAGGGAATCTTAGTTGAGAAGAGGCCTCCTTTTCTATAGGCAAGTCTGTAGGTCATTGTCTTCATTAATGAGTGGTGTGAACGGTCCTGGCTCACTGTGGTTGGTGCTCCCCTGGGCAGCTAGCAAGTCAGGAAGCAGCAGTCCTCCATGGCTTCTGCTTCAGTTCTTCAAGTTCTTGTCCTGACTCCCCTCAGGTGATGAGGACCTATTAGGTGAAATCAGCTCTGTCCTCCCCAGGTTGCTTTGTGGTTATGATCTTTATCACAGCAGTAGAGACCCTAAGACAACTATATAGTGATGACAAAAATATTTTTTATTTTGTTTTGTTTTCTGTTTTTTTTAAGACAGGGTTTCTCTGTGTAGCCTTGGCTGTCCTGGACTCATTTTGTAGACTGGTCTTGAACTCGTAGAGATTTGCCTGCTTCTGCCTCCCAGAGTACTGAAATTAAAGGTGTGTGTCAGCACACCTGGCTAAGTAAGTAGTCTTAATCTGTTGAGATACAGTAAAATGTGTATGAAATTTATATAAGAAATACTTTGTGTATACATTAACCTTCAGATTGCTTTACTTACTGTTGTGTTACTTTATATTTGCTAACAGGAAGCACAGTGGAGAAAAGCCATATGTTTGTGATAGATGTGGGCAGAGATTTGCCCAAGCCAGCACACTGACCTATCATGTCCGTAGGCATACTGGAGAAAAGCCCTATGTGTGCGACACCTGTGGGAAGGCATTCGCTGTCTCCAGTTCTCTTATAACTCATTCTCGGAAACATACAGGTAAGAGTTTTAATACAGAGAGACTGCTTTGGTAGTAAAGTTATAGATAAAAGAAATGGGAATTGGGACTTTACAAAAGATAGATTATAGACTTTTTAGATATCTACATTGGTGTTTTACATGATTTTCACATAACAATTAGATTAAAAACTTAACATTTTCTAGAATAATGCAAGGTAGGTGAAAATTTTTTATTATTAGCTTATTCTCATTAAAGTAAGATAATTCCGGAAATATATAATTTGAATTGAGGCATGTTTTTATGAATACAGAAAACATTGCTAGCCTTTTTTGAAAATTTGTCTTCTTTGAGTAAGGGTGTGAAAGGGAAGTTAAGTGGGATATGGGTTAGGCAGGGAACCTGATTTGTGACTTGAACCCTCTTTTGCATACACATTCCAAGATCTGCAACTCAGACAGATGTGTCATATGCAAATTATTATTTTTGAAACAAAGCATACTGGTTAGAGTCTCTTGTAAGGTGGGCTGTTGGCTATAATCTTCCTTAGATGTTTTTATTCTCCTTGAATAATATAGTAGATAGTAAGATTTGAAATGTGGCTTGAATTTAACATGTTCTCAAACATAAGAATCAAATTGTTTACCCTGGTCATCTCTTCTAGCAGAGAAGAGATATTTGCAGAAACAGTGTTTTAGTGTGTGAAAAGTATCAAGCTAGCTAGATAGAACAAAATAATAGTTCATTACTTTCAATTACTGAAAATGCCTCTAAGATACAATGTAGAAAGGCTTCCATATAGATGATAATTTTAAAAACTTTAGATCACTTGTAATTGATAAATATTATATTGGTATAGTACACCACTTCGCTATTTTTTATTTTCCATCTAGGTGAAAAACCATACATATGTGGTATTTGTGGGAAAAGTTTTATTTCCTCAGGAGAGCTCAACAAACACTTTCGATCCCATACAGGTCTGTGTTTAGGGAGAACGCATCATTTTTTGTTCTCTCTTAATTCCTTTGTATGTAAACCTTCGCTTTGAAACCATTGTGGAGTATCTAGTTTATGGTATCTAGTCAGAACTTAGCAGTAACAAGTTTTTAATGTGTAAATATCAGCTTTTTGTTTGTTCATTTCTTTTTTTTTTTTTTTTTAGTTGTTTAATGTATAATTTAAATTTGGTTAAGAATTGTGTAGATTTTCCAAGAAATATGGCAGATATCCATCATTTCCAAATAAATACAGTTGCATTAAATTAAGTAGATACATCAAACAAGGAACCATAAGAATTATAAAGTAGCATTCTTTTGTGCAAGTTTTAGGAATGGATTTTATTATCAACATGTTTATTATAACATTTAATATGTAATATAAAGAAAATGTTTAATATTAAAAACTAAAAGGAAAATGCTGCTTTTTAAATATAATGTTCACTTCTCTTCAAAATCCGTCTTCATAATTTTTATCCAGAGTAATATGAATGATAAGAGGGGCTTGGTAAACTCCTGTATCCTGCCACCTCCTGTGTCCTCATGTTCCTTCATTTTTGGGGTAATGCATTAAATATATTTAGTCATCACCTGACCCCACAGTGCTGGGAGCAAACAAAGTTTTCCCGAAGCTAGGCGTGCAGTCTAGCTGAGCTGTGTCCCCAGCCTTAACAGTATTTATCTGAAAATCGTTAAGGTAGAAAATTGTTAGTGTTTCTTAGAGGACTTCCTCGTTTGTGAGGAATCTGAGAATTAACATCAGAATTCTGCTTTTTTCCTAGCTCTAAAGCAGGTTTTAGCATATGAATGACATCCAGTATGCACTTGGCAATCAAAGAGTAGATTATTTTTGAGAACTTCAGATAATGAAAGTGCTTAATTTACCCCAAAATTGGGTTATATTTTCTAAAGTAAAAGCATACCTATGTGTATAGGGTTTCTCATCTCACAGTTGTAATTGATTAAAATAATTTTGGCTTTATTTTCATCAACATTTCATAGTTTTGTATCAGCTAGCAATTTTTTAAATACTCAGTTTTTAAATTTCTCACCCTGTTTTTCAGGAGAACGACCATTTATCTGTGAATTATGTGGAAATTCTTATACAGATATTAAAAATTTAAAGAAGCATAAAACAAAGGTCCATTCTGGTAAGTGCATGTGCGTGAACACTTGCTGCTTTATTGGTGCTTGTCTTCAGCATGTTGACATAAACATTTCAACAGTGTAAACTAGATGGATATTTAAAAGTAGACATAGGCAGCTATGGCAGTACATGCTTATAATCTCAGTACTCTGGAAGCTGACGCAGAAAGAGCTCGAATTCAAGGCCAGCCTGGCTGGACATCTAGCTGCAGGCCAGCCTGAGCCAAATAGTGAAACCCTGTCTCCAAAAACAAGCCAGAATAATACCCAACAAAATACTATAGGCTTGTGTGCTCAAGCCTGATAATCTAAATTTTATTCCAAGATCCCACAGGTAGCAGGAAAGAATAATTCCCTGATAGTTGTCCTCTAACAAACGTATACACACAGACATATACACACACAAAATGAATAAATAAGCAAATTAAATTAATTAAATGAAGTAATTTTAGAAAACAAAACAGTAATAAAAACTTAAATATATACATATAAAGGAGCTAATTTTAATTTACAGAAAATTCCTCTTCCACTTTTTAAAAAATATTGAACTTTGTAAGAAAATAAAATAATTTAAAGATAATTGGGAGCTGAAGTGATGGATCAGCATTTAAGAGTACAGGCTGTTCTTTCAGAGGACCTGGGTAGAGTCCCAGCACCCACCTGTCAGTTCACAACTGTCTGTAACTCTAGTTCCAGCGGATCTAGTTCCAGTGTGTCCGGGGTCTACTGGCCGGACACACATGCAGGCAAAATACTCATACAGATAAAGTAATAATAATAATAATAATAATAATAATAATAAAATATTTCCTTCCTTAAAAATCTGACTTGCCACAAAGCATGGTAGCACGTGCCACACACTTGTAATTCTATAACTTAGGAAACAGAGGAAAGAAAATTGTGCTTCGAGGTGAGCTACATAGGCAGGCCCTGACTCAAAACCAAAACCAATCAAAACCAAAAACCATGACCTGTGAGGGTTTTTAAAAATGAAAGAATTTATAAGCAAGCTATATCATTATTTTCCATAATGCAGTCTAGGTGATTCAGTGTGACTACAATAGTTAGGAAGAAAAGAGCTATCTTGAAGATGGAAATAGGACCCTTGCAGCTCAAAAATGTTTTGTCAGTAATAGGAAGCCAGATTGCAAGTATTTAGCCTATTGCTTAAAACAGATCCTTGATGTACTGTACTTATCATGACATTCTGCCAAGATGAAAAGTATCACGCGTGTGAAGATAATAAGCAGATGAGAAAATGCTTACTTAGCATGCATGAGGCCCTAGGTACAATATTTAGCACCCAATATATAATATATACCTATTATATATATTTTATTTCAAAGATTAAGGTAGAAACATCTGAAACCTGCAGTGAGTCTACTCAGCAGTCCATTTAATACCTGTGGGTACAATTGTAGGGCTTACGTAGTTGAACAGCATATAGCCCTGGCTCTCTAAGAGCTTATAACTCGGATGTACCATCAGAGATCTGAGTTCTAGGACATTGTAAATACAAAAGTGCTAAAGAAGAGATTCTCCTGAAGTGTTAGAATGGGCTTAAGGTAACCTACAGTCTCAGTGCTCCCGATGCGGAATGGTTATAAGTTCAAAGCCAACTTGCACTACATAATGACAGTATCTCAAATAGGGAGGGCTGTCAGGAAAGAGCAGACTCATTTTTACAGAAATTGAAGAGAGAAACATTGAGAGCATGAAGCTGGGCAGGACAGGCTCATTGCAAGCAGAGGACATTCTGATGAGTCACTAAGACAAGACAGCACAGGTTATTTCTTGGCCTGTTAAATTGCAGAATACAGAGAATTGCAGCTTAATGTAAGCAGATTATATACTGTCAGCTATCTGATGAGGTTGCAGAAATGTCAGCATTTTGGGGTGGCAGCAACATGTTAGAGCCAGTAGTAAAGTGAAGGCAACGGTGCATCTTTAGTCAGTGTGGTTATTTCCCTGGCTGAGCAGTGTCTCACCCCTGGAGGTATATGACAAGAGGTGCACTGCAGACTTGAGACCAACAGAGTACTGTGGACCCCTCATTAAAACAGTCAGTGGCCAGGCCTAGTGGGGCACGCCTCTAATCCCAGCACTTGGGAGGCAGGTAGATCACCGTGAGTTTGAGGCCAGCCTGATCTACAAAGTGAGTCCAGGACAGCCAAGGCTACACAGAGAAACCCTGCCTCAGGGGGGAAAAAAGTCAGTGTACAAAGATTTTTTTTGTTGCCTTTCTGCACTGAGAAGGAATTATAGAAGTTTAAGTTAGCATTTACCCTCAAGGAATTTATGGCCTAGTTAAGGATTCGAGGCATGACTGAGTAGAGTGTTAAACTAAGAGAGAGGAATGGGTGGTACAGGGAGGAATGTGAAGTTTGGTAATATGTAATAGGGTAGATGAGAATAAGTTCACCCGGGTTTAGAATGATTAAACATGTTTATGTAATGGTATTTGTGCTTGACCCTGTTCTTGAAGCCCAGACATCCCCAGCGTAGTATCAGTGCACATTGGTGTGAGAGAAACAGCGTGCACATGAATGTGGAGGCTGAGTGTAATTTCTAGGACCTATAAGTTGACCTCAGACAGTTGTTTGGTTTTTTTGCCTTGTTAAAGGCAATGTTCTTTCTGGCTTCCATTTCAGGTACAGATAAAGCCCCAGATTGCAGTACAGATGACCATGCTGTAAGTGAACACGATTCCCTACAGAGAAGTCCTTTGTCAGAAACGCTAGATGTGAAGCCTTCTGATATGACTCTACCCTTAGCACTCCCACTTGGAACTGAGGACCACCATATGCTCCTGCCTGTCACAGACAGTCAGTCTCCTCCGTCAGATACACTGCTGAGGTCAACTGTGAATGGATATTCAGAACCACAGTTGATTTTTTTACAACAGTTATATTGACTTTGAGGACATGAAATTGCTAAGACATCCCTGGCAGTAAACATTAACATCTCTGGTAAGGTGCATATTCAGATTAGTCCCCATTCATTTGACCATTGTTCCTTACTCACGGAAGTAAAGGCACCTGATACTGCATCTGTCAGTGCTTGTTTGGATTGTTTGCTATTTTGTAAACAGTCAGCCTCTCAAGGAGCGACTTCCACTGTGCTAGCACTGTTTTGGGTAGGTAAGTTTTACACACTGTTAAAGCTGCCTTAATTCCATTTTTGTTTTGCATTTTAGACTTATTTGTTCTTAAGGTAGAATCTGACCTGTGGAGTTTTTTGTTGTTCTCTCCTCACCATTTAAGCAAAATCTACAGTAATAACAACTTCAAAGCATTTCTGTTTGTAAACCCTGTGGACCAGTATGTAAACGTTGGGGGGATTAAATTTCATATTTATGTCTATGAAAATGTAGATATTAAGGAAGAATTGTGCTATTTATTAATATATTCCTTTAGAGGTAACTTTTCTAGTGAAGCCAAAAGAAGTATTTCTCTTAAAACCCAGAAAAATGTATGTAAATTTTTGTTCATTTAGAATGAATTCAGTATTCTGAAGGAAACCAGTAGTCAGATCAATTTTTGTTTTGAGTTAAGACTATATTTTTTTAAATAGATATTTGGTGTTTTTAAGTGGTCAAAAGACAGTTTTGGGATTTGATTCATTTTATATTTTATTAGATTTGTAGATTATTGGAAGTGACTATATAACAGGTTTTGAAAATTTTTGATAAGCCTATCTTGTATCAGTTATGCACTTTTTAAAATAAATATTTTAAAAAGAATTTTTAGATATAAAATACATACTAGAAATCACTTGGCTTCTAAATTTGATATATTACATAGAAAAATCAAGAAACTTGAGTAGCATGCCTGAGGCAACACACATACACACAAAGAGAATTAATAGCCTAACTTCAGTTGTAAGCTACACTTTTGGATTATCAGTTTGTTTACCATTTTATATTTGAGTTTTCTATAAGAATGGGTTTTTAAATTTTATAAATTAAACTGCAACTTTGACTGTTGGCTGTAGCTTTATAGTTGTCCTGTCCATCCCAGATGGGTGTGGAGAGCTCAGTGTCGCCCGTCCTTTGTGCTTGCTGCTCCTCTTCCCATCTCACTGTTCCTGCACTGTCATTTATTTTACTTTGCATTTTAAGTTATCAGCTTCAGAGAGTCAGTTTCCATAGCACTGATGAAAATTGTGCTGAGTATTTCTATTTTCTGCCATGAATTAGTTATGTCTTACTTGTTTTCATGATTTAAACTACACTGAAATAAATTTGATGTGTTTACTGATACTGAATTCTTCAATCATTTTTCATGTTTGGGTCCAAGTCATAGAAATGAGAAGACATAATAAAATCAGTTAATTCTTACAGACTGGAGATATCTTCACCATTTCTTAGAGTACACAGCATTTTCCCAATAAATTACCACCATTAAAACTGACTTAACTGGAGAGAGTATTAATACCACCTTTGTATAATGAACTTATTTTCTAAGTTAGCTAAAAAAAATCAGTGTGTATGTTAAATGAACAGACTGAGTTTGAATAAACAGACTGAGTTTGAACAAAATGTTTAGCTAATCTATTCTGGTTTAAGATCAATAAAAACATACTGGAATGTAACAAATCTAAGGAAAATTACGACTCAACCCTTTTAACAACTTTGCCATAGTGGAGAAGTTGTGTTTAATTCACACCTTCATTAATCCAAGCATATAATGAACATTTTTTAAGTGTTGTAGTTAACTGGGTATGGTAGCACATACTTGTAATCACAGCATTCTGGAAAGTTAAGGCAAAAAATTCCAAGAACTGTTATAATGATGTCTTAGCTATATGAGGTAAAAAAGAATTGTCCAGTTTCCTTAAATGTAAAGATAGTCTTTTTTTTTTTTTTTTTTTTTTTTTTTTTTTTGTCATTTATTTATCTTTTTGAATTTTGAGGCAGTCTCATTGCATAGCCCAGACTGGCTTAGGACTCCTGTGTAACCTAGAGTGGCTTTACACTCAAGGTCTTCCTCCCTCATTATCCAGACATCCAACACCTGACTTGGTAATTGGCATTTGAAAGCTCCCAACTTGTTATTTTCAGTGTTTTTCATGTAAGTGCAATATGGAATAGGTAAGGTTATTTTTTAAATTTGTGTAATCTGCATATCTAAAATTATTTTAAGTTGATAGGGGTTTAGTGGTCATTTGCTGTTCCAGAATTATATGTGAAGAACACTTACAGAGTGTCCTTATCATTCTTCTAATAATCTTTTAATACTACACTGTTACTTATTTTAATGTGTACATACTTTAGAGGTATCTGGTAATCAGTCTCACACAAGAAGTCATTGAGTTAAGTTCTTTAACTATTTTCCTATGATGCATTGTTTTCAGAAAGATTCTTAATTGTTTATTACAAAAGGACAAAGTCTTTCTTTAAAATGCTGAATATCTTAGAATATATTTTCTAATTTTGTTTTGTATTTGTATCTTATTTTAGTGTAACCTTTTAAACTTTTTAAAAAAGGAATTGTAGATTATATATTAAATCAATTTTACTGTTAAATATTATTCATGTTCAATTCCTTAGGATCATTTCAGTAGACAGTTTTAGAAAGCTTTTTCAAGAAGGTTCTGTGTTCATTGCAAAAGTAGTTTATCATTTCTGTATGTTTTAATCCTACAAAAATGGCAAATATCAGAGTAGTTAAAGAAGGTAGTTAATTATATACACTAATTTTTAAAATATGCCAGGCCAATAGTTATATAGTGCCTTTACTCCTATCAGAGTGGAGTTTAAAGTTAATGACATACATGCCCACTTCAGTTTTATCTACTGAGTCAGATGGTGATGGGGTGGGAGGGGTTGCAGAATGGGCAGAGGTTTATAGAAAAGCCCTACAGTTAATTTCGGCATGTACCAAACATTGAGAACTGTCATCCTAATCCTAAGCATTTCTTGGTGCTATGCCTTTGAGAAGCACTTAAAATGAAGTTCTTGAATATAATTTTTTTATCTTTTACCTGGAGATTTTTAGTCTATTTTTTGGCTAGAAATACCATTAAATAAAAAGATTGTCTGCATTTTCACTCACTGTTTTGAATAACAATTAAATTGAGTTACTGGAATTTTGATTTCTTTGTTTTTTTTAGTCTTGAGACAAGGTTTTACTATGTATCACTGTATTGGGATTGAATTTATTAAATAGCCAGATTAGCCTGGAATTCACAGTAATCTTCCTGCCTCAACTCCTCTGTCCTGGGATTATAGCTACGCACCACACTCTATGTTAATGTCTTGAGACCATGGTGTAATCTGTTCTTTTGCCCTCTTCAACCCTGACTTATTGATGAAAGCTTTGTTGTATTTAACGATTTATCATATAAACATAGTAACCTTCCAAAAAATGTACATAAATAACTCCATTCAGTTTATAGTTAAGCAAGAAAGCCAAGATTAGTAGCAGTAAACTGAGCTGAAATGTTGAGCAGTGTAGTCCAGGAAGTTAAGAAAAGAAAGTTCACCTGGATAGGCAAATAAAATGAATGATGGAATTCACACATAGCTGACTGAAAAGCTGGGCAGAATGCAGAAAGTATCTACCGAGAAGGAAGTAACAAGCCAGGTGCAGGCCTATATCCCAGACTCAGGGAGGCAGAGAGAAAGAGAGAGAAGTAACAGACAGAAATGTCTAACCCTGCATCCATACTGACTTACTTGAAATAGTACTTGGGCAGGGTGACTTAGCTAGGCCACATTTTATAGCCCGGGATGTCACATGGTACCATAGTTGACTTAAGGACATAGATTAGACATCCATGTTTGTAACATGATTTCATACTAGTAGACTCAGCTGACCTACCAGAGAATCAATCCTTAGGCAAACAGCTGGTCAGATTCTCAAGAAGCTGAGCTGGAAAATGCAGCCATGTTAAGTAAGATATGTAAATAAAGAGGTCCTTCAGAATTGGCTTGAAGTCAGTGAATAAAGTCAAGAGTACTGGAGAAAGCTGTTTTAAGCAACAAATCGTGTCTCAAACAACAGGACACCGTAAAACAGTTTCATAGAACAGTATGAAAATGAGAGTATGGAGGCTAAACAAGGTCAGCATCGTTGAGGTTTTCTTTTTTTCTCTTCTTTTTTTCCCCATACACTCTATTATGATCATGCTCTTCCTGTCCCCAACTCCTCCCAGATCCTCCACACCTCCCTACCTGTACCCAATTCCACGCCCTTTCTTTCTCCCTCTCTTTAAAAAAAACAAACAAAAAACTCTCACACATACAAACTGAAACCAAAATACACAGAAAAAGACCACTAAGAAAATAACCCAAACAAAGCATTTTGAGACAGTCTACAAAAGTCCCATTGAGTTCTTTTTGTGTTGACTGTCTACTACTGGGCATGAGGCCTATCCTTCAGTCTGGCTAACATACCCAGTGATACTCTTGGAGAAACTATTTTCCCTTTATAAGTGGATGTCGGTAGCAGATACCTTCTTGGTTAGGGGTAGAAGCCCATGTCTACTTCCCTCTTTCAGCACCTGGACCATGTCTGACTTTAACTTATGTGGCTTTGTGTGTGCTACCTAGTCTCTGGGTTCTTATGTCCATCAGTCCTATTGTATCTGGAGGACATTTCTTTAAGAGTCATCTATCCCTTCTGGCTCTTAGAATCTTTCCACCTCTTCTTCCACATAGCTGCCTGAGTCTTGAGAAGAGGGTTTGGTGAAGACAGCCTGTATAGGACTGTGTGCTCCAAAGTCTGTCTTCGTATTGTCTAGTTGTGGGTCTCTTTGTTACTTCCCAACTATTGCGAGAAGAAGCTTCTCTGAGATGGCTGTGTGATATACGATACAGTGATAATTGGGGCGGGGGTTGCAGAATTAGGAGTAATCTCGTTATTATGTTTCTTTAGCAGAACCATAATATTTGGCTTACTTTCCCTAGGTCCATGGCCTATCTAGTCTCAAGTTCTTGGCCACCAAGTAGTTGTTCCCAACTTTTCCAATGCTGAGACCCTTTAATACAGTTGCACAACCATAAAATTATTTTCATAACTGTAATTTTGCTACTGTTGTGAATTATCTGTGTTTTTCGGTGATCTTAAGTGAACCCTGTGAAAGGGTCTTTCGACCCCCAAATGGCTCACTACCTGCAAGTTGAGAACACCTGCCTTAAATCCAGTCAGAGAGTGGTTGGTTACTCCCCACCATGTTTGTGCCACCATCATACCTTGTAGGCAGATCACTGGTATAGATCAAAGGGTTTGTGACTGGGTGTGGTTGCCTTTCTCCTCAAGTAGTGTACCATGTAGTACCTTGAACACTAGTCAATAGGGAGAAAGCCTTTAGCTAGATACCAGCTAGGCTTCTTTGTGTTCCATGAGATAGACGTGTTGTCTCCAGCAACAGGGCCTACCATCAGTTTGTGGCGAGCAATCAATAGTCTTGGCAATAGCTTGAATTATTCTGGGTGTTTCCATAGGGCCCTTTGGCCAACAACTGAATTATATGTAGTCCATTCCCAGCACTGAAGTTTCACTTGGTGGTGCATTGTTTTCCCCCATTGGGTGACTGCATTTAGATTTATTTCATATATGTATCTATTTTAGGAAGTTTCTAGAGTAGGGTTCCCAAATGGCTCTTAGTGTTGGTTGTTCCTCCCCATACTCCCTTACTCCTCTCTTCCTCACCCATTCCCATCTAGCCTTTCCACTCCAGTTGTGTTCCCCCCACCTCTTAATAATATATGCAATTCCTTTTTCCTTGGGAGTTCCTCACCCCCACCCCACTCGTCCCTTACTAGGTATCTAACCTCTGGTTCTGTGGGTTGTAGCATATGTATCAAAGGCTTTAAAGCAAACATCCACATGTGTGTCAGGGTCCTCTAGAAAAACAAGTGATGGAGTGATTAATATATAAGGGATTTATTTGAGTGGCTTATAAGCTGTGGTTTGCCTAGCTCAATAATGGTTATCTCAGAATTCTGAAAAATTAGGCTCTAACCAGCAAAGGAATGAAATTGCCAGCAAGAATGAAGGCAGGCAGAAAAAAAGCAAAGGCTTCCTTCTTCCACATCCTTTATATAACCAGGAGGTATGACCCAGAGTTAAGGGGGTCTTCTGACTTCAAATGATCCAGTCAGGAAAAACCCTTTATGGATGTGCCCAGCTGCTTGAGCTTTAGTTAATTCTACATATAATCAAGTTGACAAGCAAGAAAAGCAATTGTAACATATCAGATAAAACATACCATATTTGTCTTTTGAAAGTCTGAGTTATCTCAGGAATTTTTTTTCTAGCTCCATATATTTACCTAAGAATTTCCTAATTTTGTTTAACAGCTGAATAATAGTCTGTTGGATAAATATACCATATTTTCAAAGTGTTTATACAAGTTTACATTCCCACCAGCAATGGAGGAGGGTTCCCCTTTCTCCACATCATCTCCAGCATGTGTTCTCACTTGAGTTTTTAGTCTTAGCAACTCTGATGGTGTAAGGTGAAATCTCAGGGTCGTTTTAATTTGCATTTCCCTGATAGCTAAGGATGTTGAGCATTTATTTAAGTGTTTCTCTGCCATTCGATATTCCTCTATTGAGAATTCTCTGTTTAGCTCTGTTCCCCATTTTAATTGAATTACTTGATGTGTTGCTGTTTAACTTCTGCTCAGACAATTAGGAATAGTACTACCTCAAGATCCAGCTATACCACTCCTGGGCATATATCCAAAATATGCTCAGGTATACAACAAGGACATGCTCAACTATGTTCATAGCAGCTTTGTTTGTAATAGCCAGAACCTGGAAACAACCAGATGTCCCTCAGTTGAGGAATGGATACAGAAATTGTGGTACATTTACACAATGGAATACTACTCAGCAATCAAAAACAAGGAAATCATGAAATTTGCAGGCAAATGGTGAGAACTAGAGAAGATCATCCTGAGTGAAGTATCCCAGAAGCAGAAAGACACACATGATATATACTCACTAATAAGTTGATATTAAATATATATATAGGATAAACATACTAAAATCTGTACAGCTAAAGAAGCTAAGCAAGAAGGAGGACCCTGGGTAAGGTGATCAATCTTCATTTAGAATGGCAAATGGGATGGACATCGGAAGAGGGAGAGGACAAGGAACAGGACAGCAGCCTACCACAGAGAGCCTCTGAAAGACTGTACCCAGCAGGGTATCAAAGCAGATGCTGAGACTCAGAGCCAAACTTTGAGCAGAGTTCAGGGAATCTTATGAAAGGAAGGGGAGATAGAAAGACCTGGAGGAGACAGGAGTTCCACAGGGAGAGGAACAGAACCAAAAAATCTGGGCATGGGAGTCTTCCCTGAGACTAATACTCCAAACAAGGACGATACATGGAGATAGCCTAGAACCCCTGCTCAGATGTAGCCCATGGCAACTCAGTCTCCAAGTGGGTTCCCTAGTAATGGGAACAGGGACTGTCTCTGACATGAACTCAGTGGCTGACTCTTTGATCACCTCCCCCTGAGTGGGGAGCAGCCTTGCCAGGCCACAGAGGAAGACAATGCAGCCAGTTCTGAGGAGACCTGATAGGCTAGGGTTAGAGGGAAGGGGAGGAAGACCTCCCCTATCAGTGGTGAAGTAGAGGAGGGGCATAGGAGAAGAAGAGGGAGGGTGAGATTGGGAGGGAATTAGAGAGGGGCTACAGCTGGGAAACAAAGTGAATAAACTATAATTAATAAAAAATAAATAATTTTTTTAAAATATACCATATTTTCTTTGTCCATTCATCCACTGATGAACATCTAGGCTCTTTCTAATTTTGCCTGTTATGAATAGAGCTGAAATGAACATGGTTGAGCAGATATCTCTGTAGTAAGATGTAGTCCTTTAGCTATATGCCAGATCTTGGCATAAACCTAGAGTAGTATAGCCAGATCTTGAGGTGTATCCCCTGCTTTCTGAGGAACCACCACATTGATTTCTTAGGAGCTGTAAAAGTTTGCATTTCCATCAGCAATGAGAAGTGTTCCCCTATCCCACATCCTCACTAGGATGAGCTGTCATTTGTTTTATTGATCTTGCATATTCTGACTGGTATAAGATGAAGTCTCTCAACGTAGTTTCAATTTGCATTTCCCTGATGACTAAGGATGTTGAGAATTTCTTTAAGCATTTCTCAGTCATTGCTATTTCATCTTTATTATCAGATATTTTAAAAGTATGTCACTGATTTTTTTTTTTTTTGCTTTCAGAGTTGAAGCGTTATTAGTATAATATGATCCATGATTATAATCAGTTATATTTAAGCAGGATATTAAAAGGCAATTACTAAAAGGGAAGTGGAAGTCATATAATTGTGAATTTATACAATTAAGATGTACAGAGTTAGTGGAGTTCTCCTACAGAACTTATACATCTCCTCAAGTCCTTCTTTAAGGGTAAGTCTAGAGAAAAATAGCTTCTTAGCTTACTGTCATCTTTTGGAAGAATGCTTTCTACCTTTTATTTCTCAGATGGTGTCTAAATTATGAAGGGGCCTAAATGACATAATGGCATCAGAATAAATGGGTCTCTGCATTCTGCTGGCCTCTGAGTAGTAAAAGTGTGTCATCAAATTTTCCTACCCTTGTCAGAACCAGTAGTTGTCTACAGAACTACCTTCACTTCAGTCACGCATGGACATGTCTCCATGGAGACACAGGTGGTAGCAGCCCACTCTAGGGCCAAATGCAGGATGATCACATACGTTCCAGTGAAGTCTCAGGCAAGCTTACTTGCTGTCCCTTCTGCCATCTTCTTCATCTCCCTTGGAAGAATAAATGAACTTCTGGCCCTGCTGTAGCACATAGGAGTAGACTGAGACCACAGAAAGCAAACTGTATTGCTAAGGGATATTTGAATGTCTAATCCTGGAAGGCTGTCTCTTTCCAGATTCCTGTAGATTCTTACCCAGCATATGGTGGAACAATTCTTCAAGGCCATGGAAAATGGACTACAGCTACACTGAATAACATGAGTGAATTGCATTAATATTGGATGGATAAGAGCAAGGCACAGAAAGGCTATGTAATAGTCATTGTCTGTGCAAAGAAGCTTTATTTTCTTGTTTTTGTGAAATTGTTAACATTTGTAAGTAATGCCTAAAAGTCTACATGGAATACTTTTTGAGATTCTGAGCTTTGAAATCTCTTAAAATCCACAGAGAATTTTCCAGCTGCATCATTTCTGCCATAACTTTGGTTAAATGTCTGTAGTGACCTTTCCTTATTGTTTTACTGTCTTTGTTTTTTTGTGTTTGTTTTTCATTATAAAAAGAATTACTATAGTTCCGTGGTTTCTTCATGGTTGATATTTTAGTCTCTATATTAAGAATCATTTTTTTTTCTCAACAGTGGGCAAGTACACAAAGTTTTACAAATTTGATAAAAATAACTTGCTCTAATTTATAAAAGAAAAAGTAGACTACTCTAAAAATGATAAGAGAAACCTGTTTTCAAGTTTGTTTCTTATAGATGCTTGCCAACAGGAACAAGGGCATAGCCTGCAGAGGATGATTCTTTGTAAGGGTCTCCGTAAGTCGGTGTCCAATAATAATGCCGCTTAAGGCCATTGGAGACCTCTGCAAGGTAAACACGCTGATCCACCAAATACGGCTCCACATCTGTATTATTTGGCCATAGCCGGCCATTCCTTATCAAATCTGAATATGCCTAGAAGTTTTAGAAAAAATGTGTAATTAGGAATATACTTATTCAGTTTACAGTGGTTATACAAATAATACTAAATTTAGCTATAATTTTGTAGGTTAAAATGAAATATTTTTAATGACATTGCTGAATTTTAGTATTATTCCAGTTAGTATAAGTTAATTTTATTTAATTATACATAATAAAAGTATAACATTATAAAACTGATTTCTAAGTTTTAACCTATAAGGCATATAGGTTTTCCATATATAAGTTTGTTTTTTTGTTGTTGTTGTTGTTTTTGTGAATCTCTGAGTTCATTCCATATAACACCAGTGCTGTGACTCATGGTCAGATTTTTCAAGTACTCTTAAGAGTGGAGAGCCCTGTGTGTTGGCATATGCCGGTATTTCTCAGCACTGCAGAGGCTGAGGCAAGAGGACATACTCAGGTTCAAGACTAGGTGGACTATACTCCTGCCTCCATCAAATCTGATCAGTAGGACTTACATCTCAAAATAAAGAAATAAAAATAAGTAGTTCCATCTGGAATTCAGTTGATGAATCCTCTGAAGTCAATATGAAACTTTAGTTTAAGTTTTTCCATACGATTAGATTGTGAGCTTTTTATTTTTTATTTTTTTTTAGAATTTTCTTTGTTATATCCATATGGCTATCCCTCTGGCTTCTTAGCGGGTGGGTTAAGGGCATAATATACATTGTAAGCTGCTTGATCAATAAAGTTACCATTGTAGAAGAAAAAAAAGCAGAAATTTTGACATGAAAAGATTTCCAAGTTTTGGCTTGCTGGCTGTTGTAGTTCTCCAGTGTTCTCAGTTCCAGAGTCTGCATACAGCTATGTGGAATCCTAAAGGACCTGGATGTTTCTCTGAAAACTATGGGTAATTTTTAGGGCACTATATATTTTATTTTTAGTCCTTTCACAAACCTTATGCTTTTTTTCTCCTCTCTTTTTCAAATGAAAGCTTTTTGTCACTATGCTTTCTGTCTGTAAAGTAGTATGATTCTCAGCAGCTCATGGAACTTTCTCTAGAATTGACCACATACTTGGCACAAAGCAGGTCTCAACAGATACAATAAAAATTGAAATAACACCGTGCATCCTATCTGATCACCAGAGATTAAAGCTAAATATTAACAGCAGAAATTGAACAACGTGCTACGAATGAAAAGTAGGTCAAGACAGAAGTCAAAAAGGAAATTAAAAAATTTTTGTAATTGAATGAAAATGAAAACATAACATACCCAAAACTAGGAGACACAATGAAAACAGTTCTAAGAGGCAAGTTCATAACACTAAATGCCTACATCAAAAAATTGGAGAGACCTCCTGTTTATAATTTAATGGCACACACACAAAAAAAGAAATAACATTCAGAAGGACTAAATGGCAGGAAATACTCAAACTGCCAATAAAATAAAAACAACAACCAACACAGAGACTCAGTGAAACAGAGTTGGCTTTTTAAGAACATAAGATTGACAAATCCTTATCCAAATTAATAAAATTAGAGATGAAAAGGGAATAACAGACACTGAGGAAATCCAGAGAATCATAAAAACATACTTTAAAAATCTGTGCTGCACCAAATTGGAAAATTTAAAAGAAGATAAATTCTTGATATATACCACCTACCAAAATTAAATCAAGATCAGATAGGTAATTTAATCAGATCTATAGCCTATAGTAAAATATAAGCAGCAATTAAAGGCCTTCCTAAGCGGGACCTAGACAGATGGCTCAGCAGTTAAGAAAACTGGTTACTCTTCTAGAGGTCCTGAGTTCAATTCCCAACATCCACATGGCAGGTTACAACCATCTATAACTGTAGTCCTTTAGTGTCCAATGCCCTCTTCTGGTATATGTACATGCAGACAAAAACAACCATATACATAAAATACACCTTTAAAAAATCAGTTTAATACAAAGTCTTCTAACCCAAAAATGCCTAGGACCAGATGGGTTTAGCACAGAATTCTACCAGAATTTCAAAGAAGAATAAAAGTCAACACCCAAACCATTCCATAAATTAGAAGGACCATAGCTTAATTCTTTTAATGAGGACACAGTTACCCTAATACCTAAACCACATAAAGACTCAGCACAGACAGCTACAGATCAATGCCCTTTATTGATAGATGAAAAAATTCTCAGTAAAATACTTGGAAATTAAATTCAAGAACACATCAAAAGGATCATCCACCATGATCAAGTAGGCTTCATCCCAGAGATATGGGGATATTTTAAGACACATTAAGAACTTTTCTACAGCAAATCAATTGTTGTTTGTTTGTTTTTTTAATTTGGAGGAATTGAAAAAAAAATGGGTGATGCAGTGATCCTTAATACTTGTGTATGGCTTCTAATATCTTTCCTAACAGCTACATTTTAGGGTTCAAGTTAAAATCACCCAAAGTATAGTGTGACACCATTCTTTGAAACCATTTATAGAAGGAACTTACAGGTATCTGAGAAGAGCCCAACAAAGGCCTGAATTGAAAGCACTTACCACACACGTAGCCTCATCGAATTTGTTTCCCCAAATGTAGATCCTAGTTAATACGGGATTTGTTTTCATTGATCGTGCAAGTGCAACGAGCCCTTCTCCCTCTATCTTGTTGCTGACTACAGATAATCTGCAGGAAAAAAGATAATGGCAATCTGAAGTCCCGTAACAAATATATAAGTGAGCATCAGTGTTTATTAAATCTATTTTATTACAGTGTTTAAAGGAACCTGTATTCTTTTTTTTAATATAGATTTATTTATTTGTACAGTACTCTGCCTGCATGCCAGAAGAGGGCAGCAGATCTCACTATAGATGGTTATGAGCCACCATGTGGTTGCTGGGAACTGAACTCAGGACCTTTGGAAGAACAGCCAGTGCTTTTAACCTCTGAGTCATCTCTCCAATCCCAGAATATATCTAGAAAAGGTACCTACATTTTGAAATGATGCCTTTTTTGCTCTTTCCTTATATTTTATTTTAAGATTTATTTATGAAACCAGGCAATAGTGGTACATAACTTTAATCCCAGCATTTGGGAGGCAGAGGCAGGAGTCTCTCTGAGTTTGAGGCCAGACTGTTTTCCAGGACATTCAGAATTATACAGAGAAACTCAAAAAGATTTACTTATATATTTGGGTGCTTTGTCTGCATGTATAGATGTACTCTAGAAAAGGGCATTGGATCCCATTGTAGATGGTATAAGCCACCAATTGAGTGCTGCGAATTGAACTCACAACCTCTGGAAGAGTAGCCAATGCTCATAACCACTGAACCATCTCTCCAACCCCTATTTGGTAAATGTTTGAGTAGATTACAAACATAAGTAATCATGTTAAGTAGTTATCAATTTTAGAGTTTGGAATAAATAAGGGTCTGGAAAGATGGCTCAGCAGCTAAGAAAATGTCTTTGCAGAGGACCCGGTTCTGTTCCCAGCACCCACTCAGGTAGCTCACAACCATCTCTAACTCCAGTACCAGGAGATCTGATTCCCTCTTCTGGTTTCTGTGAGCATGCATTCAGTGCATGTACAAACAAGCAAGCAAACACATATCCATAAATAAAATGAGAAATAAAGATTTTTGTCATGAATTTGAGTACACAATTACCCTATTAGATTTACCCCAATTTTTTAAAAAATACTACTTAGAACTTTTTGCTTTGGTTAAATAATAAAAACCATACTAACGCTTTAAGACTCCTGTTGTGGGAAGTTAGAGTTTCACTGAGGTAGTTTGCGCCTGTGTTTTCTATTCTGTTAAAAGAAAGATCTATTACTTCCAGAGTACTGTTGTGTTTCAGAACATCAGCCAAATACACCATTCCATCACGAGTTATTTTATTGCTGGGGAAGGAAGCACATTTAGCAATATTTTTAAAACACAAGATATTATTCTGACATTCAAAAGGTATTTCAAAACATATAGTAAGCTTTCAATTTTCATTTGCACAACATCCAAGAATGAAAATTCACCATGAAATAGTTCTCCCATCTGGCTAGCAGTAATTTTATTGCAGATATAGTACAGTATAAGCTAACCTAATAAATCCTATACCTTATGATAAAACTTGATCAACGAGTTATAATTTCCAGTTACCAAAAAGAATATCTAACAAATGTGTCTTACGTACTGTGAACTTTTTTGTAAACTGTCCTTAAGAGTTAATCTCAGCATTGTCACTTACCAGCTGACATCAAGGTAGCGTAGGCTACGGTTCAGATACAGTGCATTGCATAGTTGTTGTATACCAAAGTTTTTCATACCGTGTTTACATAAATGTAGTTCAATAAGGACATGATTTTGTTTCAACATTTGGCCTATGTGGACTGTAGACTCTTCCTAAAAATAGATAAAATCTTGTTACTGCTTCTGAAGTATGACATGTCCATTTTTCGATATTAGGAAAATGAAGTTAGGTGAATATTTTGTTTGTTTCTTGGTACAGGGCCTCATTATGTAGACCAGACTGGTCTCCACTTTGTCTCTGTTGCCCCAGCCTCCAGCAGGCTAGTGTCACCGAGTATGTGGCACCACATATGGCCTTAAATTACCTTGTTAGAAATATTATATTAAGACTCCTAGATTAGGGCTGGAGATATGGCTCACTCAGTAGTGAGTGCTTGAGTTCAAATTCCCATTGTCCATATAGAAGCCAGTCATAGCCACATATTCCTGGAACCTCATTGTTGCTGGAAAAGACAGGCAGATCCTGGGAGCTCATGTCCACTTAGCTTAACACCAACAGTGAACTTTATGTTCGGTGAAAATCCTTGTCTGAATGCAATAATGCAGAAAATAATTAAGAAGAGCTCTGATTTCCTGCTCTGGCCTCTGCATGTACCTTCATAGGCACACACACTCATCACATACACATGCAAACACTTCAGACACACAGGGACCCCACAAACAACAAAAAAAACTGTCGTCCATATATCATATGGCATCTTAAAAAAAAAAAAACAAAAACACTGTTACTACCCAAAATCATGTCATTGTGTGTGTGTATGTGTGCGTGTGCATATGTAGCACAAGGAAATAGGCCAGGTCTCACCATGTAGCCTATACTAGTAAATTAGTGACTGTACCGCTTGCTATGTGTAGTTCCAAATGAATATTTATCTTCTTAGAAAGCAGATACAAAGTGAATTAAAAAGAAGGTGCTTTTATACTTCTTGAGTTCTTTCTATATTCTGGATAAAGAACTCAAGAAGTTAAAAAGCAACAAATCAAGTAATCCAATTAAAAAATGGGATAAAGAGCTAAACAGCATTCTCAATTGAGGAATATTGGATTACAGAGAAACACTTAAAGAAATGCTCAACGTCCTTAGTCATCAGGGAAATGCAAATCAAAATACCCTGAGATTTCACCTTACACCCATCAGAATGGCTAAGATCTAAAACTCAAGTGACTATACATGCTGAAGAGGATGTGGAGAAAGGGGAACCCTCCTCCACTGCTGGTGGGAATGTAAGCTTGTACAACCGTTTTGGAAATCAGTCTGGTGCTTTCTCAGACATTTAGGAATAGCATTCCCTCAAGATCCAGCTATACCACTCCTAGGCATATATCCAAAATTCGCTCAAGTATACAACAAGGACATTTGCTCAACCATGTTCATAGCAGCTTTATTTGTAATAGCCAGAACCTGGAAACAACCCAGATGTCCCTGTATCTGAATGGATACAGAAACTGTGGTACATTTACACAATGGAATACTACTCAGCAATTAAAAACAAGGAAATCATGAAATGTGCATGCAAATGGTGAGAACTAGAAAAGATCATACTGAGTGAGGTATGCCAGAAGCACAAAGACACACATGGTATATACTCACTAATAAATGGATATTAGACATATAATACAGGATAAACATACTAAAATCTGTACAGTTAAAGAAGCTAAGCAAGAAGGAGAACCCTGGGTAAGATGCTCAATCCTCATTCAGAAAGGCAAATGGGACAGACATTGGAAGAGGGAGAAAACAGGAAGCAGTACAGGAGCCTACCACAGAGGGCCTCTGAAAGACTCTACCCAGCAGGACATCAAAGCAGATGCTGAGACTCATAACCAAACTTTGGGCAGAATACAAGAAATCTTATGGAAGTAGGAGGAGACAGAAAGACCCAGAGAGGACAGGAGATCCACAAAGCAGAGCAAAAGAACCAAAAAATCTGGGCCTAGGGGTCTTTTCTGAGACTGATGCTCCAACCAAAGACCATTCATGGATATAACCCCTACTCAGATGTAGCCCATGGCAGCTCAGTATCCAAATGGGCTTCCTAGCAAGGGGAACAAGGACTGTCTCTGACATGATCTCAGTGGCTGGCTCTTTGATTGCCTCCCCCTGGGGGGAGAGCAGCGTTGCCAGGCCACAGAGGAAGACAATGCAGCCAATCCTGATGAGACCCGCTAGGCTAGGGTCAGATGGAAGGGAAGGAGGACCTCCCCTATCAGTGGACTTAGAGAGGAGCAGAGAGGAGATGAGAGATGGTGAGATTGGCAGGGAATCAGAGAGGGGCTATAGCTGGGATACAAATTAAATAAACTGTAATTAATATAAAAAAATAAAAAAGGTGGATAATTTGGTTTACAATGACAATAATAGGTTATTTTAAAAAAAAACCAGCAGAGCTATTTGTTACATCTTGTTTGTCTAAACCTCTGCTCCCTCAGTGTGTCCTGTGTTAGTCACTGATTATCCTGATAGCTTAAGACACAGACATTTCTCACTCTGGAGGCTATTTTGTAACCCTCAGCTCTGCTTTATCTGACTCCCTCCCTTTTATAGTGATTTCTAGTTCGCAAATATGTTCTGCTTCTTGTTTTTAAATTTTACAGTCTAGCTGCTTCTAGGCGGAAGGTGTGCATGCACACATACATTTTCCCTTCATGATAATTTGAATACCACATAGTCTTAAATTTTTATCAAAATGAAGGCTTAAGTAGGCCACAGCAATTTTGTAAGAAGTCCCTGTAACACACTTTGTGAACAAATCACAGAGTTTTGCTCATCTTTAAAAAAAAATTTAGACTCCTGTATTTTATGTGTATATATGTCCCTAGAACTGGAGTTACACGTGATTATGAGCAGCCATGTGGGTGCTGGAACAAAATCTGCGTCCTCCGGGCAAGCAGCCAGTGCTCTTAACCACAGGGTCATCTCTCCGGCCACATTTAATCTTGTTTTTAATGTATGTTTACTTGAGGATCCTGGATAATTTGATGGACATATCAGATTACTTTACATAAAAATATGATCAAAATGTCAAGTTTTGGTTAAGTGTAGGTATGGTTCAAAAGAAGAGTTCTATACAGGAAAAAATGCATTTCCAAATATGAAAAATAGCACTTCAAAATGTGGTTAATTCTCAGTTATAGGAAGGAGGAACAGTGGGGCAGATTATTTTACGGTATGGACAGTACTTTGAACTTGAAGAAAATTCCAGGTTTATTTGAACAGTGAACCTGTAAATTCATTGTTTGAACTAGATGCGCTGGCTTTCTTCTCTGTCTTTCCTCCTCTTGTATAGGCCTGTAATAGAATGAACTCTTAATCTTAATGTTTTTTTTTTACATTTTGCTGGAGATGGGTGTGTATATGCACGCGCATCTCCACAATTTACATATGGAGATCCAAGGACAGCATACAGAAACTGGTTCTATGCTTCTGTCATGTGGTCCCAGAAATTGAACTCTGGTCATCAGGCTTGGCAGTAGAAGCTTTATTGCCCACTGAGCCATCTTGCCAACTCACCAACTCAGGTTCTAATTTCTTTTTCTTTTTTTTTTCTTTTTTTTTTTTTAGTACTTCTCTAGTCTTTACATTTGGATGCTTTGTCTCTATACCAAAGACTGTCCTTGCTATTATCCCATGTGAATTTTTTTTAATTATACTTTATTTACTTTGTATCCCTCCTCTAGTTCCCTCCCTCCTCCCCTCCCAACCCTTTCCTTCCTCCCCTTTCTCCACACACTCCCCTCCCCAAGTCCACTGGTAGGGGAGGGTTTCTTTTTCTTCCTTCTGATCCTAGTCTGTTAGGTCTCATCAGGAGTGGCTGCATTATCTTCCTCTGTGGCCTGGTAAGGCTGCTCCCCCCTCAGGGGGAGGTGATCAAAGAGCAGGCCAATCAGTTCATTTCAGAAGCAGTCCCTGTTCCCATTACTATGGATGCAGGGAATCTTATGAAAGAAGTGGGAAATAATAGTAAGAGCTGGAGAGGACAGGAGGTCCACAAGGAGAGCAACAGAACCAAAAACTTTGAGCACAGGGGTCTTTCCTGAGACTCATTCTCCAACCAAGTACCATGCATGGAGATAACCTAGAACCCCTGCACGGATGTAGCCCATGGCAGTTCAGTGTCCAAGTGGGTTCCATAGTAAAGGTTCTAATTTCTTTAAGGAGAAGAATCCCACACAAAAGCTGTGAAAAAAGCAACCACATTTTTATCTGCCCCCAACAAAAACTTTAATCTGTAGATGGCATCAAGTTCAAACTTGCCAAACTGCTATGTATGCGAAGATGTAATGTTCAGCCATACCAATATGGCAAATGATAAAACAGCTGACATTGGGCTTATATCATGGTTTGTGAAACTTTTAGCATTCAGACTTTCGATGAATAGGTTTACACAGAACCTGAGTTTCACAAACTTGCTGCATATGTAACAACAGCTAAATGCATGCAAATCGCCAATAAGAAACCTAATTATAATTTTTAATACTTTTTTTGTTGTTGTTTTGTTTTGAGACAGGGTTTCTCAGTGTAGCCTTGGCTGTCCTGGACTTGATTGGTAGATAAGGCTGGCCTTGAACTCACAGAGATCCACTGCCTCTGCTTCCAAATCTGGGATTACAGGCTTGTGCCACCATGCCCAGCCCTTTAATACTTTTCACTTACAAGTTACATATAATTAGGACATTTCTAAGAATGCAGTGCATCCACGCACTATAAACTCCCGTAGGACCTTCATCTTATCATGGACATTGATCACTTTGAATACAGACCTGTTCTCCATACAGTATAGGCCGGTTCAGGTTTATTCCCTTGATTTTTCTGTTTTGAGTTAGTACTGTAGCAAATGCTATCACACTTTGCAGTCCCTACAAACAGATAAATCCATTAAGGAAGTTGACAGTGTATCAACCTCCTTACATTACAATTACAATTTCAAGGTAAGTAACTGGGTTCTCACAAAAACATCTTTTTTTCTTGATTTTTTTTTATTTTTTATTATTAGTTACATTTTATTAACTCTGTATCCCAGCTGTATCCTGCTCCCTCATTCCCTCCCAACCCCTCCCTCCTTCCCTCCCTCATCTCCTCCCTGCCCCTTTCTAAGTCCAGTGATTGGAGAGAACCTCCTCCCCTTTCATCTGACCCTGTTTTATCAAACTCAGGGCTGAAATCAACCAATTAGAAACAAATAAAACCATTCAAAAACATCTCTTAAAAGTTAAAAAATCTCTTCCCTGTGGTGAACTGTTACTCACTTGAAGGCGCACTCACTCTCTAGCAGGCCTAATCAGAAAGCACAGGGGTTCCCCCTGTTCTCTACTCTCAGATTTGGGCCTGCCAGGGCAAATGCAAGTGTAGGAGATCTGTCAGCTCAGTAGTGCTACAGCCGCAGAACTGAGAGGCTGGTATAGCAGCCCTCTGGGAGTCCAGCCACAGCCACAGAACTGGGAGGCTGGTACAGATGCCTGCTGGCAGGCCCTGAGGAGCCTGTATAGCTGCTTGCGGACCTGGAACCCAGGAGGCTGGTACAGCTGGCAGTCTGCCACTGAGGATCTGGGAAGTCATCCTTCTCTGTCTCAGATACCGAGCAGGGAGTTCTGTGCTAGGAGCAGTGGGCACTGTGGGCCACCTCTGCCAAGGAGGGAGGCCCAACATGGGGAAGTGCAGGGGAATTGAATATTCATCACTCTCAGTCCCCAGAGAAGTCCTCAGGTGACCTGGAATCAAATGGTCTCCACTCACAGGTTGTCCCCTCTCACCCAGGAATCCTCAGTGTTGATGTTCTGGTTTCAGCTGCCCCTCTACTCAAGTTTGGAGTTTCAGATCGGGTGCATGCTGGTCGCCTGCATCTTGGATCCCTCAGCTCAAGCCTTTTTATGATTTACATTTATATCAGATTCCTCCTCCACCCCATGATCTGTCCATAGAACCTTGCCATGAACTTGAAGGCATCTAACTCTGTTCACACACTCACCTGCTTTGTGACTTGATACAGCTTAATAGGAAAGAGGTTTAGTATTATTTTAGTATTTAATTAATACTATCCTGTTAATTTGGGTTTTATTTTTTGCAGTACTGAGGTTTAAACCTACGCTCTTAAGTATGCTAGGCATGGAATCACATTCAGCTATATCGCCAACCCTTTTTAAGTTTTCTTTTATTTCAAGACAAGTTCTTGCTAAGTGGTCCAAACTGGTCTTGAATTCATTCTGTAACCTTCAGGCTTCCTGACTCCTAATGATTACCTCCTCAGGTTTCAAGCATTTGTCTCATCAAATAAAATTACCTCCTTCCCAACATCAGAGTAATTGGGTTTTTTTGCTTTTTTTGTTTGTTTTAAGCACTTTTCTCAGTTGATTCACATTTCCCCAAATAAATACAAAGCAGAGGCAGAGCCTATCTGGGAGTTACCATTGCAGGCTTTAAGTATCTTGCAAGTGATTAGTGTGTATAAGCAACAGACATTGACTACCTGCTTCCCAGAGCTGTCGTAGCCACATCTTCCCCTTTAAAAATATCCTTCCAAACCATTGCAGATTTTGTATCCTACTGATTTGGTGTTAATCTGAGGTTATACTACAGATTTAAAGGTCTCAAGACTTGAAAGCATGATTATGTAAGTGAGATTTATTATTTGAGGACATGCAAAAACTGCAGTGGATAAAGGCTCCAAGCAGCCTTTAGAATTATGACAACTTTCATGGTACAACATACTCTTTGCAAAATATTTTCTATCAGAAGGAATTTATATTAGTACTGATGAAGTGGTGGTTGTTTAATGCAAATGAGCATGCTCTTTCTCCGTAAAGTCATATATGGGTTCAGATCAATGATGCAAAGAGATTAGAAATATCTTTGTTATGCTAATTACTCTAATATTAGGTTTCTTGTAATATGATTTTTGAAACTTCTTGTTTTATGTGTACAAGTGTCTTGCCTACATTTATGTCTATGGGTCACATGTATGTAGTGTCCATGAGGCCAGAAGATGGTGCCAGATGCCCTAGAACTGGAGTTACAGGTGGTTGTGATCTGCCACATGGGTGCAGAGAGCCAGGGTCCTCTGTAAGAGCAGTAAATGCTTTTAAATGCCCGTCTCTACAGTCCCTATAATCTGATTTTGTTAACAGTCTATATTATTATGTGAACAGAAAATCCATTTCCAAAAGTGCCAGAAGAACCATTGATAAATTGTCCTGTCAGAGTAGCAGCATATGCTTGTACTTCCAGCACTTGGGAAACAGAGGCAGGAGAATTGTGAGTTTAAGCTAGTTTAGGATATGTGGCAAGACATTTTGCTCAAAAATGAACAACAAACCTCACCATCTGCCTGGCTTCTTGAACAGTCCTCTTGCGCTGCATTCCTAGGGGATACCTACTGCCTAAGTGATTTTTCTCAACCAAATTACTCACCAGGTCACAGTCACCCACATCCAGTTTCTCCAGGGATGTGTTAATTTGCAGCATTGAAGCAAAAATCATGCCACCTTTATTTTCAATCTTATTTCCAGTCATTCTCAAGTATTTGAGAGTTTTGTTTTTCTGGAAAAGAAAAAGAATCAAAACTTAGTTGCCTAAACTTGAATACCCCAAATCCTCTCTCAGTTAAACAAGTCAGGAAATTGAATTACTATTTGAAAACTCATTTTTACAGAGAAAGAGTGTCCTGTAAAAGCAGTACCAAATGACTCATGATAGCCAAATCTATTAATAGAAAGAATGACCAAGAAACAAATACCTGGGAAATAAAGGAGATTTTAGTATGCTCCCATTGGAAATTCTGTAAATGTGTTTCATAAGACAAACATATTGTTGAGGTGAAATTCACATGGCAAGAGATGACCAAACTATTCAGTGGCTTTTACTTCACTCAGCTAATTCCAAAACATTTTTCATTCCCTAAATCCTTGTATTCAGCTGTCATCCCCTATTTCTATAATACATGTGTGGATGAGCGGGCATGTGCACACCAAATGCACGAGTGAAGCCAGAGCCTCACTTGTGCTGGTCAGGTGTTCTGTCACTGAGCTATTTACCCAACTCTGACTTAATTTTTTTAAGTCATTTTTATGTGTATGGCCATTTGCCCACATGTATGTACCATGTACATGCCTAGTGTCCATGAAGATCAATAGAAAGTGTTGGATGTCCTAGAACTAGAGTTAAATCCAGTTAGGATCTGCTGGGAACTGAACCCAGGTCCTCTGCAAGAACCGCAAATGCAGGAAAAGTAAACATAACATTAAAACAAAGAAATCTTAAAAGCAAAAAGCCAACTGTTGTCTGAAAGCAGCAATACCTTATTAGCAGAGGCATATGATCAAACACAATCTATGAAGCAACTGGCCACTCAAAGTAAGGAGTAGCCATACTTGCATCCGAAACAGTAGTCCTCAAGCCAAACTTAGAAGACGGAAGACCACTACATAATAAAGGGAGCACGGTCTTCTCCACAGCCTATAGAGCTGCATGGGGGAAATAAATCACATTTTCTGTTGTTGTTGTTGTTTTTATTTAAATAGGTACTTGTATCTAGAACTCGGTGAAATAAAACTAGAATTCATGGCAAGATCAAGCACAGTAACTGTACAAACGCATGGACGGAAAGATCATGGAGGTCATGAATAACAGTGGGTCACTGAAGAACCCAGGTGCTTAGAATTCCTAGAACCCAATGAAAAACTGAACTCTCAGAACCTTTAAGGCCACAGCAGAGGTGCTTGTTGAAGAAGCCTGTGGCTGTGGGTACTCCCACTTAAGCCTACAAGATGGCTCAGCGTGGAAAGCCTAACTAAGCTGGATTCTGTGCTCACTAGTTTTGTGTCTGTTTAACACACACTAGAGTCACTTGGGAAGAGGGAACCTCAGCTGAGAAAAAGCACCAGCCAGACTGGCCCCTGGGCAAGTGTAAGTGAAAGTGCCCCTGGTGCACTTTCCTAACCATTTGATTGATGTGGGAGGGCACTGACCTTTGTGGGTAGCATTGACCTGGGCTGGTGGGTCTATGGTGTTACAAGAGAAGCAAACAGAGCAAGCCAGTAAGCTGTACCCCTTCATGTCCTCTGCATCAGTTCCTGCCTTGAGTTCCCTCCCTGACTTCCTTGGATGATAGACTACGCACTGTAAGATGAATTAAAGTCTTTCCTCTTCACATTGACTTTGGGCGTGGCATTTTATTCCAGCAATAGAAACGCTAAGACAGGACCCACATGCTGTAAAAAGAGGACTGACTCTCCAAGTTGTCTCCTGACCTCTGCATGCACCATAGCACATACATGTGTACAAACATACACCCAAACAATGTTTTGTTTTTTCAACCAGAGGACTCAACTAGATAAGTATGTACCAGAAGGTCTTAGAGAAATAAGAACAAGGGCTGAGAGGTGGCTTAGTGGGTGAAGTTCCAATTCTAATCACACAGGCACACTGGTGCATCTGGAATCCCCACTGTGGGGGAAGCAGGGGTGAGATAGGCAGTGCCCAGGGACTCACTGGTTAGCTAGTGTAACTAAAGTGAGCTCCAGGGTCAGAGTCTCTGTCTCGAAAAATAAGGTGGCAAGTGACGGGAAGACATCCAACATCAACTTTTGGGACTTCATTCCCAAGGACATACACATGTACACAACACACACACTCACAAACAAAATCCAAAAGTGATGAAATGGACACTAAAAAGATAATCCATAGACTCAGTGAAATAAAAAGTTGATTCTCGGAAAAGATGAACAAGAGTAACAAACCCTTAGCCAAAGTAACCAAAAGAAAGAGACTTCTCAACAAAGTTGGAGATGGAAAGGTATATTATAACAGAAGATGAAATCTAAGGTTCTGTGTGAAAAAAATATTCCAGCAAATTGGGAAATCTGGAAGAAATATGTTCATAGGTACAAATGAAACACCAAAACTAAGTCAAGAGACCATGAAGAAAAATAAGGTAAGAAAATGGTAAAATTGTTATGTCTGACATGATTTTACACCATGTATGGAAAGTCCTGGGTAGTCCAATCCTGAAATAGCTGTTCAAACTGGTAAGTTCAGGGAGAGCACCAGGTGAGAGTTATCCAGCCAGGACTCTTAGCAGCTGGGGTTTGGAGCCTGAAGTGACCACTTCCATTAACCAGGGGAACCTCCAGTGGAGGTGAGATATCCTCTCAAAACAGACAAAATCCAGGCTTTAAAATACAGATGATTTGAACAAAGGTTCCTCCAAAGGAAGAACAACCAACCATGGAAAGATTGAGTCCATTATTCATTAGGGATGCCTCCTTACACCACTCAGATGATGAGGACCAAGATGGCAGTAACAGTTCTGTGGAGGATGGCAGGACCTAGGACACTCACATTGTTGACAGAATTGTAAAAAGGTGTAACTACTTGGGACAACAATTTGACGGTCCCTCAAAATTATTATGACACTGGAGGAATAGCTCAGCAATTAAAACACTGGCTGCTGTTCCAGAGGACCTAAGTTTGATTATCCAAATAGTAGACAACCATCCATAACTTCAATACCAGGGAATCTGACACCCTCTTTTGGCCTCCCAGTGTACCAGGCAAGCATGTGGTGCACAGCCATGCAAGCAAATAAAACACTCATACACGTAAAAAAAAAAAAAATTAACGTATGTTACAACATCATTGATGAATCTTGAAAATATTAATCCATGAATTATGACTAGTGGCTGCAAAGGCTGGAGAGTAGAAAGGAGGCTGTACTAACAAGTATAAGGATTTTCTCTGGCTAGAAATAAAGGCTGGGAGATAGCTTGGCAGGTAAGAGCACTGCTCTGCAAACATGAGCATGAGTTCAAATCCCCAGCACCCAAGTAAAAAGCCAAGCATGGCCGCATATGCCTGTAACACCAGCAATGAGGTGCAAAGACAGATAGATCCTGAATGTTCATGGCTAGCCAGCCTAATCTAAATGGCAGGCTTACAAGTTACCAAGAAAACTTGTCTTATGGCAATAATGCTGAGGGTGGTAAAAGAAGATACTGAACTGTTGGGGTTTGGTCATGGGATCTTTGTCAGAATTGCTTCGGTTTTCTTTGCAATTCTTTTTAAATGACCTTGCTCGCCACAATGAAGACATTTGAGAGTTTGAATTTTCTCAAAACCTTTAGAGATGCACAAAATATGGCAGTTAAAGGCATTTTATTAATAAAAGAATCTTTTGATACTGAGACATGTCAGTTCCTGGTAGAACCCCCAGCCTACCTCAAAGAAGATAAAGGACATCGAAGAACCTCCATATGGAGTTTACTTCAAATGTGGCAAGCTAGCCACTCGACTGGAAACTGTCTTTGCTTCAGCTGCAGACAGCATGCTATCCAAGCTGTGAGCAAGCAGGACTCAAAGAGGTTGATTGCCAAAACTTGCCAAGATAGTCCTTGGACAGCCAAGGATAGTAGGCAGTCCTCAATTTCTGCTTCGCACAAAGGTCTCAGATACTGGGCCAGAAGGCTGAAGATGATGCCCCAATGTTCCAGAGAAAATCTGGGTGACTGTCCAGGCAGCCAGCTATCTGCCATTTCTATATTTTTGGAAGCTGCTTACTCTGCACTTCCTACACACTTAGGTGATATTTATTCCTCCTTAAGTCTCTGATGGGGTTGAAGACTAGATAGTTATAGTCTCACAATTAAGCTTAATATGTTTTGGATTTAAGAAAATGTTTAGTTTGTTAAATGCAAACTGACAGAAAAATATTTAGGTACACAACTCTGAACTCACCAAGACAGGATTGATAGTAGAGTGTTTTCTCTGTTGCCAAACACAAATGGACTGGACATTGTTATTATTACATGATAGTTTTCATAACTGTTCTTATTGTATGTAGTTTATAATTGTAAGAGAAAGAGCTTTTTAATTTAGACCAAAGGGGGACATGCTGTAGGTTGAAATGGTGCTCTGTGTATGCTGAATTCTGGGCCCTGAGATCTGGCTCCAGTCATGACAAGTGCATTGTCACATATTCTGATCAATGTTGTATAAACTTTGCTCCCCAATTATATCTGATTGGTTAATTTTTAAAAAGCTGGACAACCAATAGCTGGGCAGAAGAGAGGTAGGTAAAGTTTCTGTCCCCAGACCTGAGGTCTCAGATGGGGACCACGAGGGAGGGAATAAAAAAGAAAGAAAAGATAGAGGAGGATGTCACCATGAGGAATTGACCAGATGGACCAACAGTCCAAGGAGGACCAATGTGGATAGTAACTTGGGGCATGTTGCTGGGAAATAACAAGATTAGCATAGAGGATTAGTATAAATGTTTATCTGCCTGGTTATTGAGCGTAAAGCTTATTAGGAAATATAATAAGTCTCTGTGTCATTTATTTGGGAGCTAGAGTGGGTGATTTAAAAAAGGCCCACAAGATATAAGTTATCTACAACACTGGACTTCCTGTTCTGGCCTCCACATGGAAGCATATGGGCACATACACTCACACATCATGCCTGTAAGTACCCACACACACATACACACAGATAAAAATATTCTAACAATAATGGTGGTGGTGATGATTTTAGAATAAACATATTCTACAAATAACAATGATTTATTTACACACCTCTGTAAATAAAATAAATTTACTGATAGATAGGGCCTCATTATGTAACCCTAGCTGCCCTGGAACTCTGTAAACCATACCAACCTCAAACTCACAGAAATCTGCCTGTGTCTGTCTCCTAAATGGTAAAATTAAAGGCATGGACCACCACTCCCAGCCTCTGTAAATACACTTTGAAACTTTCCTTTGAACTGAAAACTTTGGGAGAGTATATTTTACATATGTGAATTATATTGCAATTAAGTTTGTTAACGTTTTTAAGGAAGAAAATGTTCAGGAGATAGAGTTTATCATAGCAGAAGAACAACATAGCTGGACACACTGCAACAACAGTCAAGAAGCAGAGAGAGATGAATGCTGGTGCTCATCAGGGTTTCTCTGTGTAGCCTTGGCTGTCCTGGACTCACTTTGTAGACCAGACTACCCTCGGACTCACAGAGATCCACCTGCCTCTGTCTCCCCCAGTGCTAGGATTAGAGGCGTGCACCACCATGCCTGATGCCCTTTTCCATTTTCTTTTATTCAATCTAAATCCCATCTCCCATGGAAGGGTGCCACCTACATTTACAATATGTTCTCCCACAGCTTGGTTAAGCCTCTGGAAATGCCCTCACAAACACACGAAGAGGTGTGTCTCCTATGTGATCCCAAGTCCAGGCAAGTTGACAGTGAACATTAGACATTATAATAAATCAACTCTTTGTCAACTTGATATCTAAACATATCGTTTATAAACTACATCCCACTGGTCCTGCATAAGCGACTTGCACAGAGCTCATTCCCAAGATCCCCCTTAAGTCTTAGCAGTTCCAATTTCATTCCGAAGCTGAATTTTTAAAAAGGTACTCTTTTAACTGTGGGCCCCTGTAAAACGAGAGAAAAAGTTACACTCTTCCCATATACAACGATGCCACACACGTTCGCATTCCAACAGAGATAAATGAGAGAACAACATGGAAGGACCTGACCACAGCAAGATCAAACCTGAGGCTGCATATCCAGCACCGGGGCTCCACTGCGTCCGGGTCACTCTGCCCTTCCAGCTCTGTTCCCTGTGGCACTTAGGACCTCTTTGACGGGCTGGCTCCTCTTGCTACCTACAGCTTTCCTTGATAAACATCCCATGTTTCTGGTATCTCCAATATCATGGCTTTCCATTACCACTTAGGCTTCACCCCATACCTTTATGTTAGGGGTTGGTCTGATGCTTGTATTTTGACGCTAATTACTGCTCTATCGTTGTTGTGTAAACCTGCCTAAGACATTATTCCTGATTGGTTATTTAAAAGGCTTAAAACCTGGGCAGGGCAGAATGAGGTAGGCGTGGCTAAGTTTCCTGGGCTTTGGGGACAGGAGAATGATGGGAAAGAGACAGATGGTAAGTGAGAAGGAGGAAGGACTCCGCTATAGGTTAGAAGGGAGAAGTAACCACGTGGGCCCGGGAGGAAGTACTCCAATAATGGCATGGAAAGGCCCAGATGAAAAATACAAGCAAGTATTTCTAAAATTATGGGTAGAAGGGAGCCCAGATAAGACTGGATAAGGCAGATGGCATCAGATGGGGGCTGGGAGATGGATGGTGAGGCTATTGAGATATCATAGATGGAAAATGATGACTGCCCAGCCCAAGGTGTTATAAGGCATTTATAAAATCCTTCAGGTGTCTGTGTCTTATCGATTATGATAGTGGGTTAGGTGATGCCACTGTAACAATTATACAGCTAATAATAATAAGCATTATTTAGGTCAGCACCATTTCGTTTACAACACCACCTTCATGCACAGCTCAGAAGCCCCGTGCGAGGGTCTGACCCTGCTGCACCTTGTGCGGCCTCAGCGTTATTCTCGAGTCTCCACACACTTGCCGCTTGCATACCTGTAAAACCTGCACTTCACGGACGGTGCCCCTGAGCTTGGCTGCAGCTCAGGACGTTAACTGGCCTCCGTGGAACTCAGCAACCTCTGCATGCCTACATAGTCAATGGTGGCATGAAAACTTCCTTAGGTGCTCATTTTCTGACAGGGTACCCTGAAGGCTGTAGCTTTTGGGTTTTTTTGGTTTTTGGTTTTTTTGTTTGTTTGTTTGTTTTTGTTTTTTTTTGTTTTTTTTTTTTCAGGAAACTTACTGGAGCTCTCCACCTCACAGTCTTGCATTCAAGGCAATGTTTCTACTGTCTGCAAAGCCTGAGGCTTCACTTCATGAGGTAACATTGACAGTTACGGATGGTCTGTGAGCAGACGCCGCCAATGCTCTATCCACACCTACCTCCTTTCCCAGTGTCTCTTTCGTATACCCCAGCTCTCCTCCACTCCAGACCTGACGAACGGCACTGACTGAGCAGTCATCATGTTGCAGCTTGCATCTGTGTTGTCTTGAAATTGCCTCCACCAAACAATGTAGTCCACTCATTACCTTTGAATTCAGTCTCACTCGAGATTTCAGCGCACGTAAGACAACTAAATTCTTTGCCAGGCTACGACCCAAGTGCTCTCCAAGCCAGTTCCTGGTAGAGTCTGTCCCACCCAAAACCTTACCAGCCCTGTCTCCCCATCCTCATTTCTTTTCTTTTTTAGATTTTATTTATTTTTATTTTATGGTTTTGCCTGTGTGTATGTCAGATCCTCTGGAACTAGAGTTACAGACAGTTGTGAGCTGCTGTTTGGTTGCTGGGAAGCAAACCCTGGCCCTTTGCAAGAACAAGCGTTCCTTCCAGCACACACACAATCACATTTTCCCACAAATGCCTCAATAAAAGTTGAACTAATATAAGCCCATATTAATTTTGGTTGTTTCTAAACTACAAGAAGTTGAAATCCACAAATGAAATACTTCTTTGAGATATATAAATACTTACATGTAGCGCATTAGCAATAATTTCTCCACCTTCTGGTCCAATATCATTAAACATAAGGTTTAAGTAAGTGATAATCGGTTGTTTCTACAGCAAGGAAATAAAGAAGCTATTGTATTTGTATTACTAGAAATCAATCAATCTATACAAAGAATTTATCCAAGGTCGTTAAACAAGGTTTAAGTAAGTGATACTTGGTTGCTTCTATAATTAGAAGAGAAAGAAGTTACTGGAATTCAATCAATCTATATATACAATTTATTTAGCTAAAAGTATTTATCTCCATATAAAATCTGACAGAATTCCAACAAAGGCAATCACCATTTAAGAAGAAACAGAGTCCGTTTTCTCTTTCAAATACTGCAACTGTAATATTATTGAAAGAAAAAGACAATTCAGTTTCATCAACAATTGTATGTATGGACATCTTTGAGGATTTAACCATGGCATACAGGTTTTCAAAAAGACACCTCAGGAGCTCCTGATATCAGCTCTCCTGAGACCAAATACAAGTAGGTTTCCATGTATTTAAAGAGTTGGGGTTACAGCCTGGATTGAGGACCCTTGTGTTTTCCACACTTAGTGTTCTCCTGTGTGCCATTATCTACTTAGTCTCCTCTCTCAGCAGAACAATGGATAAAGGTATTTGGTGGTACTGTAATACCTGAAGCAGTTTTGCAGCATAGTAGGCACCAACATCGCTTATGAGGTTATACCTCACATCCACACCTGAAACATACAGTTGAAAAGAAACTGATATTATTCTTTATTTAAAAAAAAATACTTAAAATCAGGAAAATGAAAATCAGGCAGTGTTTACTCTTAGTCAAACATACCATTGATCCGTGACTGGTTCCTTAAAAGTTTGGAAAGAATCCAAAAATCTTCACCTGTTATTCTTTGTACTGGGACTAAGCGATTGTTACCACCAATGTGTAATGTGATTCCTTCCTCTTGTCTGTCAAAATAAAGACAAAGAAAGTGAGGAGGACAATGTTAACACAAAGTCTGAAACCTTTCACGTGTGAATAGTAATGTCAGAGACCTTGCAGTCTGGTTTAAGATAGCTAATTTCTCCACTATTTAATTTCTCTCATACATCCCACTATCCTACTATAATTTGTCCTGATAAAACATCTGGACAAAAACAAAGTTAACAGCTGGGCTCTGGTGGTGTTCGCTTTTAATCCCAGCACTCAGAAGGCAAAGGTCAGCAGATCTCTGTGAGTTTGAGGCCAGCCTGGTCTACAAAGTGAGTTCTAAGACAGCCAGAGCTATACACAGAAACCATGTCTCAAACAAACAAACAAATGGATGAATGAATGAACAAAAGAAAAAGAGAAAGAGAGAGAAAAGGAAGGAAGGAAGGAAAGGAGAATAAAAAGGAAAGAAATTTAAGGGTGAAATGTTGGCTTTAGGTTTTGATTTTAAGTTCTCTGCCCTTGATAAGAAGACACAGTGGAAGGAGCTTTAAGCAGCTAGTTACATCATATCTACAGTTAAGAGCATACAGAAACAAACAATTGCTCAAATGCTTGCATGTATTCAGCTTGATTTTTCCAGTCTTATCCAGTTCGGGACCCCTGTCTAAGAAATGACCCTGCCCACAGTGGGCTGGGTCTACCCACACCGATTAACTCAAGAAGATCCTCTACAGCTATGGGCGAAAGCTAACCAAATATAGAAAAGTCTTCTCCCCAAAGTGATTCTAGGTTGTTGTGTCAGGATGATGGAGCTAACGTCAAACCCACTTTAGACATAAGAACACTGAATACTTTGAGGAGACCTAACTATTGTGATAAAACAACACAGCCAAATCAACATGGAGAGGAAACGGATCATTTCATTTTACAACTTTTGGTTATACTCCACTACTGAGGGAAGTCATGGCAGGAACTCAAGGCAGGGACCTGGAGCAGAAACTGAAACAGAAGCCATAGAGGAACTCTGCTTGCTGGCTGGCTCTCCCTGGTTTCCTCAGTCTGCTTTCTTATACCACCGAGGCCCACATGTCTAGAGTGGCTACTCCACCCTGTTGGCTGGGCCCTTCTATATTCATCACTAATCAATAAAATGTCCCCACTGACCTACACAACAGGCCATATGATAAGGGCATTTTCCCAACTGTGGTGTCTTTTTCCAGGTAAATTTAATGTGTCAAGTTGACAAAACAAAACAGAAACAAGAGCAGCAACCAGAACAAAGGATATGCCTGAATTCGCTCAGCTCACAGCAACTAAGATATAACTGCAGGAGCCCTGGCTTGAGGGCTCCTGGTCTGATGTTCACCCCAGTGTCAGATGCCATACCTAAGACAGTGCGACATGTCTACCTGTTAGCTATCTCCATTTATCAAGCCATTTTCAACTGGGGATAAAACTGCTGAATGGTCCAGGGCTTCGCAGAAATGAGAATCAGTGAGTACTTACGCTACAGCAGAGTACTTCTCTTCCTTACCCGTTTTTAATATCTTCATCCACTTTTGCGAGCATGTTCATTATGAAAGGATTGCAGTCCCGTGAGTTTTCTGAACAAAGGTCCCTGTACAGTATCTGGAGGCTCTCCATAAAGTACTTGGAAACATCAATGCATCCATTATCACATGTCAATTATCCCCAAAGCTTCAACAACAACCAAGCTTCTTTTAAATAAATTAATATGGATATACAGTGAGGGTGGGGAAGGAAAGGGAACTAAAGATGGAGAGGACGGAGCCAAACAGGTTGTAAATGTCTCCTGCTAGGGTGGGCAGACTGATCAGCACCCTATCTGAAAGGGGGCAACTAACCTGTGCCATGTGTTGGGTCTGGTAGCTGAGGAAAAGGTGTCCAGAGAAATTATGCTGGGCAAAATCAAGCATTCAAGGGAAGTGTGCAAAATCAAACTAAATCTAAAGACTGCATGTGCCTCTTTAGGTTCCAATGACTGGGTTTCTGGAAATAGCTTCAAGTGAAGACAATTCTGTTCAGCAATCCAGTTCAAGAAGGACCTGAAAAATCACACACTTGGATTAGTGTTAGTATAATGTTCTTTTGGAATGTATACAATTTACCCTTGCTCATTCAAATGCTGATTTCTCTCCCTCACTACCAGGTTTCAATCCGGACATTGCATTGTGATGCTTATTGTAAGCATCACCTGTCTCAAGTTTGTGTAAACATGCTACCATTTGCTCTCTATATTGTCAATTAAAACAACCAGCCAGAATCCTGAGCAATGGAGAGGATAGGGTAGGACATCCTGGTCCAGAGTGGGAGGAAGAGGAAGGAAGCAGGTGGGAGGAGAAGAGCAGAAAATCTACAGGAGAGGGCTTAGAACCACTCCTGGAGAAATGAAACAGACCTAAGATATCACTAAGAGCAAGTATAATGGGTGAATCTGAATGGTAGGAAACTCTATGGGCTTGGAGATTTAGGATGTAGTAACTATTGGCACTGTGTTCTAGGTTAGTTAAATTAATCCCAGTCTCTGTGTGGTGATTTGGGTATTTAGCTTGTTTAGGACTAACCACTGCTTAACTAAAAGATGTATCAATAGTAAATATCATTACACCGCAACAGATTAAATACCTTGACACCATTCCAATTTGATAGCATTTTCATAGCAGATTGAGGCCTGGCTCATTAAAGCACTTTTCCTGTCCCAACCTTCCATTTCTTCCATTTTCTCTTTCTTCCATCCTTCCTTCCTTCCTTCCTTCCTTCCTTCCTTCCTTCCTTCCTTTCTTTCTTCCTCTCTTTCTTTCTTTCTTTGTGGTTTCTTGAGACAATGTTTCTCTGTGTAGCCTTGGCTGTCCTAGAACTCACTATGCAGACCAGGCTGGCCTTGAATTCACAGTCCACCTGCCTCTGCCTCCCAAGTCCTGGCATTAAACTCCACACCATCCAGCCCATTTCTTCTTTTGAGAGCTAATTTCCTCCTTTAGTTCCTTTGTGTGTGATGGGGAATTCAGGTGTTGGTGCATGTGGAAGCCAGAGATTGGCATCCAGTGTCTTCTTCTACTGTCTTCCACCCTATTCAAAATGGGTCTATGGGTCTCTGAACCAGTAGCTCACTATTTAGGCTAGGCTGGCTCACCAGAGAGCCCTTGGGATCCACCAGTCTCCACCCCGATGTGCTAGGGTTTCAGGCATGCACTACCATATCTGGCTGTTATCTGAGAGCTAAGAATCCAAACTCAGACCCTCACACTTACGCTGTGAGAACTTTACCCAGCCAGCTATCACCCCACCCCCATCTATGTGTCGCCTTTAATAATGATACATAGGAGCTGAGATCTCTGTTCTCTTTTACGTAAGCGGCTTCCCTCATACACCTCCTGCTTTTCATGGTCACCTTTCTTTTCTTCTTCTAAACACAGGGTATCACTGTGTAGCCCACAATGGCCTTGAACCCATGGTCCTCCTTCCTCGTCTTCCTGAGTGCTAGAATCACAGGTGTGTGCCACCACACCTGGCTTCAGTATTACTTCAAAAATATCTCTTGGGAAGTCCTGGTCTCCCGGAATGGAAGCTATGGTCTTACATTTGTAAGAAGCACATGCTGCTGACTGTCTGTTTCTGCCACTTTCTGTGTCTATTTCAAAATACACTCTGCAATCTTGAACTTTAACTAGCCTGGATTCTTAGATACTGGCATCTTCCTTAAATCTCTACATCTCAGAAGTATCCATTGCTGCTGAGTGGCCATTTGCACCAGAAGAGTTTGCCACCCAACGCTGCAGAACAAGACTGACGATCTTTAAATTTAAAATGAAATAAATTAACTTTTTAAATAAATTTTTAAATATTTATTTTACTTTATTGGTGCGCGTGTGTGTGTATGTATGACAGAATTAGAATCTTTGGTCTAGTTTTATACCTTTCAGTTATTGTTATATTGTAGGTAGTTCTCTCATGGCATTACTCTCTAAAAAATACATCAGGATGGTGCCCCATAGGCATACATACTAGATCCTGTCACCTCTTTTAGAAAAACTTTTGGCTATTTAAATAATGTAGCATGAAAATTTCCAAAATAAGCAAAGATGCACCCTCCCCAACACCGCCAAAAGAATGAGTTCCTTTGGTCAACTACTTTTCAGAAGGGCTGAAATAAATGAAGTTACACAAAGGCCTAACTAGGTCACTTCTTGGGATATTTAAAGCATTTAGGTGCACGTTGAGTTGCTGGGCTTGGAGGGTCAGGAGGCCCCACTTCTGAGATGTTTATGGCACGTGTGGAATACACCATCCACCAAGGGCAGTGTCAGCATCCTAGAAACACAGACACTCCCGTGGTTTCTCAACAGAAGCTGGAGCTGGGGCTCCCCGCCCCCTCCCCCACCCTCCACTGGGCTACTTTCCTGCCTCAGACTATTAAATTCCTGGGATAGAATAGGTGTCTGTCCTTCTCCTTTTCGAAGGCAGGCAGGGATTGGGTCTCTAAGCTGCGCTTTCTTCAAAGGCCCAGTGACCCGAGGAGGCAGCAGTCACATCCATGCTCCTTATTCTCACCCTAGTCTTATGTTCAACTTGCTAAGTTCATGGACGCAGTCATACTCAGAGTGCATGCGGAAGAATGATAAACACGAACAAAACCGTCACTATGAAACCCCTTCTTCTAGCTGGGAGTTGTGGCACGGCCCTGTAATCCCAGCACTAGGTGAGTTCGAGGCCAGCCTGGTCTACAAAGCAAGTCCAGGATAGCCAAGGCTCCACAAAGAAAACCCTGCCTCGAAAAAACGAAAGAAAGGAAGGAAAAAGAAAGGAATGAAAAGGAAAGGAAAAAAAAAAGAAGAAACCCCTTCTTCTATATGCTAATTTTAAAATGAAAAAAAAAATAGAGGTTAAAAGGAACACAAATGTAGGTGGTCTAGAAGTGGGAACTCAGAAATGTCTAGGAGCCTCTTGCTTCTCTGGGATGGTTTACTGGGGCTTCCACAAACTCAGGGGTGCAGAAGAGCCCCAGCACGCCTTCCCCAGATCCTAGAGCAAAGCCGCAGGAGAGCTGCCATACCCTCCTCACAAAGCCAACGGCGGTCAAGGGCGCCCCCATACCTGGGCTTCTGCACGTAGGATCCAACGCCCGTCGCTTGGCCTAGAGCCGCAGGGTCGGGTGACCCTTACTCAGGCGCGCTTTGCCGGCGGGACTGCTGAAAAGTAAGGCTGCCGCTGGGCTTTCCCTTAACGACGGCTCCTGTTCCGTCCTCACACGGCCGGGCCACAACCCAAGTCTAGCAACCCAAGTCGCTCCCATGGCAACCACAGGAGCGTCCTTCTGGAGGAAGGGGGAAGAGGTGGGACCACGGTTGAGAGGGCGGGGCATCTTCTAACTGAGAGGCCTGAGCTGGGAGGCCCTGACCGTTCACTTTAAGCCTCCCACTCTGGGATACAGACAGAGAAGGAGTAGCTTCGAGGATTAGGAGCCTCGTCTCCTGCGCTAGGGACCAGGACTACAAACCCTGCTGACCCAGCCTTTCTCCCCATACGGGAAAGGGTAAGCTTGGAATATCACGGTAGAACCTCTTAAGTGTGAAGGGGTGTAGTAGCCAAAGGGTTTTGTGAAGGAGTGAGCCCTCTGGCAGAGAAGGCGATTTCCGGACTAGTCTGAGATAGCAGAAATGCCCGGGTACGTAGAACATGGAGACGGGCAAGGTCATATTCATGTGGAGTCTTAGCATCTTCTTTGTGGTAAGGCTGTGAAGGAGCAGGGCAAAATGCTAGCGACCCCTCAGATGCTGGCTGTAGACCCACTAATGGAGGGTGAATTTGAAGGACCTGGCCTGGAAGCAGGGTCTGAAACACTCACAGAAGTCTGGAAGAGGCAATAATAAAACGTGAATTTAAAAATACCTGAGTCCTCCTCATTCCGTCCCTGTGACTCCACTATCAGGGAAGCTCAGGCAAGGCAGAATCTGGGTAGGCACAGGAACTGAATTTTAAGGTCCCTTCTGCACATGTAACGTAATGGAGCGTGGAAGTGTGTGCACTCATCCCTTGGGTTTCCAGGGAAGTGGAGGAGCAGCCTAGGTTCTCCTCTGCCCTTTTCTCTCCCAGATGCTTTTGAATTAAGAAGGGAGAAGAAAGGTTAAAGATGCTGTGTGGGGCGGAGGAGGGGGAGAGGGTGTGAGGGTGTGCTCTGCCAAGGGAGCAAGCAGCACAGGGCCCCTCTTGATCCAGCCTATGCCTTTCTCAAAGGCCTCTTGGCGCTATCTAATGCAGAACTATAGGGGGAACTGACCCTGCGCTTGAGTGTACGCCAGATGTGACCCACATGTTACTTTTAAACGTTGGTTTCTTTGCCTGGTTCTCCTGTCCTAGACATGGTTGGTTCAGTTAGCCTTTTGTTTGCCTATGGAAGCCTGGCTTCGCTGCCTACCAGCCTCACCAGCCGTGAAAGGGCTTTCCCCATTGCTCTCTACTTAACAGAGAAAAACTGGTTGATGATTCACTAAGGTTTTTTCCCCCCCTTAGCCTGTTTTTGCAGATTACAACTCTGGTGACTTTATGAAAATATATGAAACAGAATTTTCCTCAATGTTTTCTGTGGGTGATGGCAAGAGCTATAATCTTTTGCAGCCTCTAGAAGTTGTTTGTTTGTTTCCAAGGCAGGGTTTCTCTGTGTAGCCCTGGCTGTCCTGGTGTCTCCAGTTTGTAGACCAGGCTGGCCTTAAACTCAACAGAGATCCGCCTGCCTCTGCCTCCCTGAGTGCTGGGATTACAGCCATGTGCCACCATGTCGGGCCCTTCTAGAACTTTTGAAACTAAATCAAAATAAGCATCTTAAAAAGTTAATTTGTTTTTGATTTTCTGTTGTTGTTTCTGAGACAGGGATCAAGCTATGTAGCTCTGACTGTCCTGAAACTCACTATGTAGACCAGGTTGGCCTTGAACTCACAAAGATCCACTTATCTCTGCTTCTGCAGTGCTAGAATCAAAGGGGTGCAACCACTATACCCAGCTTTGAAAAAAAAATTGAATTATGCATCTTGGGGGGGGCTAGAAAAAGGTATGTACACAAGACAAAAGAAGGTATGGGGTCCTTCTGGAGCTGGAATTGAGGGCAATTGACTTCAGATTTGGGTGCTGAGACCTGGGTTCCTCTGCAACATCAGCAGGTGCTTTTAAAGGCAGGACCATGTCTTTAGCCCCTAAACAAGGAGTTTTTTTTTTTTAACTGAAATTACCCAATCTGTGTCTTAATGCACATGCAAAAACGTACTAGAAAGAGGTGCTTATACTTCAACTCTCACCCTGATATAAAAATTTTAAGAAAAAAAAAATTAAATTTTATGTTGCAGAATAATTTCAGTCACTAAACCATGTGTTGTTTGTTTTTGCTTTCTCCCCCCCCCCCCCCCATTATTTAGTCTGGTTGTTACGGAGATCTGATTTTTCCCTTTTCACGACGGGTATTTCAGATTAACCATGTATGAACTTTCCATGAAAACGATGTCAATGGAAGCACAGAAACAAATGGAAGCACAGAAACAAGTGGAAGCACAGAAACAAGTGGAAGCACAGAAACAAATGGAAGCACAGAAACAAACGGAAGCACAGAAACAAACGGAAGCACAGAAACAAACGGAAGCACAGAAACAAACGGAAGCACAGAAACAAACGGAAGCACAGAAGCGACGTTCACCCAAGGTGCCTCAGAGAAAAGCGCCCGAACATTATCAGGTCACTGACAGAAAATTTTTTATTGACAGTTCCAACCAGAGTTTGACCAACATCCCGTCAGAGATTATTTCATTAAAAGAAATAGAAGAACTGCATCTGGAGAACAACCAGATTGTAGAAATCCCCCAGGATATTCAGTATTTAAAGAATATCAAGGTCCTTTACCTGCACAACAACAACCTGCAGAGTTTGTGCCCGGAGCTGAGGGAGCTGAGCAAGCTGGAGTTTCTGGACCTGAGTGACAACCCGCTGCTCAGCTCGTCCCTGCGGGTCATCAGCTGCCTCCGCACTCTTCGGGAGCTGCGGCTCTACCGCACTGGCCTGAAAGAGGTTCCCACGGTGATCTGCAAAGCCCTGCACCACCTGGAGCTCTTCGGACTGTCCGGGAACTACCTGGAGGCGCTGCCCAAGGAGATCGTGAACCAGGCGAAGCTCAGGGAGATCTACCTGAAACAGAACCAGTTCGTGTCTTTCCCTCAAGACCTCTGCGTCCTCTCCAACCTGGAGGTCATCGACCTGGACGATAACAAGCTGAAGGCCATCCCGGAAGAAATCAGTCAGCTGGAGAAGCTGCAGAAGTTCTACTTGGCGTCCAACAACCTGCCCCTTCTACCCGACACTCTGAGCCAGTGCAGCCAGCTGACGGTGCTGGATCTGACCCAAAACTCTCTGCACTCCCTCCCGTCCACCCTGGAGAAGCTGACTTTGCTCACCGAGGTCGGTCTGAGCGGGAACCGGCTGGAAAAGATGCCGCGCCTCCTCTGCCGGTGGACATCGCTGATCCTGTTATACATGTCCAATATCGGCCTGCGTAGGCTGCGGCGCAACTTCAAGCGCCTGGTCAACCTGCGCTTTCTGGATCTCAGTCAGAACTGCATGGAACACTTTCCCCTGCAGGTCTGCACTCTCAAGAACCTGGAGATCCTGGCGTTGGATGACAACAAACTGGAACAGGTACTGTGTCCCTCCTCCGTCGTCAGTGGGAACACGGGCAGAGAAGCCACAGGGTGCTCACAGAATGGGGTATATAATGTAAGCTACCCAAAGCTGGGTGTGCCAGTGTAGACAACCCAAATTGGGATGCTTGCCTAACAGAGAAAGAAAAACAAGCCAAAACAACAACAATCCACCCACCCCCACTCCCCCCACCCCCGCCTTCCGACAGAACAGCATATTCATGGTTGAGCCATACAAACTTACAAATACAGAGGCCAGTGCCATGGCCCCCTGGGTAAAAGTGTGGCTGCTATAGGGTGCTGCACAGGCCTTCCAATCAGTTAGAGAAGAGACTGGCATGAACTGTGCTTGCTAACAGAAGAAACCCCAGTTCACCCTGCCAACCAAACTGTGCCAGAGTGCAGTCCTGTACGCCTAGTGTACAGAGAGGATTGTGCTGAGCATGAAGTCTTCATGAGCGATTCCTCAGAGTTTTCAGTTGTTCTGATTACTTTTTTTTGCGCTTTTGTCCCCCTGCTCCCAACTCTCCGCTTTGTCTGACCCTGTAACTCAAAGTCAGGGTATCCCCTGTGTGTGCGGTATGTGGCTTTCAACCAGCTCCCTGCATCTCCTACCCGGAGACTCCTCTGATTGGTCTCTGGCTCCTGAAGCATGGCCAGTAGCTCCTTCCTGTTCAGCTAAGTGTGAACACAGCTTTCAATAGGAACCTAAATGAATTTTACCTGTGTAGCAAATTACTGTTAAAAGAGAAAGCAAAAACAGAGTATTCAACCCAAAATGGTCAATTATAGCACCATAAATGATTGTTTCAAGGTGATGCTCCGTAGATTCTCTGCGTCCAGATTTTTTCAGTTGTTATAAATATATGTGTATGTGTGTATCTATGGATGGGTTCATGATATGATCTGTGTACATGGGTATATGTGCCACAGCACACATATGGGATTCAGATGACAACTTTGTGGAGTCAATTTTTGCCTTCAACCTTGCTGTGGATTCTGAAAGTGGAACTCAGGCCAACACCAGATACTTTTACCCCTGAGCCACTGCACCAGGCCCTGTGTGTCTACATTTATTTTCATTGTGTATTAACATGAATTGATGAAACGAAATACGAGGTCTTGAAAATCCTGGACAAGGCATGGAGACCTGTGAACAGTCAGGGTGCTTTGAAAATGAAAAGCTAAGCCAGGGTGTTAAGGCAACAACAGTGAGGGTAGAACTACCAGGTGGTAGTGACAGATTAGGTGGAAAAGTCTTTTCCTGTTTTTTATTTCATTGAATTCAGCTGCTTTGTATTGAAGGGGAGCCAAGCACCTCATGAAGAATTTTTAAATTGCTCAGACTTAAACACGGTTTCTCTGGTGATCAACTTGATTTGATTTATTTTTTAATGTTTTATTTTTATTAATTACCAATTTATTCACTTTGTATCCCACTTATAGCTCCCTCTCTCTTCCCCTCCCAACCCTACCCTTCCTCTCTCTTCTCCACTCATGCCCCTTCCCCAGTCCACTGATGGGGGGGGTCCTCCTCCCCTTCTTTCTGATCCTAGTCTATCAGGTCTCATCAGGACTGGCTGCATTCTCTTCCTCTGTGACCTGGTAAGGCTTCACCCCCATGAGGGGGAGGTGATCAAAGAGCCAGCCACTGAGTTCATATCAGAGACAGTCCCTGTTCCCCTTACTAGGGAACCCACTTGGACACTGAACTGCCATGGGCTACATCTGTGCAGGGGTTCTAAGTTATCTCCATGAATGGTCCTTGGTTGGGGTATCAGTCTCAGATCCCTGGATTTGATTTTTTTTTTTAAGTCAATAAATAAGCTGGGCTATACTCCCAGTTCTTGGGAAATCAGAAGTTTGAGGTCACTCTCAGCTACATAGCAAGTTCCAGGCTACATGAGCTCCTGTCTCAAAAGAACAGAAACAAACAAACAACCCCATGCAAAATTTTAAAAAATGGAGATATTTGTGGCAGCTTTAGAAAAATAAACCATCTTACATTTAAAAAAAATTTTTGAGAGATTCCAGTTCTGCAAAACTTTTACAGAAATTTAGTTTATTCTTATGGTCTGCTTTCTTTTTTTTCCAATCATGAATGGTCACCATTTCCCTAGTGATGAGCTATAGAAAGGCATGGGGATAGGGGTCCTGAGCAGCTCTGCAGTGTAACCGAAGTAGAAAGGAGGACAGCACAGATGAGACAGACACAGGGAAATGAGGAAGGTGTTCCCACTTAGGAGTGAAGTCAGATAAAGGAGTATGCAAGTTAAGAAATTGTTGAGGCCTTCCAAGATGGCAGTGACCAGTGTCTGCCATATCTGAGGGGCAGAAGATCAGACACTGTGAAACCGGTGAGTAAACAGGTGACTGAATCCAAAATACTGATGGTCAGATTCAGGTTCCCCATGCCATCCCCCTGGTCCTGAAGTCACTAACAGTGAGCCTCCTGCTCTTTCCACATACTCAAGCAAGTGCAAGCCACCTCAGATCCCTCCTGCTCCCTGAGGGCAGCATCTCGATTCCCAGAACAGCATCCCAACCCCTGTGGAGACCAAGTGGACAATAAAATCATGGAATCCTGAATCCAAGATGGTAGAGCCCAAACAAATCTGAGTCTCAGGAGCACACGTCTGTTAGGCCAGTAAGTCACAGCTGCCACCTGAGGCACCTGTGCCCCACAACCGCCTTCTGAGATACCTTTGCCCACACATCTGTTCTTTAAGACATCAGCACCAGTGTCCCTGCCCTTTGAGATACCCATGCCCATGTTTTGTCTTCCCAAACACCCACTCTAGCGTGACTGCATGCAAAATGCCAGCACCCATCCATGTTTCCCTGGACTTCTCTTGCCATCCTGAGGACTACTCCAGACTGCAGAGACTGGAAATTCAGTCTTTGGTACAACTCTTTGAGTTGAGGGGACCAGCTGGTCCTCACCTGATCATAAAGGCTCAAGAAACCCAGCAGGTTTCAGGAACAAACAGCCAAGGCTACGGACAACAAGATGGCTAAATGCCAGCATAAGAACACAATCAACAAAAACCAGGACATCATGGCTCTACCAGAAACCCTAAAAAACAATGGATAGTCTAATGCAGCTGAAACAGAGGAATATGACCTTAAATCTATGTTTATGCAGTTATTAGGCATATAAAGAAGAAATTAATAAATCCCTCAGAAATACAGGAAAATACAACCAACAAGTAGAGGCCATCGACAACAAACAGGAAACCACAATCAAACAGGAGAAGGAAATGAATAAAACTGTTCAGGACCTGAAAACGGAATTAGAATCAATAAAGAAAACACAAACTGAGAAAGCGCTGGAGAGAAGAGAAATAAGAGAAGAGATCAGGAATCACAGAGGTAAGCATCTCCAACAGAATACAAGAGATGGAGGAAAGAATCTCAGATGTTGAAGGTACAATCAAAGAAACTGATACATCTCTCAAAGAAAATATTAAAATGAAAAAATTTATGACACAAAACATCCAAGAAATCAAGGCACCATGAAAAGATGAAATGTAAGAATAGGAATAGACAAAAAAAGAAGATTCCAAGCTCCAAGGACCAGAAAATATTTTCAAGAACATCATAGAAGAAAATTTCCCCAACCTAAAGAAAGAGATACCCTTAAACATACAAGAGACTTACAGAACACCAAATAGACTAGACCAGAAAAGAAATTCCTCATGTCACATAACAATCAAAACATTAAATCTGTAGAACAAAGAAAAAATATTAAAAGCTGAAAGGGAAAAAGGCCAAGTAACATATAAAGGTAGACCTATCAGAATCATACCTGACTTTTCAACAGAGACTGTGAAAGCCAGAAGGGCCTGGGCAGATGTCATGTAGACAGTAAGAGACCACAGATGCCAACCCAGACTACTATATCCAGCAAAACTTTCAGTCATTATAGATGGAGAAAACAAGATATTCCATGACAAAACCAAATTTAAACAATTTATGTGCACCAACCCAGCCCTACAGAAGATACAAAAAACAAACAAACAAAACTTCAACCCAAGGAGGCTAACTACACCCAAGAAAATACAGGATACAGATAACTTCACAAAAGCAAAACAAGAAGAAAATAAGCACACAAACACTTATCATCACCAACTCCACAATAAGAGGAACTAACAGTCACCTATCACTATTATCTGTCAACATCAATGGACTCAACTCTCCAGTAAAAAGACACAGGCTAACAGAATAGTTGCCGACACAGGATCCAATATTCTGATGCATACAAGAAAGACACCTCAGCAAAAAAGATAGACACTGCCCCAGAGTAAAGGGCTGGAAAAAGGTTTTCCAAGAAAAAGAGCACAAGAAGCAAGCTGGAGTAGCCATCCTAATATCTAAAGAGATAAGGACATTCTCATCAAAGAAAAAATCCACCAAGAGGACATCACAATTCTGAACATCTATGCCCCAAATACAAGGGCACCTGACTTGGTAAAAGAAACATTTTTGAAGTTTAAATCACATATTGATCCCAACACATTCATAGTGGGAGACTTCAACACTCCACTCTCACCAATGAACAGAGCCTCAAGACAGAAGCTAAATAGGGAAATAATGAAGCTAACAGAGGTCATGAATCAAATCGACCTAATAGATGTCTACAGAACTTTTCACCTAAACACAAAGGAATATACTTTTTTTCTCACCACCACACAGAACCTTCTCCAAAACTGATCACATAGTTGGTCACAAAGCAAATTGAATTAACCCATTGTTCTTGATCAGATCACCATGGTTTGAAGCTAGACTCCAGCAACAACAGAAACAACAAAAAGCCTACACACTCACGGAAACTGAATAACACCCTGTTCAGTGATCACTGGGTGAGGGAAGAAATAAACACACAAATTAAACTTCCTAAAATTAATGAAAATGAAGGTACAACTTACCCAAACTTAAGTGGCTACCATGAAAGCAGTGCTATAAGGAAAGTTTATAGTACTAAGTGCCTTCATAAAGTTATTGGAAAGAGTGCATCCTGGCAGCTTAACAGATCACCTGAAAGCTTTAGAAAAGAAGAAGAAGAAGAAGAAGAAGAAGAAGAAGAAGAAGAAGAAGAAGAAGAAGAAGAAGAAGAAGCAGCAAATGCACCCAAGAGGAGTAGACAGCACGAAATAATCAAACTCAGGGCTGAAATCAATAAATTAGAAACAGAGAGCAATACAAAGAATCAACAAAACCAAGTGCTAGTTCTTTGAGAAAATCAACAAGACAGACAAACCCTTAGCCCAACTAACTAGAAGGCAGACGGAGAGTATCCAAATTAACAAAATCAGAAATGAAAAGGGGGACATAACAGCAAACACTGAGGAAATCCAAAGAATCATTAGGTCTTACTTCAAAAATCTATCTTCCATGAAATTAGAAAATGTAAAGGAAATTGGCAATTTTCTTAATATATTTCATCTATCAAAGTTAAATCAAGAGCAGGTAAACAATTTAAACAGCCGTATAACCCCCAAGGAAAGAGAAGCCATCATCAAAGATCTCAAAAAAAAAAAAGGGCCAGATGGTTTTAGCACAGAATTCTTCTATCAAAGAAGAGGTAACACCAATACTCCTCAAACTATTCCACAAAATAAGAAACAGAAGTAACATTACCAAACTTATTCTATGAAGCCACAGTCACTCTGATATCTAAACCATACAAAGACTAAACAACAACAACAAAAATTCAGACCAATCTCCCTTATGAACATTGATGCAAAAACACTCAATATGATACTTGCAAACTGAATTCAAGAACCCATCAAACACATCATCCACCATGATCAAGTAGGCTTCATCCCAGGGATTCAGGGATGGTTCAACATACAAAAATCCATCAATGGAATCTACCATATAAACAAACTGAAAGAAAAAAAAATCATATCAACATCTCATTAGATACAGAAAAAGTCTTTGACAAAAGCCTACACCCTTCAGGATAAAAGTCTTGGAGAGATCAGGGATATAAGACCCAAACCTAAACATAATAAAGGATATATACAACAAGCTGATAGCCAACATCAAACTAAATGGAGAGAAACTCAAAGCATTCCCACTAGCATTAGGGACAAGGTTGCCCACACTCTCTATATCTCTTCAATATAGTACTATAAGTCTTAGCTAGAGCAATAAAACAACTAAAGGAAATAAAAGGAATACAAATCAGAAAGGAAGAAGTTAAAGTATTGCTATGCACAGATAATATGATAGTATACATAAGCAACCCCAAAAATTCCACCGGAAAACTTCTGCAGTTGATGAGCTTTTTCAAAGTGGCTAGATAAAGATTAAAAAAAAAAATCAGCTCTCCTGTATACAAATGACAGGCTGAGAAAGAAATTGGGGAAACCACACCCTTCACAATAGCCACAAATAATATGAAGTAGGAGGACCTTTAACCAATCACGTCAAAGGCCAGTATGACAAAAACTTCAAGTCTCTGAAGAAAGAAATTGAAAAAGATACCAGAAGATGAGAAGATCTCCCACACTCATGGATTGGTAGGATTAACATAGTAAAAAAAAAAAAAAGTATTACCAAAAGCAGTCTACAGATTCAATGCAATCCCCATCAAAATGCCAACACAATTGAAACTTCATATGAAAAAAAAAATCCAGAATAGCTAAAACAATCCTTTACAATAATGGAACTTCTGGAGGTATCTCATACCTGACCTAAAGCTATACCACAGAGCAATAGTGATAAAAACTGCATGGTACTGGCATAAAAATAGACTGGTTGATCAATGGAATTGAAGACCCAGAAATAAACCCACACACCTATTGCACATCTGATTTTTGACAAAGGGGCCAAAACCATACAATGGAAAAAAAAGACAACATCTTCAATAAATGGTGCTGTTCTAACTAGGTATCTACATGGAGAAAATACAAATAAATCCGTATTTCTCGCCCTACACAAAACCCAAGTCCACCAAATCTTCTAGAAGAGAAAGTGGGGAAGAGCCTTGAACTCATTGGCACAGGAGCCAGTTTCCTGAACAGAACACCAACAGCTCAGATCTAAAATCTACAATTAATAAATGGGGCTTCATGAAACTAAAAAGCTTCTGTAAAGCAAAAGATACTGTCAACACTACAAAATGACAGCCTACAGACTGGGAAAAGATCTTCACCAATCCTACATCTAACACAGGGCTAATGTCCAGATATAAAGAACTCAAGAAATTAAACACCAACCAACTCAATAATCCAATTTACAAAATGAGATACGGAGCTAAACAGAGACTTCTCAACAGAGGAATCTCGAATGGTGGAGAGGCACATAAAGAATAGCTTAACTTTCTTAGTCATCAGGGAAATGCAAATCAAAATGACTCTGAGATTCCATCTTATACTTGTCAGAATGGCAAAGAGCAAAAACTCAAGTGAGAACACATGCTGGCGAGGATGTGGAGAAAAGAGCACATTCCTCTATTGCTGGTGGGTGTGCAACTTGTTCAACCTCTCTGGAAATCAATCTGGAGCTTTCTCAGACAATTAGGAATAGTGCTACCTCAAGACCCAGCTATTCCACTCTTGGGCATACACCCAAAAGATGTTCCACCAAACAACAAGGACATTTGCTCAACCATGTTCATAGCCACTTTATTATGAATAGCCAGAAACTGGAAACAACATAGATGTCCCTCAACCAAAGAATGGATACAGAAATTGTGGTACATTTCCACAATGGAATACTGCTCAGCCATTAAAAACAAGGAAATTTTTGGTTCTGTTGCTCAACTTGTGGAGATTCTATCCTCTCCAGATCTTACTGTTTCCCACTTCTTTCATAAGATTTCCTGCACTCTGCCCAAAGGTTGCCCATAAGTCTCAGCATCTGCATTGTTAGTCTGCAGGGCAGAGCCTTTCAGAGGTCCTCTGTGTCAGACTCCTGACTTGTTCCCTCTTTTCTCCTTCTTCTGATGTCCATCCTCTTTGCTTTTCTGGATAGGAAACCAAAAAATCTGAGCATAGGGGTCTTTCCTGAGACTGATACTCAAACCAAGGACTATGCATGGAGATAACCTAAGACCCCTGCACAGACGCAGCCCATGGCAGTTCAGTATCCAAGTGTGTTCCATTGTAATAGGAACAGGGACTGTCTCTGACATGAACTGATTGGCCTGCTCTTTAATTACCTCCCCTTGAGGGGGAAGCAGCAATACCAGGCCACAGAAGATGACAATGCAGCCACTCCTGATGAGACCTAATTGACTAGGATCAGAAGGAAGAAAAAGAAGACCTCCCCTATTAGTGGACTTGGGGAGGAGCATGCATGCAGATGGTGGAGGAAGGGAGGGATTGGGACGGGAGGAGGGAGGGAATCACAGGGGGGGATACAAAGTGAATAAAGTGTAATTAATAAAGAATTTAAAAAAAAAACAAGGACATTATGAAATTTGCAGGCAAATGGATGGAACTAGAAAAGATCATCCTGAGTGAGGTAACCCAGACCCAGAAAGACACACATGGTATGTACTCACTTATAAGTGGATTTTAGTCATACAATACAAGATAGAAATATTACAATGCATAGACCCCAAGAAGATAAGTAACAAGGAGGACTCAGGGGAGGACATGTAAATCTCACTCAGAAGGGGAAATAGAACAGACAGAGGTAGTGGTTGAAGAGTGGGAACAAGGTAGAAGAGGGAGTGCAGTGAGAAATAAGGGTGGAGATCAAACCTGGGGAGAGTCTGGGCAGGAGCACAGAAGACCTGCAGAGAAAAGAGAAATGGCAGGCGGGAGCATCTCTGCGACAAGCTGCAGACCTAAATCAGAACAGGCCCACAGGAGGATATGAGGGGGACTCTAGCTAAGACTCCTAGTAGTTGGGACCATGGAAACTGAAGATCACACCCTTTATCTCGACAAGACTCCTAGTGGATGGAGGAGATCACCAACCCAACCACTAAAACCTCAATCCAAAATTTACCCTACCTACCAGACCTGCAGGGACAAAGACAGACAGACAGAGTAGAGGTTGAGGGAACATCCAACCAATGCCTGGCCCAACCCTAAGACCCAATCCATCAAGAAAGCCAACCCCATCACAGTTAAGGATACTCCGATATGCTTGCAGACAGGAGCCTACCAGAGTTGTCCTCTTAGAGGATCTGCCCAGCAACAGCTCGAAACAGATGCTGAGACTCATAGCCAAACATTGGGTGAAGCATAGGGAATCTACTGGATAAAAGGGGGAGAGGATAAATGGACCTAGAGATGACAAAAGCTCCACAAGAAGACCATCAGAGCCAATAAACCAGAGCCCAGAGGGGGCTATAGAGTCTGAAACACCAACCAAGGACAATGTATGGTCTAGACTTAGGTTTATTTATAAATAGCCTGTGGGAAGCTTAGATTTCATGTGGGTCCACTAGTTAGGGGAATGGGGGATATCTCTGATGTGGACTATGTTGCCTGTTTTTTTATCACTTCCCCCTGATGGGACTTTCCTACCAGGCCACAGGGGAGGAAGATGAGCTCAGTCCTCATGTGACTAGACGAGCTGGGGTGTCTGGATAGGGGGCTCCCCTTTTCTGAGGAATAGAGGAGAGGGGATGCAGGAGGGAGGGTGGGACTGGGAAGAGAGGAGGAAGGAGCCTATGACTGAGATGTAAATTGAGTTAATTAATAAAAAAAGAAATTATTGAGTACGCATCTAGAATTTTCTTTCTAACAATAAAGGAAAGCATATTTGTTGCCCAGTGAGTAGGGTGTTTATATAAGTTAGAGTAAGATTTTTCCATGAAATCCTGGAGGACCAGAATGAGAAAAGTAGTAAAACTGACAATGATGCGAACCGTGGCTTAATAAGAATTTCCACTTAAAGTGATGCTCTTTTCTATCCTGGAAGTGGTGAGGAAAAGAGGGCTGTATAGCTAGCTAGGAGCACATTCAGCCACTGTATCAGAAGGCTAGAACACGGGATCTTCTTAAGGCTTTCTTTTAAAGTCTGGTAGTTTGCAAAATAATAACCACTTAACTCCCAAATAAGGCAGAAAAGCCTTGGTGTTCAAAAGAAGGCAAAACATAACAAGATGGATCCCAGTATCTACAGGAAATATCCTAATTAGAAACACTGACATGTGTTTGTTTCCAACTGAGTTCAACAGCAGTTTCAAAATTGTCAGGTGAAAGACCTTGGGACCAAAGAAGCAGATGTCGCTAAATGTGTCAACTCCAAGAAATAAATGTATTACAAATATTATTGTACAATATTCCATGTAATTATAGTGCCTTTTCTTCCAACAGTATCAAGAATTTGACATTCCCTAGGGAGCTCATTTACAATGAAGCAACATAAATTGACCCAACTTGTAAAAAACAGGGGGGAGGCAGTGTTACCGGTGGCCAAGGTCTGACCCTATGTTTTCAGGTTCTTGGACTTCTTGTCCAAAGAATTGAAAATGAGAGCCCACACCAATTTATAAAAGAAGCAAAGTGATCTCGCTGTAACAAAGTGATGAAACAGAATATAGACAACAGCAGTGAGGGTGCTCATGGCCCCATTCATTGCTCTGGGGGGGGGGGGTCCAGGTTTTCTGAGCTTGCTAGGTGCATTGTTTGGAGAGGGATGTGTGTACAAAATGTCTGAAGGTGAAAAAGCAGAAGAGATGTGCTTTACCCCAAACCAAATACATGTGGAACCCCAGACTGCTGGTCTGCAAACACGTGGTAAATTAACTAGTACTTATGTAAATGATATAGTAAGATATAGATGCTGTCCATTGCTAAGCACCTCTATTTTTTGTTTAGCAACTTGTTTCAAAGCCAAAAACTCAACTTTTTTTTTTTTTTTTTTTTTTTTAATTCTTGTCCTAAAGCCAGGTAAATTCAGTGCTGGGTGTTTATATACAACTTTTTGACAGTGATGTCACTATTGGTAAACTACCACCTTCAGACCACCCAGGGAGCTTATTTCTGAGTGTTTAAAAACAAGCTCAACCTTAACTTTAGCCTTTTGGAATACTTCCAGTTACCATCGTCTCTGGGCTCACTTTCAAAACTGAAGACACTTGGGCTCACAGGAAATTACTTCCAGACCTTCCCAGAGGAAATCTTTTCCCTACCATCTCTGGAGAAATTACACTTTGGACAAGACCAGGGATGCAAACTTTCCAGACTGCCAGAAAACATCAATATACTGCAGGTAAGCCCTTCCCAGTGAACAGTGGAGAAGCCATGCTACCCCCGCCCCACTGACAGCCTAACACAGAGAGAGCAAGGTCTCCTTCATTGTGTAAAGGATGAATCTGCAATAGATTTTCGGTCCCAGGGTGTTTCACATTTTGAGGCTCTCGCTGTTACTGAGCAAAGCCCCCACGTCTACTGTGCTTGTTATTCAATGTCTTAAAAAAAAAAAAGATATCATTTATTTATTCTCTGACAGTTTCATACATATATACAATGCATCTTCATCCTATCCACCCCAACTTCCTTGCTTATTCCCCCAAGATAACCTTCAATACATCTGTCTCTGTCTCAGGGTCACTATTGCTGTGATGAAACACCGTGACCAAAAGCAACTTGGGGAGGAAAGGCTCTGTTTCACTCGCACTTCCACATTGCAGTTCATCGTCAAAAGCTGTGAAGGCGGGAACTCAGGCAGGGCAGGAACCTGCAGGCAGAAGCTGATGCAGAGGCCATGGAAGGGTGCCAATTACTGGCCTTGCTTCTCATGGCTTGCTCAGCCTGCTTTCTAATAGAACCCAGGACCACCAGCCCAGAGATGGCACCATCCACCATAGGCTGGGCCCCTCCCCCAAGGTCACGAATTAAGAAAATGCCCCTACAGCTGAAAGCTATGGAGGCATTTTCTTAATTATTGTGCTCTCCTTTTAGACATCTCCAGTTTGTGTCAGCACCCCTCCAACCTTCCTGTCCATTTCTTTTCTTTAAAATAACGCCACTGTGTCCATTACTGCTGCTGGCTAGAATGTTGTCTGACCTTCGTGGGGTTTAATCTTGGGCAGGTCTTGTAAGACAGACAACCACAGCTTCTGTGAATTCATAAGTTATGTCATGTCCAGAAGACAGCACTTCACAGCACTCCCCCTCCCCCCATCTTCTACCTTTCTTTCTATCTCCTCTTCCATTACAGTCCCAAGTTTGATGGGATTGATATCGATGTCCTATTTAGGACACTTAAATCACTTTTCAGCCATTTGACCAGCTGTGAGTCTCTACATTAACTGTTGTCCACTACAGAAAAAAGCTTCTCTGGCCAAAGTTGAGGGCAGAACTAATCTATGGGGATAAATCTAAGCATTATAAAGGCAATTGACAACAAGAGCATTTAGAAAAAAAACAGTAATAGTTTCTTCACTAGCACCTATGACCTCTATAGCCACAGGCTTTTGACTAGGTTTATAGTACCAGGTATACATTCCCTCCTGTGAAATAGACCTCAGAGTCTAGCAGAAAGCTCTTGGTTACCCCCATAAGTTTCATGTCACCATTGACTTGTTGGCTCTTCAATATGTCTTTCTACTGTATTTCAGTATGTTTTGTAGAAATTGACTCATACCATTTTCTATTTAACTTATATTTCTCATAAGTAACCCCTTGATAATGACATTGTTTAGATGTTAAAGTGTCGTGACCATGATTGGGAGTCACTAATACAGTGACTCCCAGTATTCTACTTTTCATGCATAAATGGACACTAAATCCAATGGCTTTACTCAAAAGCAATTATATTTCCTGATATTAAATTCTGTAAATAAATTCTATAAATTTCTTTTGTCATTGGGACCAATACACCTCACTAAGAGTAAAACCATCCAAGGAAGGATTGGTTTATTTCGGCTCACATTGGAGGGATTTCAGTCTATTGCAGTGGGAAAAGCATCATGGCAGGAGTGGCTTTGTCAATGGCAGCAGGAAGGTGTGGCAGAGGTTCCTTAATCCTGGCAGAAAGGAAGCCAAGAGAGCTAGACAAAAGCTAGGTGCAGGTGTGACTTCCAAAGGCTTGTGTGTACGGGCTTGATTCTACCAGTCAGGCCCACTCTCAAAGGCTTGATCAGCTTAAAGAAGCACCACGAATTGGGAAATAGGCAATGAAAACATGAGCCTTGAGGGAAATTTCAGATCCAAACAACAAGCATGTTTCTTCCCTTGTCCCAGCTCTCAGGAATGGACGGGGACACACACACACACACACACACACACACACACACACACACACACGGGTAAGTCTGGTTATTGAAATTCAATTATCAGCATAAGTGTCCTCACCATACACTATCATGTTATGGCAGAATCTTAAAGAACTATACATAGAAAACAACAATCTGGAAAAGCTGCCAGAATCCTTGGGGTCAATGCCAAACCTGGAAGTTCTTGATTGCCGCCATAATCGTCTTAAGGAGCTCCCAAATGCCATTTGCCATGCTCGAGGTAAGGTACTTCCTAGATCCACACACCAGCAGAATGAGGCCCATATTTCCCATGAATGGCTCCCTTGTCCTATGAAAGACGAGTTTCAGAGTTCTATACCATCACATACTTACAAGCTCACGAGCAACACGGGGGAAGCCAGGTGCATCAATACTTGTGTAGCTGAGAGTCCTGCCAAGGTAGTTTATACTCTGAAGGAAACAGAGAAGCAAAGAGCAGTTGCTAAGAAAATTAGTATGCAGCTGGGCATGGTGGCACATGCCTATAATCCCAGCACTCAGGGAAGCAGAGGCAGGTGGGTCTCTGTGAGTTCGAGGCCAGCCCAGTCTACAAAGTGAGTCCTGGACTGCCAAGGCTACACAAAGAAACCTTATCTTGAAAAACAAACAGAACAAGAAGGAAGGAAGGAAGGAAGGAAGGAGGGAGGGAGGGAGGGAGGGAGGGAGGGAGGGAGGGAGGGAAGGAAGGAAGGAAGGAAGGAAGGAAGGAAGGAAGGAAGGAAGGAAGGAAGGAAGGAAGGAAGGAACTAAGAAAGAAACAAGGAAAGAAGATTAGTATAGGGCCACCATCAGCAGAAACTGAGCGCATATGATTTGACTGCATTTGGAGTTGGGGTGCGCTGATGTAAATGTTTATGTAGGTTACTAAATCATTTGAATGAAAGGTAAATTACTGACCCAGAATGATGAACAAGTCAACAAAGGGGATTTTTAAATTACATGATCGACTTAGAAAAGATAATCACTTTTGATGCCTAAGCACTAAAGTATTGTCTGACTGCAGCTTTCCTTAGCTGTTTATCAATTCAGCCTCCTGTTTAGCAAGAATGGACTGGGCCCTCCTAGGTTGTGGAAGAGCAGACACAGATATGTTTGATAAGATGGAAGAAGCAGCCATGGCTTCTGTGCCTGCCGGATGCTCTATCCACTTACCAGTAGGTCTCACCTGGGTAAGTTTAGGTACTGAGATTCTAAGCTAAATTAACCAATTAAAATGAAAATCTTTCCAGGTTTGAGGGAGCTGTTGCTGGAGGACAACTTGCTTATCCGCCTGCCATCTGACCTTGATCACCTGATGAATCTTAAGGTCCTAACACTGACAAAAAATCCCATGCAAAGCCCTCCAATGGAAGTGTGTGACCGAGGCAATGAAGCCATATGGAAGTACCTGAAGGAAAACAGAATTAAAAAACAAATGGCCACAAAGGTAGACTCAGCACAAATCCCCCTTTTAAAAATGTACTCTTAGACAATTTCTATATGTATATGATGCATCTTGATAACGCTCACCCCAATCCCCTCCCCTTCCTCAGACCTCCTCCAGCCTTCTCCCCTCTCCCCTTCACCCTTATGCCCCCTTTTTTCTTTTATTCTTCTCTCCTACATTATATCCCAACTGCAGTTTCTCCTCCCTCCACTCCTCCCAGTCCCCCTCAACCTCCCCTCTCCCTCAGATCCACTCCTTCCAATTTCCCTTAGAAAAAAAAAAAAAAAAAAAAAAAGAACAGGCCTCCTAGGAATATCCAACATGGCCTAATAAGATACAAAAAGACTAGGCACAAGCCCTCAGCATCAAGGCTGGGCAAAGCAACCCAGCAGGAGGGAAAGGGTCCCCAGCACAGACAGGGGAATCAGAGATGTCCCACTTCCACTGTTGGGAGTCCCCAAGAACACCAGGCTACACAAACATGAGGTCTATGCAGAGAACCTAGCTCGGACCCATCCAGGGTCTGGTTTTGTCACTTTCGTCTCTGAGTCCCTATGAGTCCTGCTCAGTTGGTTCTATGAGCTATGTTCTCATGGTGTCCTCCACCCCTCTGGCTCTTACAGTCTTTCCTCCCGCTCTTCTAAGGGTTCCCCTGTCTCTACCTAGCTTTCTGGCTGTGGGTGGGTCTTTGCATCTGCTCCCACCAGTTGCTGGATGGCACCCCTCTGATGACAATTAACTTAGGCACTGATCTATGAGTATGGCAGAATATCATTAAGATTTTTTTTTTCAGTCCTGTTTGGTTTTATCCTGGGTCTCTAGGTGGTCCTAGCCTCTTATTCCTGGCCACCCAGGCACTGTTAGGTGGTGGAATCCCTTTCCTGGTGTGGGCCTCAAGTTGGGTTAGTCATTAGTTGGCCATTCCCACAAGTTGTGCCATTACCCCAGCACATCTTGCAGGCAGGAGAGATTGTAAGTTGAAGGTTTTGTGTTTGGGTTGATATTCCATACTCAGTGTTAGGAGCCTTGCCTGGTTACAGAGGATGGCCAGTTCAGGCTACATATTTACATTACTAGGAGACTATGCTTGGGTCAGTCTCATAGATTCCAAGACGTTTGTATTATACTAGGTTTCAGTCATCACTCACAGTACTCACTCCTTCTGTCCCTCTCACTACTGACCTGATCCCTCCTGTTCACATCCCCACAAGCTCCCCATCCATCTGAAAAATCTATTCTATTTCTCCTTCCCAGGGAGATCCATGAGTCCCCACTTGAGCTCACCTTGCTACTTAGCCTCTCTGGATCTGTGGGTTGTAACATGATTATCCTTTACTTTATAGCTAATGTCCATTTATAAGTGAGTATATATCATGTTTGTCTTTCTACGTCTGCAATACCTCACTCAGGATGATCTTTTCTAGTTCCATCATTTGCCTGAAAATTTCATGATGTCCTTCTTTTTAATAGCTGAGTGGTATTCCATTGTGTAAATATACCACAATTTCTTTATCCATTCTTCTATTGAGGGGCATATAGGTTGTTTCTAGTTTCTGGCTATTATAATATTAGCTGCAATGAACATGGCTGAGCAAGTGTCTTTGTGTTAAGACTGAGCATCATTTGGGTATATGCCCAAGAATGGTATAGCTGGGCCTTAAAGTAGACTGAATCCTAATTTTGTAAGGAACTTCCATATTTATATCCATAGTGGCTTATACTAATTTACATTCCCACCAGCAATGGAGGAGTGCTCCTCTTGCTCCACATCCCCACCAGCATGAGCTGTTCCTTGTGTTTTTGATCTTAGCCATTCTGATAGTGTAAGACAGAGTCTCAAGGTAGTTTTGATTTGCATTTCCCTGATGGATAAGAATGTTGAACATTTCTGTAAGTGCTTCTCAGCCACTTGAGATTCCTCTGTCAAGAATTCTCTCATATGTACCTCATTTTTAATTGGATTTTTGGTTTGTCAATGCTTAGTTTCTTGAGCTCTTTATATATATTGGATATTAGCCCTCTGTCAGACATAGAGTTGGTGAAGATCTTTTCCCATTGAGTATGCTGCCTTTTGCCCTAAGGTATCTGTGTCCTTTGCTTTACAGAAACCTTTCAGTTTCATGAGTTCCCATTTGTTAATCACTGATCTTAGTGCCTGCACTACTGATGTTTTGTTCAGAAAGTTGTCTCCTGTGCCAGTGAGTTCAAGTATATTCCTCACGTTCTCTCCTATCAGTTCAGAGTATCTGGTTTTCTGTTGAGGTCTTTAATCCACTTGGACTTGAGCTTTGTGCAGGGTGGTAGATGTGGGTCAATTTGCATTCTTCTACATGCTGATGTCTAGTTAGACTAGTGCCTTTTGTTGATGATTCTTTCTTTTTTCCCATTGTGCATTTCTGGCTTTTCTATCAAAAATCTGATGTTTGTGGGTGGGTAGATTTACTTATGGGTCTTTGATTTAATTTCAATGATCAACCTACTGTGTGGTTTCTATTACTATAACTCTGTAGTACAACTTGAGGTCAGGGATGGTGATGCCTCCCAAAGTTCTTTCATTGTTCAGGACTTTTTAGCTATCCTGGGTGTCTTAGCTGGGGTTTTATTGCTATAAAGAGACTCCATGACTAAGGCGATGCTTTTTAAAATTTGTTTTGTTTGTTTTCTTCATTTTTTTATTTTTTATCTTATGTACATTGGTGTTTTCCCCTGGATGCATGTCTAGATGAGGGTGTCAGATCTTGGAGTTACAGACAGTTGTGAGCAGCCATGTGGGTGCTGGGAACTGAACCTGGGTCCTCTGGAAGAGCAGTCAGTGCTCTTAACTGCTGAGCAATCGCTCCAGCCCGAGGTAACTCTTATAAAGAAAAACATTTAATTGGGGCTGGCTTACAGTTTCAAAGGTTCAATCCATTATCATCATGGCAGAAAGCATGGCAGTGCATGGGCAGACACAGTGCTGCAGGAGCCAAGCGTTCTACATCTTGATCCACAGGCAGCAAGAGGCTGTGTTTCACACTGGGTGGAGCTTGAGCATAGGAGACTCCAAAGCCCTCCCCCACAGTGACACATTTCCTCCAACAAGGCCATACCTCTTCCTGGGTCAGGCATTCAAATACATGAGTCTATGGGGGCCATTCCTATTCAAACCACCACACTGGATTTTTTGTTTTTTTCATTTTTTGTTGAGTATTGTACTTTCGAGGTCTGTAAAGAATTCTGTTAGAATTTTGATGGGGATTGAACTGAATCTATAGATTGTTTTGGGTGGAATGGCCTTTTTTACTATGTTAGTCCTATAGATCCATGAACATGGGAGATCTTTTCATCATCTGATACCTTCTTTGATTTCCTTTTTCAAAGACTTGAAGTTTTTATCATATAAGTATTTCACTTGCTTGGCTAGAGTTACCCAGAAATATTTTATATTATGTGTGGCTACTGAGCAGGGTGTTGTTTCCCTGATTTCTTTCTCGGTCTGTTTTTCATTTGTGTGTAGGAGGGCTACTAATTTTTTGAATTAATTTTATACCCAGACACTTCACTGATGAGGCTTATCAGCTGTAGGAGTACTCTGGTAGGTTTGTTTTTTTTTTTTAATTTTTATTTATTCGTTTTACATCCCGGTCATAGTTTCCTCCCTCTTCTCCTCCTGGTTCCACCCTTTCCTCCTGTTTTTTTCTATCCCCATTCTTCTACTCCTCAGAGAAGAGAGATCCCCCCTGCCCCCCACACACACACCCCAGCTCATCAAGTTGCATCAGGACTGAGCACATCCTCTTCCCCGTAGCCTGAAAAGGTAGCCCCACTAGGGGAAAGTAATCAAAAAGCAGGCAACAGAGTCCATGTCAGAGTCAGCCCTCATTCCCCTTACTAGGGCACCCATATGAGGACTGAGCTGCCCATCGACTTTGTAGAAAGCCTGGGTCCAGTCCTTGGCTGGTGTTTCATTCTCCACAGGCCTGGTAGATTTTATATATATATATATATATATATATATATATATATATATATATATATATAATTGCTTATGTATACTATCATATCATCTGCAAATAGTGATAGTTGGATTTCTTCCTTTCCAAATTGTATCTCCTTGATCTCCTTTGGTCATCTTATTGCTCCTGGTAAAACTTCAGTTACTATATTGAATAGATAGAGAGAGAGAGAGAGTGATAGCCTTGTCTTGTTCTGGATTTTAGGGGAATTGCTTTGAGTTTCTCCACTTAATTTGATCTGTAGCCTCTTAGAGTCTGAGGACATCTGCGCAGGCCCTCTGGCTTTTGGAGTCTGTTGAGAAGTTGAGTGTAATTCTAACAGGTCTGTCTTTATATGTTACTTGGCCCTTTTCCCTTGCAACTTTTAATATACTTTTTTTTTTTTGCCCTGTATGTTTAGTGTTTTGATTATTATATGGTGAGGGGACTTTCTTTTCTGGCCCACTCCATTTGGTGCTTTGTACCTATGTAGACATGTTCTCCTTTCAGTTATGAGCATTAAATTCTATGACCTGGAACTCAATACTTAGCCAAGGATATCCTTCAACTTCTGATCCTCTTACCTGTATCTTCAAACTGCTATGCTTTTAGGCCACCAAACCAGTTTAAGCGGTATTAGGAATCAAACACAGGACTCCATGTATACTTGGGCCAGCCCTCTACCAGCCAGAATCCTGCTACCTGATTGCCTTGAGACAAAGTCGCTCTGCCAACTTGAAGGACACCATTTCATTTAGGTTGGCTGGCCAGTGGGCTCTCAGGATTTGCCCAGTGTGCCATTCAGAGTTGGAGGTACAGGCATATTAAATATAGGGTATTGGGGATTTGAACTCAGGCCCTCACACTCACACAGCAGTGCTTTCATCCACTGCATGCCCTCAACCCTTCAACATGTTTTGAGGAGTAAGCCACAGCCAGACCATAGTAATCATGACTCCAACTAACACCGACTTGGGGGTCTATCTTGTTTTCAGATTCAGGCGTGGTGGCGTGGAATCATGGTGCGGAAAGGATTTGGGTCCTTTGAAGAGCTACTAAAAGCCCGAAAAAAGGGAAAAGGCTCCCCAAAAGATAAGAAAGGAAAGAAGGCTGGAAAAGGAAAACCTGCAAAGGGGAATAAAAAATAATTGTGTAAATGAATGTGACCAGACAATGGCCACAGTAAAATTATCCATAGAATTGAGCTTCTTTGTAAAAATAAAAAGTCTTAATTTTACTGAAATGTTTATGGACAGAATGATATGGCATCTGGGAACTGCTTCCATATAGCTTGTTATAGAGACAAGGAGACGTGAGTTCAATTGAAGCGGCTGTGAATTGATGACCACAGAAGCACATGGGGGTGCCTGCATTATTTTGCAAAGTCACAGACTTACAAGGAGTTCCATGGAAATATGCTGACATGCCCAAGCACCTTCCCCCTGTGCTGACGTCATACATAATGCTAGCATGAAAACAAAACTAGGAAACTGCATTGTTGCCATCAACAGCACTTGACTCAGGTTTGATCAGCCGTGTGTGCATCATGGAATTCACTGCAATTGTGTCACACAGCTTTGAACAAACACCACTGCAGTCAAGACACAGGCTGCTCTTCACATTCTTCTGTAGTCACACTTTCCATTATGTGCCAAATCCTAACTTACCCTCCATTTTCCATCAAACAATATGTACCTGCAATTTTCTTAAAATTTTTATTATATTTATTTCCTTTGTGTGTGTGTGTGTATGTATATGCCACATCTCACACATAGAGGTCGTGTGTGTATGTCTGCCTGCCACAGCTCACATATGGAGGTCACAGGATAACTTTTGGGTCACCAGCTCTCTCTCTACCCTGTGGGTCTTGGGAACACACTCAGGCTTCAGAACAAGCACCCCTTATTTCGCCAGCCCTGAGCCTGACTTTCAAAGCCAGCATAGGTTAGTGAAGTCCATCCAACCTGTTGCACAGATCAGCAGTTTATTCCTCTAGCATGCACATGAGTGTGCTCCACAGTCACACATTCAGAGGTCATAACAGGACACTGGGTGCCATCCTCTATGGCCCTCTGACTGATTGCCTTGAGGCAGTCTCTCACTTAACTGGAAGCCTTTCATTTCAGTGGGTCTGGCCAGCTTACGCCCTTTGTTGCTGGGCATATGGCCTAGTCTTGCAATCTGCTTAAGCGTTCACTTGTCATTAAAGGTGCTTTGTTATGAATAAAGCTTCAGTGAATATTCACACATTGGACTTTGCATAAACATAGATGCTTATGAATTCACAAGAATATACTCAAGAGGGAGGAACCAGCAGAGCGCCGCCTTCTACTTCTCTCAAAACTGCCTCATCCTGATGGCCTTGCTTTTGGAACAGTACTGATTCTAAATGTAAGTTTATCACATTTATTATTTATTTATTATGGGGGGGGGGATGCGTGCCGTGGTACCTGTGTGGAGGCCAGGGGAAAGCTTGCTGCAGTCAGTTTCCTTCTTCATCATGCGGCAGCAAGCACTCTTTACTCTGAGCCATCACACAGATTTTACATTATATATCTCTAAGCAACAGTTGCACTTCTAATTATTCATATAGTGTCATGTAGGGAAGGGAAGAAAACCCAAGTTCACTTGCATGTATCAGAATACAAATTTATAGCAAACATCCTTGCCATGCAGTGACTTACCTGCTAGGAAATAAAAATGTTTCAAATTTGCATAGTGGAACACAAAAGCTTAAAGTAACAAACAAAAAAGCAAGAAATTGCCAGAGGAAATGTTTATTGAAATTTGTTTGTTCTGGCCATAGACGGTTTCATTTTGTTTTAGAAATATATGATTTTGGTACTGTCTTTTAAACTGTTGGCTACTTGAAAAAAAAACAAAAAACACTCACATATGCTTGTAGTCATTGTTATTGTGGATAGTTTATGTCTAAGACAAAAATGTAACAGGATACATTTTCTATGTTACAATAAGAGTTAGCATAGCCCGTGCCGGGGACACAGCTCAGAGCATAAAGCACTTACCGTGCAAGCATAAGGAGAGTGTGGATCCCTAGAGCCCACAGAAAGTCCAGGCAGGGGTAGCAGCGCTTGGAAGCAAAGACAAGGAGTCCCTGGGGAAACTACTGATCAGACAAGCTGGGACCATCAAGCCCTGGCTTCAGTGAGAGAGCAGCCTCAGCCCATGAGACAGAGAGCAGTAGAAAACAATAGCTGCCGTCATCTCTGGGCCTCCATGTGCAGCAAGCGTGCGCCTGCACACACACCCCAACATGCATGTGAACACTCATACCCACACCACACACACACATGCAAAAAAAAAAAAAAAAAGATAATTTGGTAAAGTGCCTTTCACAGAATTATACACATAGAAATCTGTGTGCGCACACATATACACCTTTGTGGAACACACGTAACATAGAGAAACAAGGCAGAAGACCTCAGAGCAATAAAGAAATGAGATGCAATCCCAAAATATGAACATCTGTGGTGGGCTTCCTCAACAGGTGGATTCATTATGCATCTAAAATAGATGATAATTCTGCTCTAAATGTCATCTTTGTTTTGTAAGACAAAGGCTAAAGATACACATTATTGTTATCATTTTGTGTGTGTGTGTGTGTGTGCATGTACTGGTATACGTGTATGCATGTATGTGTGCGTGTGTGTTCAAATGAGTGTGCTTATACAGGTGTGTAAGCCAGAGAGCAACGTCTTGCACTGTTCCTCTGGTGCACCACCCAGCTGTTGTTTTAAGGCATGGTCTCTTCCTAGGCCTGGAACTCGGCTAGGGAGTTCGGACAGCCTGGCTGGCTGGGGAGCCTCAGGGATCTGCCCGTCTCTACCTCCCCAGCATTGTGACTATACACACACCATCACTCCTCGCTTTTTTACATGAGCTACTTGGATCAAACTCAGGTTTTCATGCTTGCATGGCAAGCACCTTCTAGACTGAGCTATTTCCCCTGCTCCATATTTGTTTGGTATATACCAGTGGTTCTCTGATGTTTGAAATTTTAAAAGTCCCAGTCATTTGATTTTGCCAATAAAGACTCAGGAGTCAGATGCTGAGGTGAAAGCCTTCTAGCTCAGAGAGGCAGAGGAAGCACCCAGCTGAGACTTCCTGCTCAGCTCACGTCCCAGCTAGAAAAAGCCTTTCCTACTCAGCTCATGTCCCACATGGAAAAAGGCAAAAGCCAAAAGCTAAAAGTTCCTCCTCCTTCTCCTCCTCCTCCTCCTCCTCCTCCTCCTCCTCCTCCTCCTCCTCCTCCTCCTCCTCCTCCTCCTCCTCCTTCTGTCCCATGATGTCTTAAATACCCTTCTCTCAATGTCTCTTCTTTCTGTTTACTCCCTGTCAGCTGGTTTCTTGCTCTGCCTCTTGACCTAGGGTTGACTTTATTTAGCTCTTGGATTAAAGGTGTGTGCCAGGACTGAGCCAAAACCACAAATACTTGCTTACAGTAAATAGAAAGCTCTTGGGTTAAAAGTGTGTGTTAGGGCTGAGCCACACCAAACAAGAAACAGGTTTTTACAGTTCACAGTCTCAGAGTTCACAATGGGATCAAATATCCTGCAGCAGTTTTCAACCTTCCTAATGCTGCAACCCTCTAGTACAGGTTTCTCATGTTGTGGTGATGCCCAACCATAAATTTATTTTGTTGTTACTTTATGACTGTAATTTTGCTACTGTTATGCATCAAAATGGGAATATCTCATATGCACAATATCTGATATGCAACCCCTGTGAAAGGGTCATTTGACCCCCAAGAGGTCATAACCCACAAGTTGAGAATCACTATTATATACATATAATTACAAATATCTTACAACCTAAATGCTACTAAACAAATTTTAAAAATGCTACTAAACAACCACAGGCTGAGCTCAGCTGATGGCAACATTCGTTCACATTCTTTTCCTTCTTTGGAGAATTGGTCACTGCTTAGGGAGCAGCCCACTGAAGCCCACCATGCTCAAAGTGAAGGTCCCTTCTGTGGTCCTGAATGTAGCATTCTAGTTCTTCCTCCTGTGAGGCTGGGATGACCCATCTTCTCATCTCTATCTCAGTGATCAAAGGAAGCTGGGTCACAGCACACAGTAAACACCTAAACCACCGCGCACAATCCCGGGAACTTGATGGCCGAAGGCTGATGTCTAGTTCAGTTAAGTTTTTAAGGAAGCAGAGACTTCGGCAGAAGACGTCCCATCCCGCATCACAGATGCTGTCATTGTAGCTCAGGTCAAGCATCTGCAGCTTGGCTAAATGGCCTGTCTGTATGACTGAGGCTGGAAAACAAAATTACTCTAAGTCATAAGGATACTGTCTCCCTTGGCTGTTCCCCCTTTCCAGTAACACACCACTGCTGAGAGAATTAACAATTGCTAAAGACTTACTCTAGCCAGTTGTTTTATTTGGGGCATCAGAAAGTATTCCAGGAAGAAAATTTACCTCTTTGCATCCCAAAAATATAGCTCAAAAATAGATTTCTGCCCTCTTTTTCTAAGCCTCAACTGGAATAATTTTATTTTTATATCAGTTTAAGTTCTTTGCTCTAATGGAGTCCCAGCTCTCCCAGACTCTTCCTAATTAATGCCCAGAACGATGGCTTCCTAGCTTTGATTAAGAACCGTTGGTACACAGCCATCTTGCTGCTTAATGCTGATCAGTTACTCATAGCTTCCTAATTCTGTCATTATTGACCCAGCAATTATTTGACTGAGTACTTTCATTTCGGAGGTGCTGGGAACTGAGCCTAGGGTCTCATACCACTGAGCTCTATCACCATCCCTAACAGTAAATTCAATGTACAAAACATCCTGGATAATTTCAAGTTCACCTGAGAGACTCCTAATACACAAGATCATTTCCTCTCTGAAGAGCTTTTATCATATTGTGGCCCAAGAGAAGCTGGTGGCTTCTGTGGGAGGAAGGAGGCAAGTTACCCAAGGCAAAGGGCACCCACCTTCTTCAGCTGAACTGAGAAAAAGGCATAAGTGACACAGCATCTCAGACTAAAGGACCTTTGGAGTCTGTTTATCCAATCTACGGGTTGATGGTTTGTCCTTGTTGATTCTGTCCTCCGCCCTATCCTCTTTCAGTTCATTGTGTAGCTGATCTTACAGAAGAAGAAAGCCCTTCTTAGGAACCCAGCCTATCTTCTAGGGACTTTGACCTATCACTCCCCTCTTTGGTCAGTTCTCAAGAAATACTCGTGGCTCCAGAAATCAGGCAGCTGGTAGCAGAGTAGTGGTGGGGGTTATTAAGCGAGGCAGGAGGCCCCATGCTCCCATCACTCCCAGATGGAAAGTGTGCAATGCTATTGTAATTTGATATTGGGCTAAGGTACATTGCGTAGACTCTGACAGCTTAAATTATTTTTTCTTATTTAATTGTATTTCTGTACTTCTAAATTGCCCTGGGAAAAGTGTCAGGTTTCTGCTACAATATCCCTTTAAGCTTTTCATGTCACGGTTTTGGTTTTGGTTTTGGTTTGACACGGAAAGAATGAGCTTCTACTGAAAGCCTTCAGCACACTAATATCTATAATAATCGATACTCGTATTTCAATTTTGACGATTTTGCTTTTTTCTCTATTTCCAATTCAAGACAGGGTTTCTCTGTGTAGCCCTGGCTGTCCTGGAACTCATTCTGTAGACTAGTCTGGCCTCTAACTGCCTGCCTCTGCCTCCCAAGTGCTAGGCTTAACGGCATGTGCCGCCACTGCTCACCGTGTTTTCTTCTTTATTTTAGGTAATTTTTATGTACTTACTTTAAAAGACACATTTTCACTTGTATATGCGTGTGTGTATGTGTCTATGCTGGGTTATGCACACCTAACTGCAGGTGCTCGTGGAAGCTGTGAGTCCCCTAGCGTGGGGCTGGGTCCTCTGCAAGGGCATTATGTGTTTTCAGTTGCTGAGACATCTCTCCGGCTCACTGTAACTAATTTTTATGTTATTAACTTTGAGATGCTGGGGACTGAGCCCAGGGCCTAAGCATGCTGGGCGAGCACCCTACCACTGAGATACAGCCTCAGACTCTCACCCCTTTCTTACTTAAATCAAAGCATTTGGGGGCCAATTTATGGGAAAAGTGAGCAGTGCAAGTACCATGTAGTTAGTGCACAGTCAGTTGCGAGCAAACTGTAGGTGACGGGCTCTCCGTGAATGGCTGGAGTGGAAGCTTCCCGGCAGGAACCTTCCTCCCTCATGATCCTCTTCAGAAACACCCTCCCCCAGCCATGTGGCTTCAGAATTACACTATTTGGTTTAACCAGCTCTCTCCTAAGCTGCCGCTGAGGAAAAGGAAGCTGCCTCATCGCCAGGTCCACCACCTGATCCATGCTTTGTGCCAACACTACCGTGGAAGGGGCTAATACAGACCCAGAAGAACCAAGTCCTCTGTCACTAGGGAGCAGCTGCTCAGCCTCAGCACCCGGAGTGACCGTGACAGCTCTAGCGTTGGTAGAAGCAGCTCCAGCCTCCCACCAACACACTTATTCCAGGAAAGGTTGAGCATCTCCAGGGCAGGAAGGTAAACAGACGCTTCTGCTAAAATTGAAATGAGAAGAGCATCAGCAACTCAGATCCCACGAAGGACCATAAGCCCCTCATCTGTGGAAAGAGGACCAGGACAATATATGACTGTACCCAGGGCTGAAAAGGTTATGCTTCGGACACTACTGGCATGAACACATTTTGGATAGAGTACTTACATGCTAATTAATTCTCAGTTGGCTCCTAAATTAAAATTAATTATAACTCATTCCCAAGCACAATAAAGCCATTTTTAATTGTTCTGCTTTCTTTATACAGAATAATATGTGCTCAAAAGGAAATCTTGTTCACCCATGGCATGAGGTCTGCAATAAACGGAAGTCAAAATTTCTGTTGTTCTTTTCTCTTTTAAAGATTTATTTATTTCATGTGTACCTGCATGTACACAGAAGAGAGCATAAGGTGCTAGTATAGATGGTTGTGAGCCACCATGTGGTTGCTGGGAATATGAACTCAGGGCCTCTAGGAAAGCAGACAGTGCTCTTAACCACTGAGCCTCTCTCCAGCCCTTTTAAGTCTATGATATATATATATATCGTTTCTCAAGACAGGGTTTCTCTGTGTAGCCTTGGCTCTCCGGGACGCACTCTGTAAACCAGGCTGGCCTCAAACTCACAGAGATCCATCCACATGTGCTTCACTAGGAGACTATTCCACACACGTGTCACAGTGCATTGCTGGAGTAGTTAGTACACCTGTGCAACTCTCCTGAGAGAGAACTTGGGAGACTGCTCTTGGCCTCCTTGGGGCTTTGCCTCACAGACCTTTTCCTTCCCTGATCTTATTTTATGTCCTTTCCCTGCGATAAGTCTTTGTTGTGAGTACAACCACATGCCGAGACTTGACTTTTCCTCGGAATCAGTGAAGCTGGAAATGGTTCTGAGGACCCTGGTACTGAATGCACACAGTGCTGGTTTACCTAAGTGTGATGTTTGGGGAAGTTCTGCAATGTCCCTCACCTCTAAGCACCTCCTTCACGTGCCAGCCATGACGGGAAGAAATTCTAGATCTGGGAGACTGTTAGTATAGGCCAGGATAGATGCATGACCTCAGGATTCCTAAGACAGCGTAAGTCCCGTGGGGAATGAATGCTGAGTGGGCAGCTAGACTCGGACACTAGTAACTCTCTCACTTTCCAACGAGACCCTCAGCATCCTCAAGTCATGTTCCCTCTCCGCAAAATGACAAGTCACCGGAAAAGGGCTTCTAGAGTTGCCTTCATAGCATTTAAAGGGAAGTGCCACTCAGAGATTAGGGTGCAGCTCAGCTGGTAGAGTGCTTGTGTAATACGCCACAGGGTCCTGGCTTCTACCCTCAGCACCACACAAACTGAGCACGCTGGTGCATGTCTGTAATGTCAGCACTGGGAGTTCAAAGTCACTGTCAGTTAACTAGCAAGTTCAAGGCCAGCCTGGGTTAAATATGAGATCCTGTCTCAAATAAGTAATAAAAGTAAAATAAATGCCAATGCGTTTCATAGGACCGTATATTTCCTGGGGGGCAGGGGGAAAAATAACCCAAACAAACAGAAGCCCCATGGTCTTTAGTGACTTTTCTGCACCTTAATCTTGGAATGAAATTTGTGGGTGGGGGAGGGGTTCTCTGAGTCACTGCCCAGTGCCTGCCAGGAGCCTGGAAGCTTTCTTACCAAGGGCTGCGAAAGTCTCAGTTTCCAAAGAACAGCTGTTGATAAGCAGGGACTTCAGGGCTGGTATGAATCGAAGCCTGCTGAGGAGGTTTGCAGAGGAGCCGCCTACCTTTCTGTTGGATGACAAATCCAGTTCTTGAAGGTTTGAGAGTAAAGGAATAATCCGAGCTGTTGAAATATCAACCGTGGCACATCTGAGGCACTATTTCACAGAGTCGCAGAATGTCTGGCTCCCACACGCATCCTGACCTGGCTTCTACTGAACTCATCTGCATGACCTACCCTCCCTGGTACCCGAACACAGATGCGCCACCACCATATCAGCCTTTCGCCAGAGACTTTCCCCGGCTTCTTTATTCCCAAGCCTCTCCATGGACCGTAAGGTAAAAGCAAAGGTTTAGGAGACAGAGAACTGAGTCCTAACCTGGGAACTGTGTAATTAGCTGGGCTTGGTGCTCCAAGCCTGTAATCCCAGTCACTTGGGAAATGAGGAAAGGGCTGATCGTCCAAGACCTATCTGATCAACATAGTGAGACTTGTCTTGAAATAAGGAAAAAAAAAAAAAAGGAATGGGTACAGAGCCTAATGATAGAGTATTTGCTACCATGAGTAGGCCCTAGGTTCAAACTCTAGGATCACAAATACCATGACAAAAACAACCCCTGTATGATTTTTTTTGCAGTAGCTGGCTACTCTAAACCTTAGTTTTCTTAATCACAAGATGGTTGGCTGCTTCCCTGTAGTATCCTTTAGTGCAGGCACATATTAATATCTGACATCATTCTTTCCTCAGAACCTAAGTACCAGTAAGGCAAGTGAGACAAACAATCAGAGCATGTGCTTGTCTTAACAGCCCTGTCCTGGGATCCTAAGGGGCCTGCTGAGCCCGAAGGCAGCAGGGAATGAAGGAGTTGGCCTGGTCTAGCTGCCTTGAGAAGCATACATCATAGGTTTTTCAGACTGGCGTCCATGGCTTCCGGGGCGCTTGTGTGCCTTCCAGTTCCTGAGCAATGGAGGCATACCCTCAGGTGGTAGAACTTTCAGGCCACCTCCTGATTCACTATGCTTCCCTAGAATTCAGCAAAGCATATAGAAACTTCACAGGACAATTGATCTTAGACATTAATCCCATGTACCTTATGTAGCTCGCAAATGTCATTGTATCCTGGCAACTACCATTGTTTTCATTTTGGCAATTGCCAATATATTTCTGATAAAGGCATAAAAAGCCTGGTTGCTTGGAACGAACTTGTCACAGCCTCACTCTTGCTGTGAGCCCTCCAACCTGTGCCTGTCACAGATTCATTCCTCCCGGGCCGTACCAGGTCATCTTGGCCCAGTAATCAACTACAGCTAGCCCTGGCCCACTCTCTTCCTACTATTTGCCTACTCGTAGGCTTCTCCCTAGCACGTCTCACCATCTGAAGCATTATCCCAGGAGACCAGTGGAGCTGGCTTATCTCTGTGGAGCCCTCCTAGGCCACCCAGCCAAAGTAACCCCTCAGTCACTGTCATAAATGAGAGTATCCCTCACTCGGTTACAGGTGGCAGAGTTGTCTGGGGAAGCTTAGGAAGTGTGGCCTTCCAAAAGAGGTGATATCTGAGAGTTTAAGGACTCATTTTCAGTTTGCTCTCTCTGCTTTGTGCTTGAGGTTCAAGATGTGCACTCTCAGCTTCCTGTTCCTTCTGCTGTACCTACCCCTTGTTGCCATAGCTCTGCTCCACTATCATGGGCTCCTATACCCCTGAAACCATGAGCCCCCCAAACCCTTCCTTCTGTAGGCTGCCTTGGTCATGGGGTTTCATCACAGCAACAGAAAAGTAACTGATAACTATCCCTCGCCTTTCCCATAGCATCTATGACTGCACACTATGTTCTTGCTGACCCTTTGTTTTATTCCTGCTCTACAAGACTGCCGCTCTGTCTGAATTTCCTGTAGGCCATGGCACAGTGCCTCACAACTGGGAAATTAGTCAGCAGTTACTGGCTAAATGATCAGTAATTCTGTTCTGATCAAGTCATTTGCATCGATAAGTGAACGATCGATTATTGACATCCTAAGGTAGAAAACAGTGCACGTTGTGGGGAGCCCATGAAATCCTGAGGGAAGCTGCACTGTTGGATGAGGGCATCCATGTCAAGGACTCTGAGGCCTCAGTCCATGGTAACAGCAAGGCCTTCCCCAGGACTAAGTATGGATGTTGACAGTGTGTGCAGAAAGTATCAGCCACAGCCTCCTCCTCCTGAAGAACATAGCCTGAGACTGTTTCACTATGGAGACTTCCTACTGAGACTAGCCAGCCTTCCTCATTCAGCGGTATATGGTAATCCCTTCCTCACTCATCGGTATATAATAATCCCTCCTCCTCATTCAAATGTATATGCCACAGTAAGCCCTTCCTTATTTTTCAGCTGTATGCAATAAAACTCCCTCCTCATTCCACGGTATATAATAAACGCACTGAGTTTCCAGGCTGCCAGTGTGTCCTCATCAAAGCTCATGGCCCACCTGATCACAGCTTTTCTGCACCTGTGTCTGTCATTTCTTTGTTCTGCCTCACCCCTGTCAGGTCAAGTCCAAAGCCATCCATGTCACAGAAGTATCTCCCTTCCATTTTTTTATTTTAATCAAAAGCAACAGAACAATGCTACTTGCTACAGTTCTTACACGGTCATTAGCTTCCCCAGGATATTCTGTTGCAGCATGGTCCTGCATTTGTATTTAATTGTTAATTGCTTGTCCACAGAGATCTTTTTTACTGTTCTACAAGCAAATGCTCATGTGCACCAAGTGAGGATGTGCAACCTTGCCTCCACAATTATCCCTGATTGGCCAATAAAAATGCCCACACCTGCGCTGGGAGAAAGAGAGGTAGGCAGAACTAAGGTTCAAGGGCTTAGTTAGATACAGAAGGATCATGGGGGAGAGAGAAGAGAGAGAAGGAAAGGAGGAGGAGAGGAGAGGAAAGAGAAAGGAGCAGGTCGCCATGAGTTAGCATGAAAGAGCAGCACATGTGGAGGAGGAGCTTGCTCTGGGGATTGGCTTGAGGAAGAAAAGCATCCCAGATGAAAAGAATGTGCAAGTACTTGTGGGAATGATAGATGGGAAGTATCCCAGGGAGGAGTGATTGGAACAGGTGACTTGGGATGTGTGGCTGGGAAATAACAAGGTAGAATAGGTGGGTTTATATCTGACCAGCCCCACTGATTAAGGTCACTAAAAATCTAGTAGGTGTCTGCATCTTGTATTTTTATAGTAACATGTTAAGGAACAACCACCGCATTAATAATCATATGAATCAATATTAAACATTAATAATAGTTGCACGGCAACCCTCCCCCACGCCCTAGACGAGGAAGGCATATTCCTGTGCTATGTGGGCAGCTGGCAGTGAAGCGCCTCTAGCACAGTGAGAGGAACACTGTGAGATGTGGGTGTGCCACAAAGGACGGGTGGCCAGCTAACTAGGAGTTCCCTCCACCTGTGAGTAAAGGCCTGGGAACAGTGCACAGCGCTCTGTGGAGAGTGAAAGGGGGACTTTTCTCCTTTAAGGTCTTCATGAAGCTCTGGAACTCTGCCTTTTTTTTCCAGAATGAGGGACAAGAGCCTGAGGAATAATTCAGCAGACCCAAAAGTTGGTTGTTAGATCGGAATTTTTATTTTGCTGTTTTCCTTCCCCACATTGTCTTTAAAGTCTGTGCTATTCTTATCTGCCACCCATTTGCATACTGAGCATGCCCTTACTTAGGGAATGTCCTGGTACCTACATTTGAGCGATGGGGAAACTCAGGACCAGCCCCCCTCCTACCTTGGAAGTTGCCCTTGTCTGAACAGAGAAAGAACAAAGGTCCAAAGACCACAGCATGCCTGGCATGTCTGAGGATAGTGAGGCCTGAGTGGATTTTCATGAGATGAGGGGTGGAGAGGAAAGGTAGAGAGATGGATTGGCAGGAAGATATTTGAGCTTTTGTAACAGTTGAGGCATGAGATGTTAGGTCCCCAAGCTACGGTAGCAGGGATCTGTATGGTAAGCTATGCCAAATATGTTGAAGGTTCATTATGACCATAGATGGGGAGAGGAAGAGTAATTTCTGATCTTCTTGCTATGAAAAATCGCATTTCTTTTTTTAAATTTATTCATTTTTTGTTTATTACAATTTATTCACTTTGAATCCCAGCTGTAGCCCCTCCCAATTGCACCCTCCCTCCCTCATCTCCTCCCACACCCCTCCCCAAGTCCACTGATAGGGGAGGTACTCCTTCCCTTCTTTCTGATCCTACTCTATCAGGTCTCATCAGGACTGGCTGCATTGTCTTCCTCTGTGGCCTGGCAAGGCTGCTCCCCCATCAGGGAGAGGTGATCAAAGATCTAGCCACTGAGTTTATATCAGAGACAGACCCTGTTCCCATTATTATGGAACCCACTTGGATACTGAACTGCAATGGGCTACATCTGTACAGGGGTTCTAGGTTATCTCCATTTGTGGTCCTTGGTTGGAGTATCAGTCTCAGAAAAGACCCCCGAGCCCAGATTTCTTGGTTCTGTTGCTCTCCTTGTGGAGCGACTGTCCCCTCCAGGTCTTTCTGTCTCCCCCTCCTTTCATAGGATTCCCTGCACTCTACCTAAAGCTTGGTTATGAGTCTCAGCATGTTTTGATACCCTGCTGGGTAGAGTCTTTCAGAGGACCTCTGTGATAGGTTCCTATCCTGTTCCCTATTTTCCCCTTCTTCCAATGTCCATCCCGTTTGTCTTTCTGAGTGAGGACTGATCATCTTACCCAGGGCCCTCCTTCTTGCTTAGCTTCTTTAGGAGAAATTGCATGTATATATTAAAGGTAATAACTACAGAAGGGTGTTGGTGGCAGGAAAATAACTGTCATCATTAAAGTTGCAATATCTATCTATTATGTGGTTCCTTTTCAGTAACTGCCTTTCTCTCTGAGTGTCTTGACTTTGTTGTTTAAAAGCCTCATTTCAGTCTTCTCTCCACATACTCGTATGTAATCAAGGTTGTAACACTAAGATACTTGTTTCTAAAAAGCAAGAGAAGTTCAAATTTTTTCTCCTTCGAGTACAAAAGCTTGGATTCCTTAACATTTACTGGGTGCTCTCTGCACACACAACACTCTGATGACTTGACCAGTGAATTTAAGCACACAATGTCGAGTTTCTGACTCTCCAGGCATCCCACGGGTTCTGCCCCACAGGGCACACTTACTCAGTGATGACACATCTTCTGCTGTGAGCGAGCACTGGTGAAGGTCTAGGACTTCTAGCTGCTTCAGTAAGGCCAGCCGAGCAGGCACGTCCTCAAAGCCTCCACCCAGGTCCTTGTTGCAGGAGAGATCCAGTGTCTCCAGCACATCCAACGATGCAAAAGCATCATCTACAAAGCAGGGCCCAACCCCAGCCCTGAAATTCATACTGTGAGGCAGTAGGAAGGAATGTGGGAAGGGAGAGGAGGGAGCAAGAGAGGAGGTTAGGTGAACATGCTGTCCTGCCAAAGCCAGAGGGCGGTAAATGCAGAGTCCCTACCAACTAGGCCTCAGTAGACCCAACAATGACGTCACAAGCTTTTCCCCTCTCTCTCTAAGACACTGGTTGGCTGCCACTACTTCTTGTCTATGAGGACATGCGACTATGCTGCCAACCACACTTGAGCACTGACCTTAGATTACTCAGGCTGCCAGTAAGAAGGATGTTACAGGCTCTGAGGGTCGCAGGGAGAAACAGCGTCATTCCCTATAATAGGGCTACTCTTCCCTGAGAGTAAGTCTTCACCGTAGATGTCATGGAAGCCTTTATTATTACTTTACCAATATCAATACCTTCCTAGTACTGAGCACAAAATGATGCTGATGTCTTCAACGGCAACAGGAAGCCTACCCAGGGTCCATACCCTAGATGTGCCAGCCTTTTCAGAGCGAGTCCTTTTAGAAGCTTGTCTGCTCTGTGGTATTGATCCTAGAGCCTTACACAGGCTAAGCAAGTGGGAGTTCCACCTCCAAGATACCCCATCCTCTCCCCACCCCAACAGGGTTTCTCTGTATAGCCTTGGTTGTCCTCATCTTACTTTGTAGACCAGGCTGGCCTCAAACTCGTAGGGACCCATCTGCCTCTACCTCCTCAGTGCTGGGATTACAGGCATGGACCACACCTAGATCCTTCTTTTCACTTATTAAATTTTCATTTATTTATTATTTTATTACATTAAGTTGCCTGTGTTGGCCTTGAACTTGTGACTTTCCTTCCTCGGCCTTTAGGATTTCAGGTCTACACTGCCAAACTGACTAAAGAGGGTTTTGTTTTGTGTTTTTCTGTTTTTTTTTTTCCTAATAATGAAAACGTATAGTTACTGTGAAAGAGTTTAAAGGTAAATAAGCATTTAAATTCCCAACTCTGAAGCAAATAAATAAATAAACAAACACACAAAACAAAGAATATTTAAGTTTGTACATTCTAACTGGTTTTAAATAATGTATATGCTATATGTTTATACTATACATTTAAAAATATTTCTGAATGTATGGGAGTGAGTACATGTGGGGAGATCAGAGAACAGCTTTCGGGAGTTGGTTCTCTGCTTACACCATGAGCCCTGGCAGGATGGGGGTCATCAGGCTGGGGTACTTTTACCCCCTGAGCTATCTCACCGACCCTGATATCTGATGCGCTTTATACTTTACACGCACAATCTTCAAGGTAACCATTGTTAACTCACCCAGTATTCTGACGCTCTCTCTGGTTAATCCACAGGCATGCAACCTCAATACCTTCAGGCCTGAGGTACCTTTTAGCCCCTGCGCTATGATGTCTAGACTGCTGCCAATGTTTCTGTTAATGGAAAGGTCAAACACTTCAAGGCTCTGCAGCTTTGGCAGCAGGTGACCTGAAACGGAATAAGTACAAACAGAAAGAGCTACCATTGGGAAGTCAGAGGTCAGCGGGAGGACTACTGCGGTTCCCTGTGCCTTGGGGACAGAGAGCATGGGGGGGGAGTCCCCAGCTTCTAATCACAGGCATCCTCTACTTACCCACAAACATTCCATCCTGTGATGTGAGGGCACAGTCCATAAGTTCAAGAGTTCGAATCTTGCTCCCCTTTTGGAATGTATGGAGAACTTGAGGCAGCTTCCCTCCCACTTTGCTGTTCCAGGACAAACTCAGTTCTTCAAGTTCAGGAATCATTTCAAGAGCATCTCCTAGTACAAAATATCCCCAGTGGATGTTGGCTCATAAAGGCAGAGACGTCATTCACAATCAGAATAGCCCGTGTTTAGGGAGTGTGGAAGCTAGGGCAGATATTGTGTTAGCTGAAGAAACAAAGAGAAGGAAGGGACACAGTTCCTGCCCCTAACAATAGAATGAAAGCCTCCATGAGCAGGCAACAGCATTCCAGCTCTTTGTAAGCTCAGGAAGCCATGACTCTCTGCTGGGCTGTTCTGTGGTGGTCATTATCTGCTGCAGCCTCCACCTGCTCTCCCTGGCATCAGATTGGACACAAGGTAGATGGAAGAGAAGCAGACAGGAAATTGACCACCACACTGGTAATGCTCATTTTGACACCAAGACACTGCTGACCTGGCCGCCAGTGAAGAAGTAGTGATGGATGGCCAGGCACTAACAGGTCCTGAGGGAGGAGCTCAGCCTGATACCATTTCACAGGAAGCAGGGAGAGTGGGGAGGGGGGTGAGGGAGACATGGACGGACAGCTGAGGTGGGACAGCAACCAACAAGACGTGTGGGAATTCTTGAGATCCTCCCAAGGGACAAACAGAGAGTGGACATTTGACCTTCATTTGATAAACACAAATCTTTGAAGATATGGGAAGGACTAAAATAATTCATTAAATTAGAAAAGAATACATAAGCTAGCGAACATTTCCAGTTAAAGCATTTGGATAAATAGTATGAATTTTCACAAAATTTATCTTTTTGTTTCAGCGTATAATTTAACGCAATTGAGGCCTTAGTTACAATTAAATAAATTTTTAGTTAAGAAAAAAGACTCATTTTGATCAATTCCTTAAGGTGGACTAGAAAAATAAAGCAGGTAGGTATTATGTTGAAATTTAAAAGCAGATTGACTGTTATCTACTCCAATTCTTCTGTTTTACAGATGAGGTCAGAGTGAGCTAAGAGCCACGCAGACAGGTCGTCTTTATCTCTGTCCTTACCCACAGAGCTCAACACAAGCTGGGCTCCAAGGCACAGAGCCTTTCAGCAGTCATTCAAGGCCTTATCGTAACACTGTTTCCCAGCATGCTCTTGACCATCCATACATGCAGACACAACACTGATTGTTCGCGTTTGAGGGGTCAGGTTGAAAAGGTGCTTCAAGGGAAGCCATGTTTTACATTTTTAAGTTTGTATATATACAAGCATGACGTGTGCACACACAGGAAGCTGTTGTGCGTTCCTCAGGTGCCTCTGTCCTCATGTTCGTTTGTTTGTTTTTGAAAAGGGGTCTCTCACTGGCCTGAGCTTGCTGAGCAGGCTGGCTAGAGGGCCCAGGGATCTTGCTGTCTCCTCCTCATGACACTGGGATTCTCAGCTTGTGCTGTCATGTTCAGGTTACATGGGTTCTGGGCTTTAAACTCGGGTTCTCATGTTGGCATACCAAGAGAAGTCACGTTTTAGGGGAGTAGTCGCCATACCCAGTATTTGAAGGTCCTCAGTGGTGAGTCTGCAGCTACTCAGCCTCAGGACTTTTAAGTTGCTGACAAGATGCATTTGCTGAGTGAGCGAATGGAGGGTTCCGCTGACGAAATCATTCCAGGAAACGTCCAGTTCTTCCAAGTCTGAGAGGAAAGGCAGAAAAACAGCTGAAGAGAGAAGAAAACGCAGATCCGAGTGTGTGCTCTGTGATTGGTAGTAAACAGAGCTCAGCACCTGCGTGCCCAGGATGTAGTTTTGAATTATATGAAAACACAGGGGGCAGGCATGTTGACATTTAGCAAAGCAGGGGTGTCTTGGCTGCAAGTGAGGAATCTGCCTCATTTATGTTTCCTATTCCTTGGGATATTTTCTATTTCTGCCCCAAGAGTGCACTCTGTAAACACAGTGATACCCTCACAGGGTTCTACGGAACTCTCTGTGTAACTGTTGGACCCTGTGGTAGAAACTGTTCCTGCTGCTGCTGCAGCTGCTGCTGTTTTGTGCACACTGCTCTTCCTATGTTGCCAGGCCTCTGTCTGACAGGCACCCGCCTTGATCCAGAGGACCCTCAGACTGAAAGCTGGAAAACGCTCCAGGGCCAGGTCAACAGAGACCGGGAGTATCTGTACCTTTTCTTTCTTATCTTGACCACCCACCCATCACTACCTTATACGTGTTGATTATTATTTATTTTGAGACAGGATCTCACTATGCAGCCCCGGCTGGCCTGAAATTTGCTTTGCATTCACAGAGATCCACCTGCCTCTGCCTCCGGAAGGTGGGGATTAAAGGCATGGGCCATCACCACCACGCCCAGCACTATCTTGCGCGTAAAAGGAGAGTGATGTGGAGGTTTTTGTGGGTACAGCCTTCACTGAGTCTCTGTCACAGCTTGTTAAAAAGCAGTTTCCCTCTGTGTAAAAATTCTCAAAGAGCATCTTTATCTTGAGTGGACGATGGCAAGTAGAGATGGCCGAGTGGGGGAGGGAGGCCATGCTTGAAGGAAGCAGCACATTGGGGTGCTGTGGTCAGAGAGTCTGAAGTTGCCAGTTCTGAATCCACAGCTCCAGCAAGTGCCTCTTTCTTCTAAGAGCAGCAAAAGCACTTCCCCCATTGCATCCTCTCACCATGACCAAGCTTCAGGATAAACCCACCGACTACATAAGGAAAAGACAACAACAGAAATCCAGGGAAAGAAACACCTTGCTCTCCATGGAACACTGAATTAGCTGCCGACTGCTTTCATTACGACTTCTGTTTGAATTGATGGAAGCATGGCTACCACATTCAGAGCACAGGTCAGTGGCAAAACCAGCTTCCAGCAGAGTCCGCTGAGGGCTGGCCGGGCTACAGGACCTGAGGCTCAACGAGCCTGGTTCTATAGGTTTGACAGTATTTCCAGCAGCTCAACTGCTTCTGATCCCTTAGGCTTTCTTTGGCTTAGAGTTCCCCAGCTACGAGCCACATCCTAGGGCTGGTGAGATGACTCGGTGGGTTTGCCTTGCCCACTCAACGTGCAGACCTGAGTCTGATCCAGAGGCCCTGTGCCATATAGACAGAACTGACTTTCTCAACTCTCTTCTGACCAATACACATGAGATATGACGTGCACATACACATATTCACACACACAACGTTAATTAAGTAATTAATGTAACTTAAAAACAGTTTTTAAAGAGCCCTGTGACGTAACGGTGTACATTTTAATTCAAATTAATTTTGATTGGTGAAAATACTGCTATGGCCTAAATATCTGTGTTTCTTCTCCTCCGCCTGCAAGCTTTGAAAGCTAATCCTAGCGTAATAGTATTAAGAGACAGGATCTTGAGCGGGAGAGATGGCTCAACAGTTAAGAGCTCTGGCTGCTCTTCCTGGAGGACTCAGGTTCAATTCCCAGTACCCATACGCTGGCTCACAACCATCTGCAACTCCAGTTCCAGGGGATCCAATGCCATCATCTGGAATTGATGGCATCAGGCACACAATGCATATACACACATGCACATAAAAACTTGTAATTGTTGTGGATGTAAACATATTTTTGTTTTGATCCCAGGTGTAGGATATGGGACTGATTCAGACTGTCCACAGCAGCAGCGAACTAGTTGCCTCATGGGGGCTCTGAGAGGGGCTCTTTGCCAGCTGAAGATAGTTTAATTCTGAAGACTCTGAGAGGGAATAGATGCCAGGGCCCAGAGAGTGTTGGGGGCTCCAAGAAAGAACAAAGCTGCTGCTGCCTCCCTCTGCTGCTTCTGCTTGCTGCTGATGCAGTTTGACAAGAAGTTGGACTTTCCACAAGGAACCATATGACCCTAACCAACAGGAAGTAGCCCAAGAGAACGCTGCCCCCTGTCCTCATTAACCTCCTTTCTCTCTTACCCGGGATTGGGATGTTGGAAGGGATTGGGTTGGAGAAAGGAGAAAGAGGTATAAGAAACATAAATAAAAGAGTTAAAAAAAAAAAAAAAAACTAGCGCCAACAAATAATAAAATAAAATAAATTTTAAAGAGAAAGACAAGCTCTTTATCAGGTAATTAATTAATGAAGTCGGAGCCCTCATGAACATAATCAGTGTCTGCAGTGGTTTGAATGAGATATCGGTAAGTCTCTTAACTAAGCTATGTTCCGGGCCCTTGATTGACGTAAGTTTGCTTGTCTGCTTTTTAAATAAACAGTGGCACTGCCACTTTCTGAGGGTGTCTAGAGCCACTGGGGAGACCTGGAGTACCGCATGGGTCACTGTGTAGGTTCGGACCATTCCTCTTCTGATAAAGGCCTTGCATTCTCTATACACAGGTAGAGTCCTACAGACCTGTTTCCTGCGCCTCTGCTGCTGTTAATCTGCAGCTGTTCAAGTCCACAGCCTCTCTGCACAGGTTCTTCGGGAACCGGTCATTGTCTTCCATATTGGATTTCAGTTTCTAAATCAAGAGGCATCACTATATAAGAACAGATACTTTTCTCTTAACAACAGTTAAAAATAAAATACTAGCCAGGCGTGGTGGCTTGTGCCTGTCATTCCAGCACTCAGGAAGGCAGAGGCAGACCATCTCTGTGAGTTCCAGGACAGCCTGGTCTACAAAGCCAGTCCAGGAAAGTAAAACCAAACATATACATTTGTATAAATATATATGTATACTCTCTGTGATAAGGTGTGGAGACAGATAATAGCCCTGAGCTCCCTTATGAAACCTCCAAAGGTGGGAGAGGAGGACCAGGGACGTTCACTGTTCTGACAGTACCCTCCAGCCCGAGGCAGTCAGTGGATTTCCTCTCCTGCTCAGCCCTGGGATTCTGAGCTACAGAACTGAGTTATGCACTGAGCAGCTTGGTCTAGCATTTCAAAGATGTCCTGTTTGAAGAACATTCATCCCTCTGGCCAGTGAAATGCAGGTAACTCCCAAAATTCAATCAGTGAAGAATGTCGGGAACAGATATCATTATCAAGAAATTCCAGATGGCCAAGTGAGGAAAAATGTGAAGGTCTCTGAACACAGTCTCTGAACACAGACCACTCAACTGGGAAACATGAAATGGAGAGAGAGAGAGTAGTCCCTGAGAGAGCTGTAGCATTTTCTCTACTCCTACCAGGGGTTGCCTTCAAAAAGCCACGTGTGTCCTTCTAACAGGGATGATTTATGTACATCACCAAGTTCCTCTGGAACAACACCACACTAATAGATCTAGTATGCACACACACTCACACACACACACACACACACACACCAGCAAAAGCCAGTGACTTTACTAGACACTGATCACATATCAGTTCTTCGTGTATTTGCATGTACTAGCATTTAAGTCACACAACATACTTCTGTCATAACAAAAGAATGTGCATGTATGATGGTGGCCTTAACATGGTTTTGTTAAGTGAAGATGCACAATTTTAAAGATATATACATAGCGTACTGAAAAAAAAAAAAAGCCACATAGCTAAGGAAGAATGCATTTGGTGTTAGTGAGAACTAATGTGATTGTAAGTTTAGACTAAAGGACTCGAAGTAACCAAACTCCACTTAGCTATGTGTCTATGACCTGAGGTTCTGATAAAAACAAAACAAAACAAAAACAAAACAAACCACACACACACACCATAAAGGCCACATGCTGCTATTGAGTTGGATAGTGTTGCCATATCCCACCAGTAGGGGGCAGCACAACACATCATTTCACATCTTCCTTATGGCCCGTTAAGTTTTATCATGGCTCATTGGAGCCACGGTATTCGGGGGAGGGCTGCTAGAACGGGGAGATGTAGGAAAAATACAAACACCATGCTTAGCCAAGTTAGATTTTAGATACGCAGGGAATTGTTTTTAGTATGCCTCAGGCCTGCATGTAATCTATCAGACAGTTTTAGTTTTGAGTCGGGCAGAGCACACGGAGGGACCTCTGTATCTACCACACCAGCAGATGCAGAACGTCTTTTCCAAACTCAATCCCGGTAATCACAATCAGATTGTCTCAGAGTCCTGGGGACCTGGAAGACTAACATTTAACAGCAGAAGCAGAGCCGGCATTTGAACTCAGAACGGTTTGCTCCAACGCCCTGATGCTTTATGATACTCTTGCAGAGGACCAGGTTCCGTTCCCAGCACCCTCGTGGTGGCTCACAACCATGCGTAACGTGTTCCGGGGGATGTGATGACCTTTTACAGCCTCTATGGGTACCACAAACACTACACACACATACACGCAAGTAAAAGACGCACAAAACTAACCTTAAAAAATTTTTTAAATAGATGTTTGCTGACTGAGCTTGAGTATATGCATTCACAGCAAAATGAAAACCCCTGAAAAGAACCTTGAAGAAAGTATTAATTAGATCAGGGTGTAGCGGTGGCTACCTGTAGCTCCAGCTGCTCAGGAGACTGAAGCAGGGGGATCACTTGAACACAAAAATTTGAGGTAAAGTCTGGGCGCCACTGTAAGACCCTGTCTCAAAAAAAAAAAAAAATCAGTCTGTGAAAAGAGTGTAGGAGCTGGAAGACAGGGCTGGGAAAGACGTCTGAGAATAGCTATCAGTCAGGCGCTCACAGCAGCTGTTGATACATACACTGGGACACAATAAAAACGGGACACCCCCCTCCCCGTCCCCCAGGCACCAGGAGATGGAGGAGGGGCTCTGCCATGTACTGCTGAACTGTTGGCTATTAATAGATGCAGGGCGAGGGGGAGTTATTGCTTTCTTTCCACTGTGTATCCACGGGCCTCGCCTGGCATTAGTGTATCCTTCTGATCCGATGCAAACACAGATGGCTCTGGCCAAGCTAAATGGGCCACAAAACCAAATCAAAAGTCACCCATCTGGGACAGAGACTGAAAGGGAGGGGGAGTTTTCATAAGGATATGAAGGCAATAAAGAAAGGGTGGGAGCTAGAGTAATTAGAATGCATTGTATATTTGTATAAAATCTCCAAGTAATAAAATTTACTTTTTAAAAGGAAAAAAACTCTCTCTTTCTATAGTTTTCCAAGACAGGGTTTGTCTGTGTGACAAGCCTTGGCTGTCCTGAAATTCACTCTGTAGACCAGGCTGGCCTCAGACTCACTGAGATCCACCTGCCTCTGACTCCCGAGTGCTGAGATTAAAGGCGTGAGCCACCATACCCAGCTCATTTGTGTCTTAATGAAATTAAGTTAGGGGTCTTCTGTGGTCCTTCTGAGGTGTTATATCATCCTTTATACTATAAAAGTAAAAATGCAAACTAAAGCATTTACGTCAAGTAATAAATACAGACCACAGAGACCAACATGAAAGTCGTTTTAACCCACAAGATCTCTAGCAAAGTAAATTCTTCTAAAAAGAAAGAAGGAAAGAAAGAGAGAGAGAGAGAGAAAGAAATATCGAGAGTGGGAGAGGTGGCTCAGTGGTTAAAGCACTGGCTGCCCTTGCAGAGGACCAGTCTGTCCTGTGGGCACTAGCTATGCTCAGGGTACACATACATACATGCAGCCGGCATGCCCACACACAGGAAAAATACATAAAAATAATGAAAAACAGCAGCCAAACAGCCCGTGTCCAAGCTGGACACTTTCTGAGGCCTGTCGCTGGGCCAGGGTTCAGTTTTAAGGTCATGTTTCTCTTTTCTACTTTCAGCCTTTGGAGGACCTGACTTTTGAGCCTCTGAAGAGTTTGTTGGCAAATAAACTCTGGGTTTAGCTTCTCCGGCCGATGAGCTTTTCTTCCTCATTTCCCTCACGGTCAAGTTGAATGTGGCCTTTCTCAGCAGGACGGCTTCCTGATGCTTTCTGTTTTCAAGAATTTCTGAGAAGCAACAGACCGTCAAGCCCGTAAAACATATTTTCCTTCTCTCAACCTTCTCTGTTTTCATTGTCGTTAATAATTAATACACCAATAGGAATGGTGTATGACCCAGGATCCGGGAACCAATAGATGGCTATCAGATACAAACCCAAAGCGGATTTGAGTGTAGAATTGTGCCCCACTTTACTGCGCGACACATAGATCATTAAACACTCTGGCGAGGGAATAAAGTGTGTCCATACATTTTAAATGACTGATCTTATCACAGTTTCCTTGTTTAAAAGAAAAAATGGTGCAGAAGGATTTCCCCATATCTCTTAATAGGCCGGCCGTTTGCAAAGCTGTCCCCAGAGGTGACCTAACCTCTTCTCTTTGTATAAGGTCCCCTTTGTCATTTTCACGCTTTCTCCATTCTTGTTCTGCACCGTCGCCACTTTAAAAACTCGCTGGCACACTAATGAATGAATTCATTACTTGAACATAAAATATATGTATACATACCATTAGACAACAGCTGCTCTAGACAAAAGAAGTTCAATGATGAACAGGACACAGCTTTTCTCGTTAGTGAACTCTAAACCTTCACATCAGTGATTACCTGGGGCCAGACTATCAGGGAGGGGAGACACAGGAGGAAAAGAACCCCAGGGGAATTTAGCCTTCCTTAGAGTCAGGTTCTGCACAGTGAGCAACAGTGTCTGTGACTCAACTACAGAGACCAATAAGGCTGGGGAAAGAGAGAAAGCTGTCGGCTGATTATGAAGTTGAGACATAAACCTGAGGAAAAAAAATGATACTCAAAATTCTCTCTCTCTCTCTCTCTCTCTCTCTCTCTCTCTCTCTCTCTCTCTCTCTCTCTCTTCTCTCTCTCTCTCCTACCTTCCTTCCTTTTTCTTGGAGACAGAGTCTTACTATATAGGCCTAGCTAGCCTCAAACTCAGAAAGCTCCTCCTGGCAGACTCCTGGATGCTGGAATTAAAGGTGTGCATCACCTCACCTGGCTCTACTTGCTTTTTCCTTTTTGGGTTACAGCAGCCGTTAGCCCTGATAGACCCAGAAATAGCAATGGAACCAACAATGTGCCCCCAGCCACAGTCATACCACCCTGCAGCCCACCAGAGTCTCCTAAGTTAGGTAAGGAAGAGGCAGGGAGGGCTTTTACAGAGCCTGGTCCCAAAATCCAGCCATCACCTGCAGCCTAGATGCCACAATCTTCCTGTCTACAAGAAGATACCTAATCTTCCTTTGGTGGGTTTCCAGTCCCAACCCCAGACTGTCCTCTAGGCTCACCTTTACCAGGCTTCACCTTTGGAAGATCTACGCTGGGCCATTTTCTTAGAGCACTGGCTCTCAGGACGGTTCCAGTTTTTTCTCTTCCTAAACACACTGATCCCAGCTCCCCAGGTCTGCAGGAAAAATCTCCAGGTGGTGTATCGGAGTACAGGCATTCGATCAAGTGGAACCCCACCCGGTAACGAGCCCTGTCAGATGGTGTAGTGGCATTGTAGGCGTTTGATCAAACAGGACCCCACCCGGTAACGAGCCTTGCCAGGCTGTCTGCAGGGTTAAGGGCACCTGGAGCAGAGGCCCAGGGAAGGCCAGACCAAGGAAGTGGAAACCAAAGCACAGAAGAGCCCGATTACCCACCAGCTGGAAGGCCAGCAGGGCATGGAGGAAGGAGGCACAGGAGCACACGGAAGGGCCTGAGGAGTTAGGGACAGGAAACTGCCTGTTTCTCGGCATACGGTCTTTTGAGCAGAAAGTTGCTACCCTCACACATAGGAAACTTTTTGTTTCTTTTTCTTCAATAACGGGTCGAGGAAAACTAGCGGCTGTGTTTTCACTTTCAGCTAGACAATGCGTATTCGGCAGTTACTTTTAATGTTTAATATGTTATTGGTAGGTTAAGATTATTTTCTATGAAATCCCAGGAATTAATATTTGACATGTTTCTCTTGTATAAGCTGTTTTTATTTTATTGCTTTTGAATAGATGAGGAGTAATTTTCCTTGCTGTCATTGTATTTGGACTTAACACATATTGGAGGTTTTTTTTGTTTTGTTTTTTTGAAGAGCACTTCTAAGGGCTTGTTTTTGATCCGGTGTTTCAGCAAGAATTGTATAATCATTGTTGCTTATCAAGGAGAGATGTATTTTTTCCCCATCTTCAAAATATATTCTATTAAAAAGAAAGGAAATCTTGTTGCATGTACGTGCGTGGTGAGCGTTGAGAACATTCTGCCAAGAAGTAAGCCGGTTACAGTGAAACACATGCCTACATGACAACTTCATGGAGTAGTCCAGTGTAGTGAACCTGCCCTCAGGTCACTGGCTGGCCACCCTGGGCAATGGTGCCACATCTTGGGCTCAGTGCTGGTTTCTGCTGTTAGCAGATTTGGCGCTCAGCAGCAGCTGTAGCCGGGTCAGCCTCGGTGAGTGAAAAGTACATGGTGTTTCTTATGAGCCCATCTCTGTCACCGTGACCACTTTGCTCACGGGTCCATTGATCAATGAAGGAATGGCTAGGGAAAGAGGCTGACTTTCCGAAGAGTGGGTCATCCTATCCACCTGATTATTGAAATGCCTCAGCTGATGAGCATTTACAAGGGAGGGCTACTGATTTTTTATTTAATTAATCTTGTATCCAGCCCCTTTGCTGTTTATCAGCTGTAGTTCTCTGGTGGAATTTTGGGGGTTGTTTGTGTACACTATCATATCATCTGCCATCTTCCTTCCAGATTTGTATGTCCTTGATCTCCTTTAGTTGTCTTGTTGCTATAGCTAGAACTTCAAGTACTATATTGAAGAGGTACGGAGAAAGTGGGCAACCTTGTCTTGTCCCTGAATTTAGTGAAGTTGCTTTAAGTTTCTCTACATTTATTTTGATGCTATCAATCGGCTTGCTCTCTAAGACTTTCATCATGAAGGGATATTGGATTTTTTCCAAAGGCTTTTTCTGCTCTAATGAGATGATCATGTGATTTTTTTGAGGTTTTTTTTTTTTAATATGATGGATTCCTTTGATGGATTTTCATATGTTGAAGCATCCTTGAATCCCTGGGAAAAAGACTATTTAGTCATGGTGGATGATGTATTTGATGTGTTCTTGGATTCAGTTTGCAAGTATTTTATTAAGTATTTTTGCATCATTGTTCAAGTGAAATTGGTCTGAAATTCTCTTTGTTGAGTGTTTGTGTGGTTTAGGTATTAGTGTGACTGTGGCTTCATAGAATGAATTTGGCAATGTTCCTTCAGTTTCTATTTTGTGGAATAGTTTGAGGAGTATTGGTATTAGCTCTTTTTTGAATGTCTGGTAGAATTGTGCACTAAAACTACCTGGCCCTGGGCTTTTTTTGTTTTGTTTTGTTTTGTTTTAGAGACTTTTGATGACTGCTTCTATTTCCTTAGGCGTTATAGGACTGTTTAAACTGTTTACCTGTTCTTGATTTAACTTTGGTAGGTGAAATCTATCAAGAAAATCATCATTTCCTTTAGATTTTCTAATTTTGTGGAATATAGGCTTTTGAAGTAAGACCTGATGATTTTTTGGATTTCCTCAGTGTCTGTTGTTATGTCCCCCTTTTTGTTTCTGATTTTGTTAATTTGGCTACTCTCCCTCTGCCTTCTAGTTAGTTGGGCTAAGGGTTTGTCTATCTTGTTGATTTTCTCAAAGAACCAGCTCTTGGTTTCATTGATTCTTTGTATCATTCTCTTTGTTTCCAATTTACTGACTTCAGCCCTTAGTTTGATTATTTTCTGTCATCTACTCCTATTTGGTGTGTCTGCTTTCTTCTGTTCTAGAGCTTTCAGGTGTGCTGCTAAGTTACTAGTATGGGATTTCTTCAATTTCTTTATGAAATTGCTTAGCGCTATGAACTTTCTTCTCAGCACTGCTTTCATTGTGTCCCATAAGCTTGGGTATGTTGCGCCTTCACTTTGGTTGAATACTAGAAAGTCTTTAATTTATTTCTTCCTGACCCACTGGTCACTGTAGGGAGTTGTCCAGTTTCTATGAGTTTGTAGGCTTTCTCTTGTTTCTGTTGTTGAAATCCAGCTTTAACCCAATGGTGGTCTGATAAGATACAAGGGGTCATTTCAGTCTTCTTATATCTGCTGAGGCTTGCTTTGTGACTGAGTATATGGTCAATTTTGGAGAAGGTTCCATGAGGTGCTGAGAAGAAGGTATTTGTGTGTGTGTGTGTGTGTGTGTTTGAGTGAAATACTCTGTAGATATCTGTTAATTCCATTTGGTTCTTGGTGCCTATTAGTTTCTTTCTTTCCCCATTTAGTTTCTATTTTGATGATCTGTCCATTGGAGAGAGTGAGGTGTTGAAGTCTCCCACTATTAATGTGTGGGGTTCAATGTGTGGTTTAAGTAATGTTTCTTTTACAAGTGAGGGTGCCCTTGTATTTGAGGCATACATATTCAGAATTGAGATGTCATCTTGGTAGATTTTTCCCTTTGATGAGTATGAAGCATCCTTCTCCATCTCTTTTGATTAATTTTGGTTGAAAGGCTATTTTATTAGATACTAGAATGGCTACTTCAGCTTGCTTCTTGGGTCCGTTTGCCTGGAAAACCATTTTCTAGCTCTTTACTCTGAGGTAATGTCTATTTTTATTGCTGAGGTGTGTTTCTTATATGCAGCAGAAAGATGGGTCCTGTTTTCATATCCATTCTTTTGACCTGTGTCTTTTTATTGGGGAATTGAGGTGGTGATGTTGAGAGATATTAATGACCAGTTGTTCTTACCTCCTGTTATTTTGATGTTGGTGGTGGTAGAGTGTGTGTGATTTCCTTCTTTTGATTTTGCTGATGTGTGTTTTCCTGGATATAGTTGGCTTCCTTGGGTTGGAATTTTCCCTATAGTATCTTCTGTTGGGCTGGATTTGTGGATAGGTATTGTTGTAATTTGTTTTTGTCATAGATATCTTGTTTTCCCCCTCTACGGTAATTAAAAGTTTTAGTGGGTCTAGTACTTGGTACTGACATCTGTGGTCTCTTAGTGTCTGTAAGATATCTGTCCAGGCCCTTCTGGCTTTTAGAGTTTCTCATGAGAAGTCAGATGTAATTCTGATAGGTTTGCCTTTATATTTGACTTGGCCTTTTCTCCTTACAGCTTTTAATATTCTCTTTTTATTCTACACATTTAATGTTTTGATTATTATGTGAAAAGGTGATTTTCTTTTCTGGTCCAATCTATTTGGTGTTCTGTGGGCTTCTTGTACATTTATAGACATCTCTCTTTTTGGGTTGAGGAAGTTTTCTTCTATGATTTTGCTGAAAATATTTTCTGGGCCTTGGAGCTGAGAGTAGTTTCCTTCTTCTATTCCTTTTATTCTTAGATTTGCTCTTTTCTTAGTGTCCCAGATTTCTTGGAAATTCTGTGTCAGGAGATTTTTAGATTTAACATTTTCTTTGACCAATGTATTGATTTTTTTCAATCGTATCTTCTACTCCTGAGATTCTCTCTTCTATCTTTTGTATTCTTTTGGCGATGCTTGTGTCTATAGTTCCTGTCCCCTTCCCTGGGTTTTCCATCTCCAGGATTGTCTCAGATTGTGTTTTATTTACTGCTTCTAGCTCTATTTTTAGGTCTTGAACAGTTTTATTCATTTCCTTTTTCTGTTTGATTGTACTTTCCTATATTTCTTTAATTTCTTTAAGGGATTTGTTCGATTCTTTCATCTGTTTGAATGCATTATCCTGTGCTTCTGTGAGAGCTTTATCTTCTTCTCTTAATGCCTCTATCATTTTCATAACCTCAGATTTAAAATCGTTTTCTTGCACCTCAGGTATAACAGTATCTCCAGGGCTTGCTGTGGTAGGACCACTGGTTTCGGGTGCTGCCATATGGCTCTGAGTTTTGTTGCTTTTATTCTTATACTGGCCTCTAGCCATCTGGTTGACTCTGGTGTTCGTCAACCTGGTAGTCCCTCTGCTGGGCTCTCCGTCTGTGTCCCAGGTGGGCCAGGCAGCTGGGGAGCAGGCAGAAAGACCTCCAAGCTGAAAGCTCCTCCGTGTCCCCCAGGCCTCCTCGGGATGAGAGATAATGAGGCTTGGGTTGTGTACCTAGCTCACCTCTGCTGGGTTCACTGTCTCTGCAAAGCTCGCTGTTTCTGACCGAGGTGGCCACTTAGAGTCTTTATGTACGTACAATAATTTTTTTATTCAAAAAAACATTTATTATATTTATCTATCTAATTATTTAGTGGGGAGGTGGGTCACAAGTGCCATGGTGCACACGTGGACGCCGAGGACTTTCAGGAGTTGGCTTTCTTCCTCTGAGTGGATCCCAGGAATGGAACTCAGGTCACCAACCCTGGTCACTAGTGTTTTCACCTACTGAACCATCTCACAGGCCCCCATAATAGTTGCTTTTCAGTGGAAAAGGAAAAAGAGTCAAGCCTTCTAAACTGCTCTCATTTTACTTATAAAACCTGCGCAAGGGACAGTGGACATTTTGTTCCAGCTGCCAGGGCTGAGTAAACATTAATTTAAAAACTCTCAGGCACTGTCTAAAGCGTGTTTCTCCTGTGCTGGTTCCACTCTCTGAGCTTTGGGGGAGGTAGAACAAAAGGTTCAAGGCAGAGTCAATCAGGCATAGTGTCACCTGCCTATAATTCCAGAATTTGGGAGGTAGAGGAAAATCAGAAGTTTGGGGTCATCAGGAGCTACACGAGCCTACCTTAAGGCACATGAAACACCGGCTCTGAACAAAAACACCACCACCGCCACAATCCAACCACACACCAGGGACTTGGTCTCCTTTTGCTACTCTCCCAAGGGAGACTAACTTTGATTATCACCTGTTCTAGGAGAAGCCCAAAGAGCTGTAGCTCTTCTTCTTCAGTCTTTGCTACCAATGTCAGACCAGGAGAAAGTTACTCAGAATGCTTTTCCAGGAGTTTCACAGTCATCTGTTCCCCAGTAGGTATCAAATGTATCTTTCTGGGAAAGATACCCATAGTTCCTGGAGTCATTTGCAGGAACAATAGGCAACAATCAAAATGTTTTAATCTCAGCTGTTGTCTGTGAGAAAAAGAAAACATTTCACTGTGTGGTGACTGTCATGGGAGCAAATAGGACAGCAAGTTGCCTCTGGTGATGTCTCACTGTGATCCAGGACAACTGTAAGCTAAAGCACCACCATGTTCTGATGTAAAATAAGTCATAGCCATGCTATATAATATGGATAGACGGCCTTTGTCCTAACATTTCCAACCTGATTGGACGAGTAGGAGTGAGTTGTGTCCTGGTGAGGGCTGGTGTTCTTTGCAGTGGAACACTTCCCTTTGTGCTTAACACTTCTAGGTAACAAGCAGATGGGTACAGGACCTTAGGTTCAACCAACACATTTCCTGGATTTTTCCATAACCTTTGGATTACCGGCATCATCACACAACCATGCATCCCACATCCCAGTAAGAACCACAAAAGCCTGTCAAGAGGGATTCTCAGCTCCCATCTGGAGAGAATTCTCATCATCCTCTCGAGCCTCCTTAGCCAGTTTTAACAACATGACATGTCCATTTGTGCTCAAAATCCCCAGGAGTAAGTTGGAATACTGTCTTCAGGGTGTGATGTGGCTGCTGGACTCTTGAAGTCACAGCAGCTGTGATTATCTGCATAAGATTGAGCCCGTCAACATCCTGTCACAGAAGGGATCAGGAGGCCTCCCTCTTCCCTGAAGATTTATAAGCAGTTAATGGTTGATGGGAGAGACACGCTCTTTGGTAGGACAGCCATAGGAAAGGTGCCTGTGTGCCTGTAACTGTCACCCACTCATGCTCGCTAATGAGCAATGCTGATCAACGTCATTGGACCATGAGGAAAAGGCATGAATGTAGAAGAGGTATTATACAGAAAGTAAAAGAGGATGAGCAGGAATGGGAGTCAGACAAGAGAGGATAATGGGGGTGAATATGATAAAAGAAAACATGTAAAGAGATGAGAAAAGTATCAGACATTTGCAACAGCTTCAGCTGGATACTGCCTCCCCTTTGCCAGTACCCAGAGACTATCAAGGTTTGTGCAAAATGCTGAGAACTAAGGTCGACCTTATATCTTAATCTCCACAATCAACTGCAGAAGACAGAAGAAGTAAAGGAGTTACAAAATATTGTTCAAGTGGCCCAGAATGGTTTGAAATAACTCTGTCTAGCCCTTATGTTGGTTGCTCAACACAGCTCATTCCTGCTGCATTAATCATTCTCTCCTTTAAGCATTCCCTAAACAGCCCACCTGACCTCATTACAGAGGAACCCGGTGAGACTGATGATATTGGTGCAGTAAGCACGTGCATGAATCTACACAGTGCTGGCTTCACCTGTGATAAAGAAGTCATCCTCTGAGGCAATCCACACACAGAAAAACAAATGTTGCAGGTTCCTACTCATGTGGATCTTAGCACCCTATCTAGATTTATGGGCTTGACTCAGAGTACATGCAGACTCTAGGACATTGAAAGGAGACCTGTGCTGGCTGATTTCACGTCAACCTGACACAAGAGAGGGGATCTTGGGTAAAAAAAAAATGCCCGTACCAGATTCGCCTGTGTGCGAGCCTGTGGGGCGTTTTCTTGATTGATGACTGATGTAGGCAAGCCCTGCTCACTTCGAGAGGTGCTTTCCCCGGGCTGGTGGTCCAGAATGCACAAGAGAAAGCAGGCTGAGCAAGCCAGTTAGCAGCACTCCTCCATGGCCCCTGCATCCGTTCTTGCCTCCAGGCTCCCTCTCTAAGTGAGGTCCTGCCCTGACTTCTCTGGGTGATGGACAGTAAACTACAAGACAAAATAAACTCTTTCCCCCACAAGTCGCTTTTGATAATGGTGTTTTGTCACAGGACTAAAAACCCTCACTAACACAGGACCATTGGTGGCAAGGGGGAAGAAAAAGCTTAAGGAAGGGAGGAGAGTAGAGCACAGGGGGTTTGGAGAGGTGCGCAGATCTCCAAGTTCAAGGTCAGCCTGGTCTACTGAAGGAGTGCCAGGACAGCCAGAACTATACAGAGAAACCCTGTCTTGAAAAACCAAAGCCAAAATAAAACAAAACAAAAGGGAAGGGAATTACGCACACTGTGGATGTCAAAAAAAAAAAAAAAAAAAAAAAAAAACCCATATAGAAACTTATCACTTTATTTTTACTTTTTATAATATTCTGATCACCACTTCCCTTCCCCAACTCCTTTCAGATCCTCTCTACCTCCCCGCCTTCCCCCACACATACAACTTTACAACTTATTTTTTCTCTTTATAGACAAACAAAACAAACCAGAATTTAGAGAAAAAGGGAAAGAAAAAAAAAAGCACAAGAATCATACACTTACTGGCATACAGACACAGAAACGTCATAAAATACAAAGTCAGATACCATTATATAAGCAAAAGATCAGTAAGACAAAAAAAACCCTCAACCAACCAAACACCAAGCAAACAAAAAATAACTGCCCAAACAAAACGAGACAAAAAGTTTACAAAAATACCACTGAGCTCTTTTTGTGTCTGACATATACTGCCGGCGTGGGGCCTGCCCTGAAGTTAATATACCCAGCAAGACTCCATTAGAGAAACGTAATTTTTCCTTTGCAAGCAGAGGTCTATTCGAGATGGCCTCTTGGTTAGGGAGAGCTGGTGCCCCTCCCCCTCTCAGTCCTGGGACCCTGTCTGACTTGAACTTGTACAGGGCCTGTGCATGTTGCCAATTTTGGTGAGCTCATGTGTCCATCATTCTTGTTGGGCTCAGAAGATGCTGTTTCTTTGGAGCCTCTACGGCTCTTTCTGCCTCTGCTTCCACATAGCTCCCTGATCCCTGAGGGGGTTTTGATGAAGATATCCTATTGAGGACTGAGGGTTCCGAAGTCTCTCGCTGTCTTCACATTGTCCAGTTGTGGGTATCTCTGTTAGTTCCCATGAACGCACTTCGGAAGGAAACTTCTCTGATGATGGCTGGTCAAGGCTGATCTGTGGACAGAGCAGGAATCGTTTTAGGAATTGTTTTATTACTATGCCCCTTTAGCAGAGCAATGGTGTTTGGCTTTCCTCTAAGCCATGACCCATTGTCTTAGGCTCTTGGCCACCCGAGCAGTGTCAGGCATGAATTTCATCTTTTGGAGCATGCCTTAAAATCCAATCAGAGAGTGGTTGTTACTCCCACAACTTTTGTGCCACTATTGTAGCAGCATGTCTTGCAGACAGGTCACTATTGCAGGCTGAAAAGTTTGTGGTCACCTTTCTCCTCCAGCAGGATGCAGAATACCTTTCAGTACCATGAGCAATATCAGTAGGGGTAAAGTCTGTAGTTAGACATTAGCTCAACTTCTCTGTGTTCACTGAGATAGGTAAGAGTTGTTTTTAGCAGTAGCACCCTATCATTCAGTCTATAGAGAGCGTTCAATTCTTTGGCTATAGCCTACGTTATTTGGGGATTTCTATGGGGCCCCTTTGGCCAATAGTTCAACTAGACATGACCCATTCTTGGCACTTGTTTCACTTCGTGACAAAACAGAACTCGCCATTTCATAAGCTTCAAAATAGTGTCTTCTGGACATGCCAGACTGCTGCTCAGATGAACACGCTGCCACTGTGGCTGCCTGCTCAAGACACGCACGAGAACAAACCAATCATTTCAGCACGGAGGGAAAGGACTCTTGACACGCCTAGCTGAGGAGTTATTGACTATTGATGGCATCTGGGAGATAGCAAATCATGGCCTCTGGTAAGTTGACCATATTCTTGGGGATGACCCCATGCATATGAGTATATGGGATAGCACAAATTGGGCTCATTGGGTTAAAAAAAATACATGAGGGAATAT